>NC_035107.1:165017916-165367450 GCF_002204515.2 Aedes aegypti
ACCGAACTCACCGATCACGCCACTTTTTCACTTACGAGACCGACGCGCGACATGTTTGATCCTGCCCTCGTCGCTTGCCCCGGGAAAAGCAAGTGTCAAGGTCAAAAGATCAAACAGAACTAACCGATCGCGGCACTTTTTCACTTTCTTCAACCGAACTCACCGATCACGCCACTTTTTCACTTACGAGACCGACGCGCGACATGTTTGATCCTGCCCTCGTCGCTTGCCCCGGGAAAAGCAAGTGTCAAGGTCGAAAGATCAAACAGAACTAACCGATCGCGGCACTTTTTCACTTTCTTCAACCGAACTCACCGATCACGCCACTTTTTCACTTACGAGACCGACGCGCGACATGTTTGATCCTGCCCTCGTCGCTTGCCCCGGGAAAAGCAAGTGTCAAGGTCGAAAGATCAAACAGAACTAACCGATCGCGGCACTTTTCCACTTTCTTCAACCGAACTCACCGATCACGCCACTTTTTCACTTACGAGACCGACGCGCGACATGTTTGATCCTGCCCTCGTCGCTTGCCCCGGGAAAAGCAAGTGTCAAGGTCGAAAGATCAAACAGAACTCTTTTCCAGCAATTAAGAAGAATTCAATTAAGAAAATGTTCTTCATGATTTCTCAAAGATGCTCCCCGCAGCACAGTGGTTCGATCTAGATCAAATATCGGCAAAAACTTCAAACTCACTTTCTAATGGCTGAAATTATATATTTCTCGCATAATCTGGGATAACGCCCTAAAAGCCATTGGTAACCACGTGTGTAGCTCGTTGTTTCTGAGCCAATAAATTAAAAAACATCCAAACCAACACCGCAGGCAGGTAGAGAACGATCCTTTCTTCTCCATAGCGTTGTTTAATAACGTGTAACTCCATTCAAATGCTCAGAAACAACAAGCTATACACATGGTTACCAATGGCTTTTAGGGCGAGATCATAAGTTATGCAAGGTTTGACATATTTTATATCATATTTAAATAATATGGATTTTTATTTTAAAATGTTTCCATGTTTTGGACTGATAGTTAGAATATACAGGTTTGGACAAGACATGAAGCTGGCCAGTTATCAGTTATTTATTGAATTTATTGAATTTATTGATTTGAATAAAATTTTCACAGCATGTCAGGCATTGCTTGAATTTCAACATATATTTTTGAGTAATTTATCCAAGCACGACTTTAAAAGTAACAACTAGACTAAAGTAAAACTTTTGACGACAAAAAATGTAAACGATTTATCTAAAAATATGAAAGCTCTACACAAAACCTGTATTCAGCAAATTTGTTAATCCCGTGTAAATCTCCAACTTTGCTAAAGACATCATGAAGTTATTCCTTTTAATAATATGTCAATGTTTTCGAATGATAATCTAAGGATTCGTCCTTAAAAAACATTTAAAAATTTATCCACTCTCTATTTTTGGTTCAAAAACTACTCCATGAATATCTCAATATTTTTAGGGATTGCTTTACAATTTCTTCTACGAATCACTCCATATCATATTTCTAGAGAAACACATATTCCGAATTCAACTTGCTAATAAAAAGTAGACATAGAAGGAATGTATGTCCACCAGGAATTCACCAGGAATTCACTTTTGCCAATGTATTTGACCACTATATAGTAAGTTCTGGGAGATGGGGCAGAATGTTAATTGATTTGAAGCTAAATCTGTGTAACACATATTCATCTAACTATTGCAACCTGATCAGCATTTCGATATAAAAACGGTAAGCGAATGCTTTTAGGTAAATTAAATCGAGCTCAGCCTTCCCCATTTTGGGGAGCCGTATCTGTAGTGAAAATAAACGTATTGGAAAAAGTAACAAATTTACCACCTACACAAAACAAGTTTTGGAGCAAAAGATTGCCAGTATAGAATTAATTCATTAACAGAACAATAGTCCTCCCAACTATTCAAAATGCAATTAGAATAACGAGCTTTTGGTTGGTTGGCGTATCGCTTCATGAAGAGTAGACAAGCGAACGGTTGAGTACCGTAATGAGGGGTAACATTGATTGTTTTTAGTTTTTATGTTGAACATTTTTATTTAAAGATGCAAATGTTGCAAGACTTATATTTTGAAACAAGTACCGTCATTCAGGGTAACATTTATCAGGGGGTTTCATTGATCGTAAGTCATTCTCGTAAAAAGTTCAAATCAACATTTACTGATAAATCATTTTCAAAGCTTGAATGGTGCTTTTCTCTCTCATATTCATGTGCTAATAAAAAATAAGGTTTTCGCGAAAATTGCGTTTGTTTCATGCGTAAATTTGTCAACTTTTCGAAACAATGATTTATATCGTACCGATGATTCATATCTCACACGAGTTCTTAAAACGATATTAGCAGGAAAAAAGCGATTGCTACTAACAACCCGCATAGAAATTTACCATTATCGCAACGGTTAAAGCGAAAACAAACGGTATAGTAACCATAATCGAATATGGTACTCAAACTGTCGGTCGGTTATGGTGAAACAACATCTCTACTTTACCTTTAACTGCTACTATTTTGTACAATTTTCACATACATTTTTTTTACAGTGCACAAATTTCTGAAACATTATCAAATATATGCTAACCATAATCATTACTGTTTTCATGACCACACCAGAGCGACGGTCAATTTCGGATTGTTTTGCTGTTGTGATTGGTACGGGATAAATTTGGAAAGTGATCATTTTCTAAACGTAAGTATATTCAATACCTTCATAAACATTATGAGCAATACATGAAATCATCATTTTCCTTCTTTGCAGAAGAGTGCTGTGTTCTGCCGCTGGTACGTGCAGAAAATCGACTGCTGCTGCTGTGAATCGTGGTAAGCTTGTGTACGAAGTAAGATACCACGAGATTCGTAAAAATTGTTCTGATCAAATTTCTTCTGTTGTTCAATTACAGAACACGTAATTCACGTGATTTTCCTCAGGATGTATGCTGCTTATCTTACTGTTTCGGACATGAGGATACTTCCGATTTGCGGTAGTTATCAAACACAAAACAACGGGAAGAGATTCTTTTGAATCTCGAAATACCATAATCACTGATGTTGAAACTTTATCCCAGTATTGTATGATTATGGTTCTCCAAACCATTTCCAATGTAGTTTAAGTGGTATATAAACCGTTTCTAATGTAGTTCGTATATGATTCAGAATTATACGGGAAAGGCATCACCGAAAACGATTCCGTTATCAAAACTTCCATAAGTATGTTCAATTAGGCAACATTAACAAATTACTATTAAGAATGTAGAATTCCTTAAGGAAATTGCCTACCTTTCAACTTATTCCACGTTTTCCTCGGCAATTACTTTTTATTCCTGGAGTAGGTTGCCAGAAAACCATATTCAATTGCGGTGTATTTTTTATTCACAGTTTAAATTAATAGAAAAAAACGAACACAACTAATTAATTTATTGGAACTAGGCAACAAAGCATGCATTGGTAATAATTGAGCCTTTCAATACTTTCCATATCTAAAGATTGTAGCGCATTAACTTCAATATACCCAGAAACATATAAAATATACGCCTTTTATTAGGTTAACTATTTTGGCAACACTTCTGTTGTTCTACAGGCAAGCTGAGGATGATGTATTTGTGTCAAATCATAAGTGAATTGATTTGCAAAGGGTCTATTCTGATTATCTCATACACTGAGAATAATATGAACGTTTATTTACTTGCAAAGTTTGGATATTGATCCGAATGAACCGATCGAACCATATTCGGAGAGAGCTATTCATAAACCAAAAAAAAAACTCGGAACATCGCAATCGGATTTTTTTTGTTATCATTCATTCTCTCGGTAACACACTGATAAAAATCCACACGTTTGATCCGTGAGTTTAAATATAAGAGCTATTGTATAGCCTTATTGAGCTCAACTAGCGGTATTAAATCTTTCACGATATCCTTATACACGGAATAAAACCAATGTTAAGAGCTTATGATTAAACAAACATCAACCAATAATTTGTTTATAAACCATAACCTTTTTTTGATTTTGAAACCATCATGATGTCTGCCGACTCAAAATAGTCAATTAAAATAATCATTTTTGCGTGGCAGAAAATTTCCTTACGATCGCGTGAAATTCCTGCCAATAAAAATTTACTGGTGGAATGACATAAAATTTTTCGATTTACAGCAACGCGCCACAATTACGACATCATTATTGGCTATCCAATATTTTACTCCATTCCATTTTAACAATGATTTCATGCTCATCTCAACCATAAATTGAAATTTCCCACGCATATTGTAATTATCAATCCGAAACGGTGACAATAAAAATGGATTCCATCCAGTTAAATCTTGCTGGTCTTGTCTGGGATGGTTTAAGATCAGTTGGTGATTATTCCGAACAATATAATCATTCATAAACGCTTTTGATCTTAAGAACCCGTGCGCAAAACCCTCACTGGCTAAAATATTCCTAAATCAGAATATTTGTTCTGCACTTAGACAAATTGGTTTTTTGGGAGCCTTGACTTAAACTTAATGCACTCAGGAAAGCTAGTGCTGTCAAAAACGTAAACAAATCGAAAATTAATTTTGTGATGCAATTCATTTTAATTAAATTTGTGCCGTTATGTATCTACTGTTTTATTGGAATAATTGTTATAATAAAGCTCGTCGTGCTTGATCGGTTGTAATGATGCAGAAAACGGTAATTGATAAGTGTCTGAAAAATAAAGCTTTTTTCGTGTAGCTCAGCTGTTGTGTGCAGCATAGTTGTCCCACTAGAACGGGAAGTTCAGGCAAGTATGGGAAAAGTATGCGATAGTCTGTTAATTCTTCGAGAGGAATATTTGTCATTTCTATGTTTGCGTTATGATTAATTCGTGATTCATGGATCGATTCATGAAAGTTTATATCGATTTGCTGTGATTTTCTTACAAATTTCGTGTGTGTTACACATTCAATTTCTTTAGTTTTGCTTCACTTCATGGACTGAATCATCAACCGACAACATAAATTCCATAGTTTTCCACATAAGTTCCTGAAGCTTTCCTTTTCAAATTTGTGTGCGTCAACCTATGGGTGCATAGATCATCACCCAACACGGATTCAGTTTGTTTAACTTATGGCTATCTTGTGTCATGATCACCATGTTCAAGTTGGTCGATTTGAAATCGAAGAGCTTGCTGTCGATTTCCGTGTTCCAAATTTCTAAATTGTTAGTGATCAACCCATAGCGAACTAAATTGCAGTCGGACCTCGTGTAAAACGACAGTCATCATCATGTTCCAATGAGAAGAAGCAAATTCTGAAGTTGAAAGTGTTAGAGGATAAATTTTCGAGCCCCTCCCAACTCCGCAACGGACTTTTCTTAAAAAAAAAGTGGTCCGCCGCAACGTTTGAGCCTACTCCCCCTCCCCCTTGAGCGTTACGTAATTTGTGGACGGTGCCTTAGTCTGCACAAATTAAGTGGCGTTGTGTATTCAATTTGACTCTCTGCAATTGTATTTATAACTGCAAGGCTGTTCTCAGTGTAGTCTGTACTTTTCTGCATTGGTCCTTTCATTGAGTAGAACATATTGAGTGACGTTTAATTTCAGGCATTTTCAACAAATACGAAAAGTTACCAATACATAACCTAGTTTTCGCACAGTTTTGGATTGCCGAAGAGTACATTTTAGATGCCGACAATAGTAATTGCATTGCCGATAAAAGAAGAAATGCCTCGTGACAAGGAAAAATAGATGATTTAGAGAACATAATAGTGTTTCGTGTATAATAACCATTAACTGAAGAGTACTCAAGTGTAGTTCAGGTGTCTCCTGCTAGTTGTTGTGCTTTGTTGTTCTGTGTAATTGCCTTCTTAAAAGTTCAGCTGCTTAGACTGCCGAGAATACGCAAGTTTCCCTACATGTTGGTAGGCGGAACTGAGCGCGACAGGGCCCACCTAGGTGTCACGATAGACGGGGATACATTCAAGGTGGTGGACAAGTTCGAATCCTTGCTGACGGCTGGTAATAATGTTATTCGAGAAATACGAAAGTGCATTATCAGTGAAAGTCGTGCCTACTATGAGATCTAGAAGAAACTGCGGTCAAGGAAGATTCACCCCCGCACCAAATGCACAATGTACAAAATGCTCATAAGACCGGTGGTCCTCTACTATGCTCAGAGGACTATGCTCGAAGAGAACTTGCAAGCTTTTGGGGTTTTCGAACGCCCGAACGCCGAATGCTAAGGATGATCTTCGGTGGCGTGCAGGAGAATGGTGTGTGGCGGCGAAGAAAGATCCACGAGCTCGCCGAACTATACGGCGAACCCAGTATCGTGAAAGTGGCTTAAGCTGGCAGAATTACGCTGGGCAGGACATGTTTCAAGAATGCCAGACAACAGCCCTTTTAAAGATAATGTTTACCACGAATCCTGTCGGAACAAGAAGACGTGGGGCGCAGCGAGCTAGGTGGATTGACCAGGTGCATCAGGACCTGGAGAGCGTGGGTCGCAGTCGAAGATGGAGAGAACCGGCCATGAACCGAGTAAATAGGCGAAATATTGTCGGCGATGTTTGATCAAGCTGATTGATTTAAAACATTCAATCCGATCTAGCAATGGGTGATTTTGAATCGATGTTCCAAAAATCGATTTTTTTGTTCCGATTAATCGATTTTTTGAATCGATGTTAGAAGCACTCAAAATTAAATGAATCGATTTTCTTCATTCGATTTTTTGTTTCGATTCAAAAGAATGAAATTGATTAGAATTTTTCAATGAGTTGGTGATTTATAAACTTAGTTTTGAATTAACCTTGAAGTGTTTAATATATGATTATGAATTCTAAACGCCATTTAACTGAAGGTATTCGGAATTCATATAAAATTGCATTTGGTCTTATTTTGAGAGCTTGTTTTGGTAAATTTTTGTATGAGCTTGAAAATCGAATCGATTCAAAAACATCGATTCAAATGATTCGATTAAATCGGTGAATCGATTCGACATATCAAATTTGAATCGATTCAGTAACATCGATGTGTCGTTCAAATTTGCCCAACGCTAATCCGATCACTACCTTGTGACGGTTAAAGTGCGCCAACGACTTTCCGTTGTGAACAACATTCGGTACCGACGCCCGCCACGGTACAATCTGGAACGACTCAAGCTACCCGAAGTCGCAACTGATTACGCGCAAAGCCTTGAGGCAGCGTTGCCGTAAGAGGGAGAGCTCACCGAAGCTCTTTTTGAGGACTGCTGGAGTAGTGTCAAATCAGCCATTAGCTATGCAGCGGAAAGTGCCATTGGGTTCGTGGAAGGAAATCGACGGAACGGTTGGTTCGACGAGAAGTGTGAGACGGTTTTGGACGAGAATAATGCTGTGCAGACGATTATGCTGCAGCAAGGCACCCGTCAAAACGTGGAACGATACAAACAGAAGCGAAGACAGCAAACCCATCTATTCCGGGATAAAAAGCGCCGCCTGAAAGAGTTGGAGTGCGAAGAGATGGAGCAACTGTATCGTTCTCAAGAAACGCGTAAGTTCTACAAGAAACTCAATGCATCCCGCAAAAACTTTGTGCCACGAGCCGAAACGTGCCGGGATAAGAATGGAGATATCTTGACGGACGAACGAGAGGTGATTGAAAGGTGGAACCAACACTACGATGAACACCTAAACGGCGCAAAGGAGGAAGATCAAGACAGCAGGAGGAATGGCTTCATCAGTACGGCGGATGAGGGAGACGTGCCAACTCCCACAATAGATGAAGTTGAGGATGCTATCAAACAGCTCAAGAACAACAATGCAGCTAGAGAGGATGGCATTTGAGCATAACTTATATAAATGGGCCCAGAGAGGTTGGGCACTTGTCTGCACCGATTGATAGCCAGGATCTGGGATACAGAACAGCTACCGGAGGAGTGGAAGGAGGGAATAATATACCCAATATACAAAAAGGGTGACAAGTTAGAATGTGAGAACTATCAAGTGATCACCATTCTTAACGCAGCCTATAAAGTACTTTCCCAGATTATCTTCCGCCGTCTATCGCCACTGGCAAGCAGATTTGTGGGAAGTTATCAAGCCGGTTTTGTTTACGAACGATCGACGACAGGCCAAATCTTATGCTGCGGCAGATCCTCCAAAACTGTCGCGAATATCAAGTCCCTACGCACACCCTATTCATCGATTTCAAAGCAGCCTATCAATCGCGAAGAGCTATGGAAAATTATAGATGAGAATGGATTTTCCGGGAAACTTACTAGACTGATCAACGATGCAACGATGGATAGTGTACAGTGTTGTGTGAAGATATCGGATGCAATATCAGACCAGTTTGAAACACGCAAAGGACTTCGACCAGGCGAGGTCTTTCCTGCCTCCTGTTCAAAATTTCGCTAGAATATGTTATGAAACGGGCGGGTTTCATCATGCGTGGCACGATCTTCAATAAATCCTACCAGTTCATCTGTTTTGTTGACGACGTGGACATTGACGGAAGCAAATTCCAGGTGGTTTCTGAACAGTATACCAGGCTGAAACGTGAACCAGATCGGGTTGGATTGGTTTATGGACAAAAGGTCGAAAGACAAAACGTCGAAAGGACAAAAGGTCGAACATTATTTACTTGGTGGGAAACTTTTCCTTTTCTGAAAATAGATTTATCTTTCGACCTTCTGTTCTTTCGGCCTCTTGTCATAGATTCGTCAGATGCGTGATGATCGACGGGGATGAGTTCGAGGTGGTGGAAGAATTTGTCTACCTCGGATCATTGATAACTTCGGATAACAACTGCAGCAGAGAAATTCGAAGACGTATCATTGCCGGAAGTCGTGCTTACTATGGACTCCACAAGACCTTGCGGTCTGGTAAACTTCTCTTCCGTACTAAGTGTACTATGTACAAGACGCTAATAAGACCGGTAGTCCTCTACGGGCATGAGACGTGGACAATGCTCGAAGAGGACCTGCAAGCGCTAGGAGTTTTTGAACGACGTGTGCTTAGGACGATCTTCGGCGGAGTATGTGAGAACGGCGTATGGAGGAGAAGAATGAACCACGAGCTTGCGCAACTCTACGGTGAACCCAGTATCCAGAAAACTGGAAGGCTACAATGGGCGGGACACGTTGTGAGAATGCTGGACAACAATCCCGCAAAAATGGTGTTCACCTCGAATCCGGCCGGTACAAAACGAAGGGGAACGCAACGTGCTAGGTGGTTTGACCAAGTAGAGCAGGATCTTGGAAGTGTGGGACGATCGAGAAACTGGAGGTTAACAGCCATGGATCGAGTTAGTTTGCGAAACATTGTGCGGCAGGTCATGTCTTGAAGGACGTAGAGCCATCAAAAGTAAGTAAGTGTCTGCCATGTACAATGATCGAACAAAAAATGTGCTGACCGACAAAACGGTAAGGGCTGCCAGATGAAAGGAACATTTTGAAAATGAAAATGACACAATCAATAGAAATGACTCAAGAGCAAGTAATGTAAATTTAAATGTGTTCCATTTTCAACTCAAACTAAACGTATTGATGAAACGTCTACTAAAATAGGCTACCCCCAAAATGAATTAAAATACATTACAATGCTGTAAAAGTGAAGCAAAATATCTAGTACCTATCAACTAACTAATTGTTCAAAATTGATACAGATTGAACTAGTGTGCAAACGTCAAATTTGAACAAAAGCAATACTAGCAAACATTAGAATTTAGCGCTATTTCGTTGTATGATGAAAATAATGCGAGTGTTTGTCTGCAATTTTACATTCAAGTGCAATCTTCTCTTTACACATGAAAAGAAGTAAAAATGAAATATACGCCCAGTGTTGATTTGAAAAAGAAAAAAAAAAACGAATTGCCATTTGAGTTGTATACACAGTTTTCGTACATCAATTTCTTCACTATTTCTGAAAATCATTGGGGGAGGGCAAAAGTGCTTGATCCACCCTCCCCTCAAGCGTTTTCATGGCAGCATTTTTTTAAATTATGATTGAATGTTGAATAAAAATGACGGAAAACAGAATATGCAACTATCTGGTAAGCACAATTTGTCTTTAAGTAAGTATTCTGTTAAATAAACAAACACAGCAGGAAAAAATGTGTTAAATTATAATACCATATCTTGATGTTTAGAATTCCATAATCCTGAAACAAAGCCACAGAAAAATCCACAAGTCGAAGTCACAAATTGTTATGCTTAACTTCCGTTGAAAGACTAAATCCCCGAGAACAATTAAAACTGTGAGCAGATCCTCTAAATTTAAAATAAAATGAAATTACTACCCACTCGTCATGTGCTGCATGTTGGCATTTCATCTCGTGTGATATCACTTCATGTTCCATTCGAGAGTAAAACTTCTATAAAGCCAACCTTTCGGCACGGATTACATTCCGTTCATCATGATTCGGACGTAGCAGGTCTTCTTACCGAACAGTGGCTTGTCCATGAATTACGTAGATTTTGATGTATAAACTTCAAACTACCTTTTTATAGTTCATGACTCCACGAAGCAAACCTAATTCAGGTAAATAATAAACTGCAGCTAGAATCACCATCATACTAAAATGAAAACGTAGCTTATGAAAAGCGCATAGTGTGATTCGACTGCATGAGAGACTATTACGAGGATATGTGAAATAGGTAAGTCTGGATGGATTCCGACGCACCGCAAGAGTAATCCCATACTTCATCGAGCAGCATAAGTCTCCATCCGATAGGATGTGCTCCTACGTAGAAATTATCAGAGCAAGCCATGAACGTAAGGTTTACGCATCCCAGAGTACAGTTTAATGAAGGTGGGTAAATTTCAATGGAACGTTATTTCAATTTAAGGTGCACTTCCAATTTGCACTCGGTCTATAAAAATTTTAACGGAAAGAAACACTGACGCAAATATTTGTAGCGCAAGGAGAAGATACTTTGTATTTGGTTTCCTGCATTTTTTCTCCAATTATGCCGAATAATTAAACGAGCATTTTGTGAAAACATTGCCAAATTTCAAATGGTACAGTTTTGTATGCCTATTTGTCACTTATCAAACAATATAATGAATCTGTAATTTTTGATTTGTGTGTGATGGTGGTAAGCTTCACGATCCACCAAGCTCGTACCGTTTTGTCTCAAATTCCGAACAGACTTATATTCCGAACACTCGGTTTTTGTATGGCGATGTGGTTGAAAAGTTTCACTGAAATATGTCATCAAATTACTAGGAAATGGCAGTCAATTACAATTCAATTTAATCATCTTCAAATCTACTTTATACCTCGGGAGTAGTGATGATTCTCTAGTTAGAGACCAGTATAACTAGCTTAGATAAATTCATTTGCGAAATAATTCATTCAAATGCGATTTATTCGTGCTGTTCGGAATTTGAATCAAGATGTTCGGAATATTAGACAAAATGTGTTCGGCATTTGAATCAAATGATGTTCTATACTTTCACCTTTAATTCAATACTAAACAATTTTAATTAAACATTTTTATTGGCTCATCCAACACCTAAAAGTTGGACTTTGTGAAGAAATTAAAATTTTGACAAATACGAGCAAATTTATGCGCACCAGATACATTTGAAGTCACTGTTAGCCTTAAGTGTTCGGAATATGAGTCAAAACGGTATTATTCTTGATTTCCATAAGCATCATGTGGTATTATCTTAGATTTTAATCGGAGTTTTAATTTTAGTGCGCCGATTTTGTAATACTTAAAATAATACGAGATTTGCGGAAAACTGGCAACTAGATCACCATTACACTTGCAAAGACGCACGCGCATCATGAGAAATGGAAAGATTATTTCACGATGATCGGTTTATGTATCGTTTCAGCATGCCGGGCAATTGTTTGGTGTTCGCCTTGATATATGTCTCGGCTTCCATGACGAGACAGCCTGGCTTGACCAGCCACTCACGGTTCAGTATCCGCGCACGCAATTGGACCACAATGTTTTGCTTGTCAGTTTGGCGGCTTTCTGACCTTTAGAACACGTAGCCCAGCCCGCTTCACGGTCTGCTGGACGAACCATTTCGACGAATTGACTTTTTGGCCACGTCTCGGGTGGTTATTCTTAAAGTACTTCTCTGGGTTTTCGGTTTTCGGCCGCTCGGAAGCCTTCGTTTCCTGGAACATCTTCACAACGCGGAACACGGTGAAAAGGTGGATTACAAGCCTTTTATCGATCCATCTGTGCGACTAATCAGGATTATCGATCACCGCGCCCAAGAATTGCTGGCGTAGCTCTTCTTGTTTTGAATGCATCGAAAACTAGTTGACGGATCGCGGTAAAATTTTGCACTCATAAACATGACACTCTAAACTAATATTACCCAACATTCATTCATTAATTTCCACCCTCGCGATAAAAAGTTACACCATAAACAAAGTGTCGCATTTTTTTCGAGTCTAATCTCTAGTTACATAGATACATTGGAATAAATGTCGAATAAAATTATAAACATTTTTAGACAAACATCATTGCAATCTTTTATTGCCACGATTAATGGGTTATATTTTAAGGTAAGCAAGGTTAAGGACATATTTGCTTGAATACCATATGACTTCTAATACGGCTCCTCATTTCTCCCTTCACTTTACGCTTCCTCTCCCACATTTCTCACAGTGATGTCGAGAGCGATCACGCTAAGCCTGCTCAACGCAGCGCATGTGTTAAAACTACACAGAATGAGGCAAACATTGCAGGACTCTCTGACTGAGTGAAACTTCTGTGTAAGTCGCACTCATGCTATGTGTAACCGATGTGTTGGCCATTGGCTGTGCGCGGATCGATGGAAATGGAACTGTCAGTCATCTCCCGCGCGGCAGCAAACAGTTGGCCGTTGGTAAGATAGGGAGTTTTCAGGGATTTTTTCCAGCGAAAAGCCGGAAGATGGTCGCAAATGAGAAGTTTTTCCCTCATTTGCTTCCGCTTCGGCTATTCGAATGAAAAAATCTTTGAAAAACTTTAAAACCGGAATGTTTTTTTTAATGTTTTCAGAAGCAAAACAAACATGGAAGCGAATTCCGCATTCCAAGCGTTCCTCCTCTGTGCGCATTTCACTCATTCGGTTTGTTTACCACCGTTTGCACAAAACTGTGTACAGCCCCCTTTGCACAGAATCTGTGCTGCATGAAGAGAGGCCGATTTTGTGTACTCGGCACTCATTTCTGAGCGGATGAAGTTTAGCGTGAATGCAGGACTCTCTGACTGAGAAATGAGTGCCGAGTACACAAAATCAGCCTCTCTTCATGCAGCACAGATTCTGTGCAAAGGGGGCTGTACACAGTTTTGAGCAAACGGTGGTAAACAAACCGAATGAGTGAAATGCGCACAGAGGAGGAACGCTTGGAATGCGGAATTCGCTTCCGTTTTTGTTTTGCTTCTGAAAACATAAAAAAAACATTCAAATTTTCAAGTTTTCAGAGATTTTTTCATTCGAATAGCCGAAGCGGAAGCAAATGGGGAAAAAACTTCCACATTTGCGACCATCTTCCGGCTTTTCGCCTGAAAAAATCACAGAAAACTCCCCATCTTACCAACGGCCAACTGTTTGCTGCCGCGCGGGAGAGATTGACTGTTCCATATCCATCGATCCCCGCACAGCCGAAGGCCAACACATCGGCTACACACAGCATGAGTGCGACTTACACAGAATTTTCACTCAGCCAGAGAGTCCTGCATTGGTTGCCTCATTCTGTGCAGTTTTTACACATGCGCTGCGTTGAGCATGCTTAGCGTGTACGCGAATTCTCTCTGCTCTTGGAAGTTTTTTAAAAACTACTCAAAGTACCTACAGTACTTTTCAGTACTATTTTTGTACTATTGATCCTTTTACGATCCTTGTTTGGACCCGTGCCTTCGATTTTTCGTTGGACCCGTTAGCGAAAGCTAGCGGTGGTAATCCTTCTTGGACACCGTCTTGGGAAAAAACCTCTTGAAGGTCACGTCTTCTTTCGTTTATTCACTAAACATTGTTGCAACTACAATCAAAAGGAAGGGTGAATCTCTGAATTCACAACTTCCTTCCAAAAAAGTTGGATTCAAAACTGTCACTCAACGTGGCAAGAATTCTTCAGGACGTTTCTCCGGAATGCGAACTTTCTTCCAAGGGTGAAATGGATAATGTTGATAATTGCATCGAAATGAGCAATCAGTTCAATGATCTAGACAAATTTTCCGAACACCAAATCGAAGCAGTCTGTAGCCCAGGCTCTTTGATTTAAGTGAGGAAACAAGCCTATCGTGGTCAGTTGTTTCGAATTAGCGAGATATAGGCAGGAGATCTTGAACTCCATTAGGGGAATCAAGGTCTCCTTCCAAATCGCAAAATAAGGAGACTGTCGCGTTTTGCCGGAAACTCTTAAAGATCGCGAACTTCTTCTCAAACATCTTGAAGAGAAGAAGCACATTTTTTTACTTATGACGACAAAACTGAACGTTTGTTTAAAGTCGTCTTGAAAGGTCTCTCAAGTGAACGTACTAACCGACTTCAACAATTGCGGGAGAATTCGCACAAATTCTTCTCTCGCTATCCAGGACCGTCAATTTTTTGCAAGTAAGGACGCCCACTTCTACGGAAGAACACAGTATAATTTTATCAAACGAAGTGCCTCCCAACACTTCTTTGCAATGTAGACAGAGTGTGACTGAAACCTTGATATACTGTCAAAATTTCAATCGCATGAAAAGCCCAGCAAAAATGAAGGAAATTTATAAAAACATTTTAAGCTCATACTTTACGGTTATTCTAGCAACTGAAACAAGCTGGGATGAAAGCGAAAAAGCGAAGAAGTCTTTGGAAGCGGCTTCAACGTATTCACAGGCAACCGGAACTTTTCAGAGTCTGGAAGAAAATCAGGCGGGGAAGTACTCGTTGCTCTTTCAACTGATTTTAATTCTGAAGTAATCAACACACAACATTTTAAAGAATTCGAACATGTTTGGGTAAAGTCACACATAGCAGGTGAAACACACTTGTTTGCCTCAGTGTGTTTTCCACCTGACCAAGTAGTAGATTAAATAGTGTTAATTGGCAAGAATTAATCAGAAATGAAGGAAATATTGAAACTGCTGCATACACATTCAATGAAATTGTACTAAAAATCATAAAACAAGAAATTCCTTCCAAGAAAATACGGCGAAACCTCAGTACAAAAAATCCAATATGGTATAACAACCACATAAAAAAATCTGAAAAATCGGAAGCAAAAGGCACACCAAATTTATAAGAAACACCAGAAAGATGACAACTTAGCAAAGTTGAAGAATTTTGAAGAATATAATTCAAAAACTGAGCTTGAAATAAAGTGCTGTCCAAAGAACTTCTTCAATCACGTAAAAACAAAACTAAAATCTGACAATTTTCCATTCATTATGCACCTTCATGAAAATGTGGGTGACAACTCAGAAAAAAAATTGCAATCTATATGCAAATTTTTTTCCAAGAAATCTTTACTACATTTTCAGAAGAAGACCGCGATCGCAATTATTTTGCGTTTTATCCGGAATTTTCTAGAGATATTGGTGTGAATAAAATCAATGTGCGGGAAATTTCAGACGCTCTAATGAATTTGGACGCTTCAAAAGGTCCCGGCCCTGACACGATTCCACCAATATTTATGGAAAATTTAGCAAAAGAACTTACAGCGCCATTGTTTTGGCTTTTTAATAAATCCCTTGAATCCGGAATCTTTCCAAAAATATGGAAAATCTCCTTTTTAGTGCCTATCTTTAAATCTGGCCGAAAATCTGACATACGTAATTATCGTGGTATAGCCATTATCTCTTGTATTCCAAAACTTTTCGAGTCAATTGTCAACGAAAAACTATTTCTTCAAATCAAAAATAGAATTACTGACACACAACATGGCTTCTTTAAAGGTCGCTCGACCTCAACAAATTTACTTCAATTTGTTGACTATTCATTAAATGCAATGGACAATGGAAACCAAGTAGAAGCTCTTTATACGGACTTTAGCAAGGCATTTGATCGCATAGACATACCAATGCTACTTTTCAAACTAAGAAAAATTGGAATCGGGCCAAGACTGCTGAAATGGCTTGAATCGTATTTAACTGACCGCCAACAAATAATAAAATTCAAAGGAAACAAATCAAAACCAATTCAAGTCACTTCGGGTTGTCCCTCAAGGCTCTCATTTGGGACCTCTTATTTTTATTATGTATGTAAACGACATTTCCTCCATATTCAATAAACTCAAAGTGTTAATATATGCCGATGACATGAAGCTCTACCTGGAAATAAGAAATGAAGAAGACATCAATGTATTCCGCAATGAAATAGAAACATTCTACATATGGTGCAAAAAAATCCTATTAGAACTGAATGTAAAAAAATGCAACCTAATATAATTTAGCAGAAAAAGAACAACACCACGAATTTCAATTTTATTAGGAAATCAAAATGTAGAAAATGTGAAAGAGTAAGGGACTTAGGAGTAATCTTAGACTCTATGTTTTCTTTCGTAGACCACTACAATACAATAATTCACAGGCTAATAACATGCTAGGGTTCATAAAACGCTTCTGCTACAACTTTCATGAGCCATACACAATTAAAACTCTATATATTGCACATGTAAGAGCAATCATGGAATACTGCAGCATTGTATGGTCTCCCGACTAAGGGTACATAACAAAATTATATCAGCATATGTTATTATGTTATAAGTTTATTTCGAACATAGGTTGTTACAAACTTGATGCAGGATGTTGTTAAAATAAATAAAATTATAACAAAAAGTTTATGAATAGTAACATAAATATAACAAAATGTGTTTTAATTCTATCAAAAACATATAAAACCAAGTTATAATGTTTGATACAAAGTATCAAAATTATAATACTTTTCGTTATACGATAATATTGTATATTATTGAAATGCATAACCATCTATTTATTTTGTTATAAAGTTGTTAAAAATGAACAAAAAAATATCTTTAAGGGAAATAAAACACATTATGTTATATTTCTGTTTTATTATGTTCTATGAATAACGGAGTCTAAGAAAATTATATCATAAAAAGATATGCATATCATATTCTGATAAAATTTTATTATAATTTTGTTACAAGCCTCTAGTCAGGCTCCTTTCTCAAGGACACACGAAGAAAGATTAGAATCTGTACAAAAACAATTTCTACTATATGCTCTTCGTAAATTAGGTTGGACATCATTTCCACTTCCACCCTACAAAGCACGCTGCATGCTTATTGACATACAAACTTTAAAAGAGCGGCGTGGAATCGCAAGAGTTTCATTTGTAAATGATATCGTTTCGCAACGTATTGATTCTACAGAAATCTTATTAAAATTAAATTTCTACGCTCCTTCTAGGCAACTACGAAATCGTAACTTATTCTTGACAAATCATCATCAAACAAATTATGCCAAAAACGGGCCTCTAAATCAAATGATGGCCATTTACAATCAACATTGCGAAACTATTGACTTTACCATGTCTCGGCAAAATCTAAAAACATACTTCAAATCCATTAGAAATCGCAACGCATAAAATAAAACAAAATGAAATTTACATTACTTACACTTCACTATCTTTTTCAATATTTTTTATAAATTTCATAATTTTAGTATTAGGAAATGAAACAAAAATATGTATATGTAAAATGTACTAGTCTACGTCGGTTGACGAAATAAATAAATAAATAAGTGACTAGAAGTCACCTGAAGAGATCAAAAATGCAATAAATGATTTGCTTGGATTTTCCCCATTCCAAGTAATCATTATGGAAAAGAGAACCCAAATTGTTCGGAACGGGCTTTCTCAAGAATATTATTTAGTTCACTTTAACAAAAAAGAATTAAATAATATTAAAGCTTTAGAAAAAGCTAAACTTTTGTTCGATGTCCGTGTGATATGGAAACATTACCAGAAACCTGGAGTAAATTACCAGAACCCCACTCAGTGTCGTTGGTGCCAAAAGTGGGGTAATGGTACAAAAAATTGTCGCATGGATGCTAAATGCATGCGGAGGTTCTTCTCACGCCAAGGACGTCTGTCCAGTGAAGGACGATACCACCAAGTTTAAATGCTCGGATTACGGGGGCAATCATAAGTCAAATTTTTGGACTTGCCCTTCGCGTAGGTGAGTCGTCGAGGCATACGAACAGCTTTATCCGTTACGATAACGGTCGTTTCCGGAATTTGCCTGGAATCGAACAATACTCATTTTTCAGTTAACGATCGCTTGATTAGGAATCATACCCATCAGGAAGATCAGAATCATGCTCATTCACAAACCAATTTCAATCCGTCGGGTAGCCGTTCCAATCTTTCAATTTCGGATGTATCTACCCACGGTAAATCCTTTGCCGATATCGTAGCAAGTAATTTGAACTCCTCCCCTATTCGTACTATGAGTACCCATTCTACTTGTTTCAAATCAAATGGAAAAAAAAACCTACCGCCACAGGTAACATCTACTCCGTATCTCCGTCTACCGAAAAATCTAATGGGAAATCATCAAATGTACCCAGTTCAAGTGATATGTCTACCTCTGATTTTGATTTTCTAACTGAACAATTGAATCTAATGATTGATGCAATGTTCAAAGCCACCACTATGATTGAAGCAGTCTAAGTAGGTGTAAAATTTACAAATCAAATTGTTATTGGATTACGTTTTTCTAATGGATCCAAATAATAATTTAAATTTTTTAAATTGGAATGCTCGTTCTCTGAATGATAAAGAGGACAAGCTGTTTAATTTTCTCACAGCTAATACCGTGCATTAGACTGATGCAAATTTTGAAGTTTTTGCTTCCCTATGCTTAAACGATGTCAATTATGATGAAAATGATCCTCTCAAAATTTGAAGTGATTCGGAAGAAATTTGGTTGTGCACACACCATTTGAAGTTTATATGGAAATTACTATGGAAAAGCCAAACCTTTTGTGTTCAGTCCTCTATCAGCTCGCCATAATAATATATGAAAAAGCAAACACACACTTCCAATGTAAAATCTTCCCAGCTACAACTTTGCCGAAGACCACATTTTGTTGGGACGTAAGGATAATTTGTTATTCTTGATTCCAAAGTCTAAACCATGCTGAGATGATCATTCAATTACTTTCAGAGCAACACTGCTTTTTTGCTGTAGAACATAGTAGCCTGGATTACTTTGATCTATTCTTCCCGCCAGGAGCACCACTGTTGCCTGCTGAACAGTTGGTGAAGCTTACTGAAGGCAAACTCACTTTATGATGATGAATAACAATTTTTTCTGACGTCCAATCAAAATGTGGTCTTCGGCAAAGTTGTAGCTGGAAGAATTTCACATGAGATGAGTGTGTTCATTTTTCCATAAAACTTAGTGACGAAGAGATAGAGGGCTGAACACAAAAGGTTAGCGTTTTCCATAGTAATCTCCATGTAAACTTCAAATGGCGTGTGCACAGTCAAATTTCTTCCAAATCATTTCAAATTTTGGGAGGATGATTTTTACCATAATTTATATCGTTTAAGCGTAGGGGAGCAAAAATTTCGAAATTTGCATCACTCTAACCGTGCATATAGCAGTTATTATTGAAACATATTTGAAACCTGGATCCAAACTCAAAAGAGATCCAAACTTTTTTGTTTATCGTGATGATCGACTTGATGATACATGTGGGGGAGTCGGTATCATCATTCATAGGCATATAAAACACCAACTGGTTTCGTCATTTGAAACTAAAGTTTTTGAAACTTTAGGTGTTTCTGTTGAAACACAGCTTGGTAAATACACTTTCATAGCTGCCAATTTACCTTTTCAATTCAAATGCCAAATATCGCTCATGGAATAATTCTCAAAGTAATTCCAACATGAAACATGTATTGACTCTAATCTTGATATTAACATTTTATAACAAACAAAACTTGATATTGACAATGCTCTTGAAACTTTAACACATTCCATTGTTGAAGCCAGGAGCATTGCAATTCCAAAATGTGAAGTAAAATTTGAATCCGGGATTATAGACGATGATCTCAAACTCTTGATCCGTCTTAAAAACGTGAGGAGAAGGCAATTTCAACGCACTCGCGATCTTATGAAAATTATATGGCAGGATCTGCAGAAAGAAATCAAGAAACGTTTTGCACAATTAAGAAACAAAAATTTTGAAAATAAGATTTCTCAATTGGACCCTGGCTCTAAGCCCTTTTGTAAATTATCTTTTGAAAAAACCTCAGAAGCCAATACCGGCATTTAAAGAGGAAAACATTTTTTTACAAACTAATTGCGAAAATGCTCAAAAACTTGCTATGCAGTTTGAAAGCGTGCACAATTTCAATTTGGGACTAACTAGTCCAATAGAAAATCAAGTTACTCAGGACTTCGAAAATATTCTCAATCAAGAGAACGTTTTCGAAAATGGGAGACTGATTTGGATGTAGAGAAATATTATTAAAAAATTCAAAAATATGAGTTCTGGAAGCATTAGATGGAATCTACCATTTTTGCAAGTATGATGAAAAAATATCCAAACTTTTTTTGCAAAAGGCTACAGATGACACGCAGACTTCGTCCTTTGGCGGAGAGATCTGTGTCATCCGCAAACAAGGATTTTTGACATCCCTGAGGTAACTCAGGTAAGTCAGATGTGAAAACATTGTATAATATTGGTCCCAAAATGCTGCCTTGGGGAACAAGCTCCTGACGATGGATATTTCTACACCCTCATCAAGAAACTTCCAGAAAGTAGCTCATCATTCTTAGTTGATGTATTTAACAAATGTTTTCAATTAGCATATTTTCCTGACAAATGGGAAAATGCCAAGGTTGTTAAAATTTTAAAACAAGACAAAATTCTGCAAAAGCTTGTAGCTATCGTCCAATCAGTTTGCTTTCCTTCATCAGTAAACTTTTTGAACAAGGTCATTTTGAACAGAATGATGGCCCACATTAACGAAAATTCAATTTTTGCCAATGAACAGTACGCATTCCGCCAATGAGATTCGACCACTCATCAACTTTTACGTGTAATAAATTTGCTCCGTTCCAACAAATCTGAAGGCTACTCTACTGGTCTTGCTCTTCTAGACATAGAAAAAGCATTCGACAGTGTTTGGCATGAAAGTTTGATCATAAAATTAAAAAAAAAAAATTCCAACATACAGTGTATTTCAAGTAAGTAATTCCAAGTTATCTGTCAAATCGTACACTTCAGGTTAATTATCAGAACTCCAAATCTGAAAGACTTCCTGTAAGAGCTGGTGTTCCCCAAGGCAGCAATGGGATGGGGACCAATATTATACAATATTTTCACATCTGACTTACCTGAGTTACCTCAGGGATGTCAAAAATCCTTGATTGCGGATGACACAGGTCTCTCCGCCAAAGGACGAAGTCTGCGTGTCATCTGTAGCCTTTTGCAAAAAAAATTAGGATATTTTTTCTTCATACTTGCAAAAATGGAAGATTTCTCCTAATGCTTCCAGAACTCAACTAATAATATTCCCACATAAACCAAAAGCTCTTTAATTGAAACCTTCAAGTAGACATGTTGTCATGATGAGAGGGATTCCAAGAAGTTGGTCATAGAAGTTAAGTATCTAGGGCTCATGCTAGATAAGAATTAAACTTTCAAAAATCGCATTGAGGGCATTTAAGCCAAATGTAACAAATATGTAAAATGTCTCTATCCCCTTATTAATAGAAAATCAAAACTCTGTCTTAAGAACAAGCTTTTGATATTTAAACAAATTTTTAGGCCAGCCATGTTGTATGCTGTACCAATAAGGACTAGCTGTTGTTAAGGACTGTTCATTTAAGAAAGTGGACACGTATTTTTTAAAGCAAACTGTTTATTTTCGAACATATTCATGAGTTCTCTTGAAATACATGGAAATCAAAGTAATCTCGACCATATTCACATAAGTTTGAACATTTATTGAGCATTCCTGGATAATGCTCTGACTTTTCTCTTGATGCCTCCCATCTGGTTCTGCACAACTTTCTTCGTAACTTTTCTTTGTGTTACTTACCCCATTTTCTTGAAAAATCCATGGAACTTGCTTATCTTCCATCTGTCTTAAGATGTCGTTTGATTATTGCCCAATATTTCCAAATGGGGCGTAGTTATGGACAATTCGGTAGAATCTGCCATGTTTCAACAAATTCGACTTTTTCCTTCTTGAACATCTCCAAAGTAGCTGAAGCATAGTGAGTCGATGTCAGGCCTGGCCAAAACAATGTAGGCTTGTTATACTCTCGGTAGTCGGGCAGAAGACGTTTTTAAATGCATTCAGTTCTGTAAGTTTCGCCGTTGATTGAACCCGTTGTGAAAAATGTAGTACTTTTCATACCGAAGGAGCAAATTGCTTGCCATAAAAAAACTTTATTCCCAATTTTTTCTGTTCGGATGTATTGCACGTCGTCATAAGCATTTGTTTTCGATACAGTGTTGAAAAATTTGAATTCGGACACTTCGCGATTTAAGCCAAATCTCGGAACGACAGCTTTTCTGAACACCATTTGTGCAGAATAAATCTGCGTGTCGTCATGTTATACCGACGTATCGCTTGAAATTTACAACTGTTTTGATGTCAACTTTCTTCTGCTGTCAAAATAAACACTTGAGTACACACTGAAACAAAATTTGAATTTTTTCATTGGAATTTTCACACCAAAATGTTAACAATCAGGTGTCCACTTTCTTTAATGAACAGTCCTTATACCAGGAAGAAAGCTCTGCAAAAAAAATCAAAATAAAATTTTGGAAATGACTCTGAAGCCTCTTCCCTGGTGTAGTACCAATGAGTTACATAGAATATCCAATGTTGAAACATTGGAACAAATGTCAAATAAAATAATTTTAATTTTAGTTAAAAATCGTTACAATCTTTTATTGCCACGATTAATGCGTTATATATTTAGGTTAAGTTAGGTTAAGTAAATTGAAAACGTGTTTTTTTTTCTTATAAGCAGGTGAAATCAACTCACCTGTAAAAAATCTGAACTGCTACGGCAAATGAAATGTAATATGTTGTTAACAAAATGTTAATAAAATCTTAAATTTGTTTTACTAAGTTAGGATGATGTGGAGTTCGGAATTCTGCCTCGCGGGAATCGCCTAACACAGGAGCCACGATGCAAACTACCTGCACCGGCAACGGTCGAGTTGAGAAAGAGGAAGAGTGAGGCAGTGATCTAGGTTCATCGAGTCAACCGACTGTCTTCGACGCGAGGTGTATATGTATGTGTGATTGACACGCAGGCATTGGAGATGGATTCTATAATACGTTAGGGTGTATCCCACATCCCACTTCTTCTCTAAAAAAAATTTGAATCCCCAGGGTTCAAAGAATTATATGCTCCAGTTTTTTTTTATTTTTATATCTATCATAAAATCATTAATTCTGTGTATACATGAATTCCAGAGTATTTGTTTTGGGTTGGGGATAATATGTATCTTTAAAGTATGTTCGACGCAAGGTTAAGCGATATGGATAACGCATTATGGATAAGCTGTGAGTGAAACAGAAGGAACGAAAAGTAGATATTAGAATCTGAACTCAGCCTGTTGAATAAATCATGGTTTAGCGTTCATACATTGATGTTAGTCTCAAGCCAGAATAAAAATAAGTTAATTAAAAAGTAAATATATGAACGTTCAACCAACAAGTTCAAATATTAGTGGCGCTGTATTACCTCGTAAGTTGGATTTTTCAGCCTTCTCCGTTTCGACCAATCGAACGTAGTCCTCCAGGTACACAGGGATTTTCTTTTCTCTGGGCGGCCGGTGTTGAGCCCCTTCGTTTTCCTTTTCGCTGTCTTGATCCAGTGCTCTCCATTCATGAACGCGTTTTGTTTGAGACACGTGTCGCTTTAGCTGCTGCCCGTCATTGCCTACGAGCACGAGGTTCCCTTTCCTTTCTTCCGTTACGGTATATCTTTTCGGGTCGAACCGGCTATCGCCTTTAGAGCGGGAATGGCGCTCGACAATCACTGTGTCCCCTGGTGAGATTTTGCAGTCGCGAGCTCCGCGGCGTCGATCTTCGCTCTGTTTCCCACTTAGCTTCGCTTTCAAGTCCCTTGCGTTGATTGCTTCGTCGTCATGGTGTACCTTTCCTGGGTTAATGAGAGGAAGTTTTCTTCTCATTTTTCGTCCATACATCATTTCCTCCGGAGGAACCTTGGTGATGGAGTGGGAAGCTGTATTGTGTGCCATGACTGCTGATTGAAGCTCCTCTTCATAGGGGTTACCGAGAGATGCGGCGACTGACATGGCTTTGTTGATAATTTTCATGCAGTTTTCTACTAGGCCATTTTGTTGTGGGAATAATGGTGTAGAGAACACATTATTTATACCACGCTCTGAACAATATCGTCTAAACTCCTCTCCACTGAATGGTGGACCGTTGTCCGTTTTAATAGTTGCTGGAAACCCTTCTTTGTGAAAAACATCATCTAACACTCTTCGAGTGTTGTCAAAACTAGTTGATTTTACCGCTCGAGCGATAACAAATCTTGATCGGTATTCTACTATGACTAGCACGTGGATTCCCCCAAACCTGGCGTAAGGTCCATTAAAGTCTATCGCTATGGTTTCCCAAATTGTTTTGGGAGCAGGAATACGTTCCATTGGAGTAGTCTTCTCCGGCCTTCCATTCGTAGCGCAAACTTCGCAGGACTTCACCCAATCCTCAGCGTCCTTGGGCATTCCTGGCCACCAGACACGCTCACGGAGTATACTCTTAAGTTTGGCCCCCATTGGGTGGCCCTGATGGGCTATTTCTAAAGTTTTCCGCTGCAGGGCTTCCGGAATAACTACACACCCCTGTTTAATCAGAATGCCGTTCTTTGTGTAGAGGCTATCAGAGATTGCCTCGAAGCGGTGCAGGTCTTTGGGCCAATCTCCGGACTCTAAAGCAGTTATTACTTGGGAAAGTGTGGAATCCGCTGAAGTTGCTTGCCTTATACAATCCTCGGTTAAAAATCCAATGCTATTAGCTTCGATCTTTGCGATCTCCCAAGGGCTTTCTGTTTCGTCGAACCCTTCGTCTTGCCCTGTGTAGAGTCGAGACGATGGATCAGCTATGTTGAATTTGCCCTCCACATACTCCACTGTGTAACTATAGGGACTTAGCCTTAGCGCCCAGCCGTCAGCTCTGGTGAGGGCCCTCTTCGAAGTTTCTCTGGATCGATTAAGTATGAATGCGACACCTTTCGCATCAGTTCGCAACGTGAATTGGCGTCCGAGTAGGTAGTAGGAGAAGTGTTCTACGGCCCAAACGGCTCCCAATGCCTCTCGCTGATTTTGTGCGTATCGCTTCTCTGTGGCCGTTAACGCTTTAGAAGCAAAGCTTATAATGCGAGGTGTCTTACTTGAGCTTTCTTGTACGAGGACGGCCCCTAAGGCATTTGGTGATGCGTCTGTATAAAGAATGGTTTTGTCTGTTTCCGAGAAAAAGCCGAGCCCAACTGTGGTGGTAACTATCTGTTTTTTTACTGCGTCGAACGCCGCAGACTGTTGTGGCCCCCAATTCCATGTCTTTGTTGTGGCGACTTCCCACAGTGAGCTTGTGAGGTCTGCGAAGTTATCGATGTACGGACTTAGAAAAGATGCTAAGCCCAAAAAACTCCGAAGTTCTGAGGACGTTGCAGGCTCTCGGAATGTTTGAATGTATTTTATTTTAGCGTCGTCGATATGGAATCCGTTCTTATCAAGCTCATGACCCAAAAACCTTATTCGAAGTTTGTCGAATTCACACTTTTCAGTGTTTAAGGTCAAATTGTTCGCTCGCAGTACTTGGAGTACTTTCGCCACGGTTCTCCGCAGATCTTCGATGGTCTTCCCAAAAATCAAAATGTCATCGATATATACGATTACGTTATCTATTCCCTTAAGAATTCTGCTCATCTCTCTTTGAAAAATTTCTGGGGCGCAATTGACCCCGAACATCAGTCTTGTAAATCTGTACATTCCGCCTTCTGTGAGGAATGTTGTTAAATCCCTGGATTCTTTGGCTAATTCCAGGTGATAAAACGCACTCGTGAGGTCTAGCTTAGTAAAGTACTTCGCTCCGTAGAGCTTGACTTTCATCTCGTGGATTAGAGGTAAACGAAAATATTCACGCTTTATGGCTTTATTAGGGGCACGCATGTTCACGACGAGACGAAAATCGTCCTTTCCCTTAGGAACGGCGGACATGCCGCTTATCCATTGCGGTGCGGAGGTGACCTTCTCTATAATACCTCTTTTCTCCATTTCTTGCAGTCTTATCTTCGCCCCTTCTCTGTACGCGGCTGGTACATTGTAGTAGGCGTTTTTCTCAGGGGGAACATTTTTGTCGATGCTGAACCTGACTTTCACGCCGGGCATCTTTGGGAAAACGCTCAAGTCTTGGGTTTTCCCGAGGCTATTTATCGATAATCCGACTTTCAGAAGCCCTATATCGCTTGATGTTGTACGACCGAGTAGCGATCGACGCCCATGAGTGACCACCAAAAAGTCTGCAAGAATTGGTGGTTTGCTAGATCCCACTACATGTAACATTGCTTGGAATGCACATTTAACCTCCATTGGCTGATCACTTGCGTAAGCTCGCAAAGATGAAGAACTCGGTAGCTCAAACTTATCAATAGCTATCAGTCCATTCTTAGCGTCCTGAAGCAATTGATCCCAATCTTGGCCTCCGATCACGTTAACATCGGCGCCAGAGTCGATGAGAAATTCTATTGGAGTGGATGAGTTCAGTTTGCATTTCACTAGCACATCCTTCATTGAGAGAGCGTTTATGTGCTGTGAAAAAAAAATGTAATGCAAATGTGTTATTTGGATTCGTTTTCCAAATATGAGATATATATAAATATATATATATATATATATATATATATATATATATACTGGTACATTTTCATTTGAATTACAATGTAAGACAGATTGGCTAATGTAATGTGAGCAGTGTGTCAATCTAAATCTTGTTGCATCCTTTTTAGTACATGGGTTAAAAGCAGCCATTGTCAGCTTTCAGTCACTTGAATCTTGAACCTGCGTTATTTTAAACGATACCTTCTGCAAACCAGGAGAGGGTTCATTATCAATTTGAACTATGTGTAGATTAGCGAAGTATGAATTAAATTAAATAAATAAACTGTGTGGATTACAAGTGGTCAAACCAACGCATAAAGCCCGGTTTCCTATGAAGTTGTCAAAAAAAAAAAAAAAATCAAATTTTCAAACATTTTTCCTAGTTGCGAAAAAAAACAAAGTCAATTATTCATTTACAATATCAGATAATTAAGAACACACGCAAAAATTTTGAAAGAAATTTATTTTCCTTCGTGTTTTTTTTTTACCCTTAGTAGGTACATATGTCCTAAAACCTTAGTTTTGTTTTAACACTCAACTATTTCATTTTCGAAACAAAATGCTCAAGAGCCACATTTGTTGTGATTTTCTTCTATGAAAACTAAAAAATTATGGTTTTGTCCTGAACAGAACAACACTCCACAACGCTAGCCACGATGAAAACTTGTCGATTATCAAGAAAGCAGATTTTATTTTCGCCGATTTTTTTTTGGTTTGAGCCACTGTGCTATAGGGGCCGTAAAAACTAAACAGTATTTTTATTGACGAATTGTTTAATTTTTTTTTTGTTTCGATGTTAATAATATGTTTAATTGAAATCAATGTCGTATATTTCTATGATTTCCACGGCCTTATAAAGGCTGAAATTAGTAATAAATGTTAAATTTGTCAATCCGATCAAAATCAATTCAACATATAAAAGTAAAATTATCCATTGTAAGGACATTAAGGGGAAAAATGTTTGATTCCCTTTGGCAGTTGTATAGAAAAAAAAAAATCAAATAGAAATTTAGTAATCATACCTGGGCCTCATCGTTCTCGGCTTTTGTCTGACGATATTCCTCGGTCATGTTCGCTTCCTTCTTGCGACACGTAACGGCGAAGTGTCCGCGCATGCCACACCGATGACAATCTTGGCTTTTAGCTGGGCATTCTCCTCCTCTGTGTGCTGGTCGATCGCACCTGGAACACCGCCCACGTTTGCCGAGCCTGCTCCGTGACTGAGCATAACTGCGAAACGCCCCACGTGATGACCGATGATTGTTATTGGAATCGCTGTGCCTGTAAGGTCTCTGATGTGATGATCCTCGATGCCGAAAATCTCGAGAAGCGTCCCGAATACTTGTCACTGCCTGCACCGACGATTGTGTGCTACTTTCAAGGTTACCAGATGAACGTTGCTCCACTACCAGTGCTTCGCTTCTTGCTGCAGATTGAATAACGAGTTCCACGCTGTGTCCATAAGTTCGAGCTGCCGTTGCTAACTCCCGGTTGGCCATACCCTTGAGCAATTGACACCGAACGAACCGAGGTTGTTCAGTGTACCGGCAGTGCTTAGCTTGTATCTTGAGACGTGTATAGAATGACATTGTGGATTCTCCGGCTTCCTGTTTCATTTGACAAAACGCCTCATGTTCAGCAGCTGTGTCTGTCAAGCTGTGCAGGTATTCGGTGATGTTGGTGACCATTTTCCTGTAGCACTCCGGATCGTTGAGACTAGGCCGCAGTTCTGCAACCTTCACTATGTCTTGCAATTCGTCGCCGAGTGCGATAAACAGCAGCTGGGCCTGATGAGCTGGATCTGTTATGTTGCTCAGCGTGAGTACGATTTCGAATTTTTCGATAAAACGGCTGAAAGCTTCCCACATGCCACTTGTGGGGACGTTCTTAGGAAAGTGTGGGATCCCTTCCAACCGAATCGTTGATGGTCCTCCGGTAAGTGGCGCAGCATTACCGAGCTGGTTCCAAGATTCATTCGATGCTGCCTTATTTGAGCTGCTGGCTGGTTGAGCGGTTTCTGATTTTTCCCACGGCTTTTCGAGGATTACCTGAGCTAAATCCACAATGGCTTTCTGTAGTACCGCGTACATTTCCGTGGTGACGACTGGCGGTTCAGTAGCGGTTGTGTGTGTCGCTTCTGTAGGAGGTGCATAACTGTTGCTTTCGTTTTCATTGGCCGGATTGGCCACGGAAACGACCATGTCTTCCGGGTCCGCTTCGCCTCCTGAGTCTTCTTCGCTTTCATGATCTTCTTCCACCTCGCTTTCTGCCTCGGCTTCCGAAATTGATTCCGCTTCTTCTCCGGAAGATGATTCCGCTTCCTCTCCCGAAAATGATTCCGCATCGCTTGGTAACGCTTCGAGATCTTCCGTGGAGTCGTGTTGACTTATGCGGACATATTTTCCTGTCTCGTCACCCATCGTACCTGGAGAGATTATATCCAAAAAATCACGATTGTTATTCCTCTTTGACAAGAAAATCGCAGAATGTCAACAACTTTCATCTTTCAACTGTTATTTCTCGAAAACTTTTTCAAGCAGACTTAAGTCAGAAGAGTTTCGTGCCCGAGACGTGTGTAATTATAACTCCGAAATAAACAACGTGAGTAAGATTTTCAACTTTCGTAATCTAGCCACTACTTTCACCGCTCATTTGTACTGAGAGAGTGACTTAACTTCGAATCAAACCGTGTAAAAGTTGCTTGCGTTGATATGAAAAGGTAATCGAGATTTTTTTTCAAGACGTTTTTCAAAACACTCTTCATTCTTAACCATCCACTGATGAATTACATTTTTTTTTTTTTTGCGTCTACTGCTTGGGGTGCATGTTTTAATGCATTAGAATTTACACAAATCGCATGAAGAGGTTAGGTAGGTTAGGTTCTAAATGATGAGCACTTTTCTTTCCGGAAAATTCTCTCTTTTACCTGCGTAAAGCGTCCCGCTTAGTCTGTGAAACGACGCACCAGTACGAAATGGCGGAGTATGCAATCGTCCCGATTCAGGAATATACGGAAATGTTTCAATTAATCGTTTAAACCATCTGCTCTTTTCTTCCTTCCGTGTGCAAGTTTTGTTTCTTTTTTCTTGTTGGGCTCAGTCGAAATTATTTCCCAGGAAAGCAAGATGGCCGTCCCGGCACGAGCTTTAAGCTTTCTCTTACGGAGACCTTTTGCTTCGAACGTCCCGTCGAACAGCCTCGTTTTTTTTTCCAGCGTTCGTCCCGCAACGCTCAACATGGGAAAAATTTTAACGTTAAAACTAGTTCTAATTCCCAAAATCTTTCCGGTCACATTTCTCCCATCCGCCAATCACCGTTCCGACGCCATTTTTTTTAACTCTAATGATTCAACCTTACCTCTGTTCCGGTTTCCTTAGCACTTATGTTCCACCTTCACTTTTTCACTTCGTTATTTTCCTTTTATTTTGCACAAATCACTACTTTTTTTATGTCCTGTGGTAGGCGATTCCCAATTCCCAGATGAGGCCAACCGTTCTTTTCAACCTTACGAGAAAGGAGAAAAAAACGCTGGCAGGATTCGCCATATGTGGAGTTCGGAATTCTGCCTCGCGGGAATCGCCTAACACAGGAGCCACGATGCAAACTACCTGCACCGGCAACGGTCGAGTTGAGAAAGAGGAAGAGTGAGGCAGTGATCTAGGTTCATCGAGTCAACCGACTGTCTTCGACGCGAGGTGTATATGTATGTGTGATTGACACGCAGGCATTGGAGATGGATTCTATAATACGTTAGGGTGTATCCCACAGATGATAGTGTTGTCTAATAACACAGAACACCTACACTGAGGAAAGCAAACGTAAGACTGTCATAAGATTTGCTTATGGAATTACGACACAAGAAAAATCGTTGAAATTCATAAGACCATCGTATGGTTTTCAGCAGATGTTGTTTCCATAATACACCTCGAAGGAATTTCGTAAGATGATCTTATGAACCAGCATTGACTTGATAACAACATCCATAGATAGTCTTATGTATTACGTTCTGATCCATTCTTGGTTCCATAAGACTGTCTTATGTAATTTGAGCTTTAGATTATGAATTTCAATGAATGAATAATACTAATCCGCGTTGAAAAATAGGTTAACCAACTTGGAAAAATCAAGTTTTCATCCATTTTGTCATGTCGCAATTCGATTAAAGCACTTTACTGTAAGCATTAGAATCGATTTGCGATACGACACAATTGATGAAAATTCGATTTTCTCTCGTTGGCTAACCTATTTTGAACGCGAAGAAGTATATTATAGCAGCGAAACATTATTGAGAAAAATTGTGAAGAACGCCTGAATTGGTGCAGGTTTACGTTAGGGGCGGATTAATGGATGAGGGGGGTTTGTGATTTCTTACGCGTCATACAAATTGTTTTGAATTTTCATTCAAAAATCTTATTCTATGGATCCAATTCCTTAATCTGATCGAAAGAAAGTGTTAGTTACAGCGGAATTGATGATAAATAGAAAATATTTACCCTTTGATGCATAAGAAACGGAGTCAGCCAGCGACAAATCAGCAAACACGTCCATTTCGGAAGCCATATTGAATTTCTGATAGTGAAATGGCTGTACCGAGAAAATTTGCCTCACGTGGTTCACTTGGTTGTTCACGTGGTTGATTGTTATGAAAAAATTACACTTGTCTTATGAATCTCAATCTCGTCGAATGAAATACGCAAGTGTCTTATGAACCAACAAAAAAATAATAAAAAACGCGTTCATTAGTGTGATCTTATGAAAATCATGCGAGATTTTTGCCTCAGTGTAGGTATAATACATGAATGTAATGTTTGAAATGATACTAATAAAGATATTGAAAAAAAAACAATGGACCGTACAAGCGTACAAAAGCGAGAGAAGAAAGGAGAAAACTGTCAAAAGAGGTAAACAAAACAAGCATGGTGAGAAAAATGCTGATAATTTTGTTCAAAACACATGTTTTCACTTTAAGTCTCACCTCATGCCAATTGAAAGCGTTTTTTTATCTTATAAGCAGGTGAAATCAATTCACCTGTAAATAGTCCGAACTGCTACAGCAAATAAAATGGTATGTGTGATAAACCGTACTCGGTCAAACACAGAACACGTAGCTATGAGAAATGAATGTGATATTTGAAATGATAATGTTGAAGAAATGAAAATCGATTTAAAATTTGTTTTTAGTTACATGACAATAAAAATGGCATAAAACTTATATCACACTGCCTAATCATAAATAGTTATCATGCTGCACTGCAAATGGTGGTCTTATGGACGTCACTAGTATAAAGTTAAAAAAACAGCCTCTGCCGTAAAACCAGTCAGGTCATGTTCTTGCCAAAGTTGGTTCCATTTATCAACCTTCGGGGACACTTTTCTTGCTAATGAATCATGAATTATATGGAATGCTTCACGCGTCTCGTTGCTCATATTGGGTTGTTCGGGCTTAGTTTCTCGCTAGTGAAGAGGGAAGCTAAAGTTTTTGGCAAGTTTTCTGATAGTGTCAAGTTTCCCATTCGGAAGCAAAAAAATCCTATCTTATTTCACGCTGATTAAACCTGTCTCCCAAAACGCATAGGACGTCTATTAGATCCGACAGCACTAATACCCCGACGAAATATGCCAGCATTAAGTCCGGCTGTCCTATTGCCCTCCCTTTAACCTTTCACGTTCACTTTTTTCGGTTGTTCGTTCGCTGTTGGACAGGGACGGCTCGATTGGCGTTCAAATATCCGATGACTTTTAATATATATTTTTATGTATTTGTTTATTTTTATTATCCCCCCTCCACCACCTGAAGGTCGATGGGACAAGAAATAAATATTTGTATCGGTCTTATGTTGAAGTACCGTTATTGACAAAAGTCTAAAATCAGAAGAGGTTCCAAAATTCAAATTTAGATGTTGAAGAGTTAATTACATTTTGATTGAAGGCAATAATTACAAATAATTTATTATATATTCAAAAGGTAATCATTTCAAAGACTGTAAGTGTAAACAGACCTTACAAAGCTGTCCATAAACCGCGTGGTATTTTTAATATTCAGAACCACCCGCACTGGGGCCCAGATAGCCGTGGCGGTAAACGCGCAGCTATTCAGCAAGACCAAGCTGAGGGTCGTGGGTTCGAATCCCACTGGTCGAGGAACTTTTCGGGTTGGAAATTTTCTCGTCTTCCCAGGGCATAGAGTATCTTCGTACGTGCCACACGATATACGCATGCAAAAATTATCATTGGCATAGTAAGCTCTCAGTTAATAACTGTGGAAGTGCTCATAAGAACACTAAGCTGAGTAGCAGGCTCTGTCCCAGTGGGGACGTAAAGCCAGAAAGAAGAAGAAGAAGAACCACCCGCACTCCTCCGTGTGGTTTTTAATCCATAAAAATCATTTAAGATTATTAGCTTTGGTCTTTGACTGGACCATTACTAACCATGGTCTTCAGCCTGAAAATGCTCATTGAATCGTAACTTTTCTACCTTATCGACGTGGTCCAAAATTTAAGCATTTGCTGACACTGAGAAAGACACCAATTGGTAGTCGAAATACATGTATCTATCAGAAGCTAAAGATTAAAAATGAAATCGAATGGGGGTAACCCATTTCGCATAAAGACGTTTCAGGTTAAGCAGTACCAAGTGAACGTGAACCGAATTTCAGTAGTGTTCGTCGAGATATTGGTAAAAAAATTTAATTGTGGAAATCTTGGTAAAAAATACCGAGATTCGGTAATGAAAAATGTCGAATTCTCAGCTATTGGGTTCTCGGCGATTCGTTTGGCTGAGGTCGGTCAAATTATTGAAGCGTGTAGAGCCAGCCCTGATTACATGAGGGGCGAGAATTTAAAAGCTCATCAAGGCTTAATTCTAACATGGCTATTTCCGGACAATTTTGGTTCGCATGTAGAAGATAAAATGAACCAACAAGAATTGCTTGCAGAATAGAATAGAATCAAATTACCCGTATGTAGCTATCGAACATTCCAGTTGCAACATCTGGAAGCATAAATGCACTGGAAACCCATCATTCACACTCTAACAACTTCATTCAGAAAATTATTGCCAAAAAAAAATGAATGATCGGGTATACTTTTCTGACTGTTCCGTTTCCTGTAGATCATCTTGGGCATTCACTCAGCTTGTCATGTCACATTTCCACATGCGCTTCCTTTGAGAGAATGGAATCCAGTAGCGAGAAAAAAAAAATCACCGTGAAGTCAGTTTTCATATCCTGGGCAAAATGGAAGATGCCTTTCGGTGGAATGCAGTTCTGGATTGCAAGTTGGCTGCAGCGAAATGCCACCGCACCGTTTCCCCCCTGAGCACACAAAGACGAATGGATTTATGTTGAATAAATTGAAGTGAAATCGAGCATGTCGGAGCGATAAAAACGTCTCTTGATACAAAATGCTTCCACGACGGTCGTTACAATGCCATTCGTTTCCCGTTAGTTCGTGTACGGCTTGAGTATGACTATCTTTTGTTCTTCTTTGTGGCCAGGTGTAAAGCATTAGAAAACCAAAATCTCATTTGTGTATTACGTAACTAGCATAATCTTTACATAAAGCGTATTATTATGAAATAGTTGACTTTAAATAAAAAATAATACTAATGAAAAATATATTCATAATCCAATTTATTCTCATACGAATTTGAGGTACCGTTATTCGGGGTAACATTGATCGGAATCACTCGTCTTGTAAAAAGTCCGTACCATCATTTAATGATGGAATATTTCCAAAGAATAGATGGTGCTTCTCCTTCTTATATTTATGAGCTAACGAAAAACAAGAGATTTTTACGGAAATTGCGATTTCAATGGTTAATGATGACACTACCGAAAATTCATGTCTCATATAGGTTCTGCAAGCGATATGAACAAGGAAAATGCAGTTCTTACTAGAAATGGCATAGCCGGCAAGATTCAGTTGCCAAAACTTGCATAATTAGGTTCAAGTACACAGCATTAACGAATTACTGTTGAGAATGCAGAATTTCCTTAGGAAATTGCTTACCTTCATGCGTGTTCGGCGGTTCGAGGCGTTTTTTAACATTTTAAAAATATGTCAAAAAAGTTATTATTGTTTTATGGCTATATCGGTCATGCGACTCTAAGGTAAAGGGAGTCTATAGAAGTAAATGATGGAAACGAATAGGTGCATAGGCGTCGCAAGGGAGCGACAAGATTGAAATTTAATTAGGTGGTGAAAATTGAGCAAGCCATTTTAAAGTCAGTAAAGCATCGAAGCGTCCTGTATTTTGCCTAGCTTCTCTACTGGAAAAGGGTTGGCTCAAAGCTTTGAGCTTTGCTACCAACACAGGCAAAATACAGGAGGCTTCAATGTGCTCATATACTGACGGCAATCAACCGAACGGTTCTATCGATCGATGACTGATATTGGGAATTGACACGCAGTCAGAGAATTTGTCTCTATCATGTGTGCTCTTCCCGCCAGTCACCACATGATCCAGTTAGAACTGCATTTTCTTATTAGCCAAATTTCATATATATAGGAGAAGGTTTCGACCGTGATTGTTTTAAGTAATTATTGTTTTATGGCTATATCGGTCATGCGACTCTAAGGTAAAGGGAGTCTATAGAAGTAAATGATGGAAACGAATAGGTGCATAGGTGTCGCAAGGGAGCGACAAGATTGAAATTTAATTAGGTGGTGAAAATTGAGCAAGCCATTTTAAAGTCAGTAAAGCATCGAAGCGTCCTGTATTTTGCCTAGCTTCTCTACTGGAAAAGGGTTGGCTCAAAGCTTTGAGCTTTGCTACCAACACAGGCAAAATACAGGAGGCTTCAATGTGCTCATATACTGACGGCAATCAACCGAACGGTTCTATCGATCGATGACTGATATTGGGAATTGACACGCAGTCAGAGAATTTGTCTCTATCATGTGTGCTCTTCCCGCCAGTCACCACATGATCCAGTTAGAACTGCATTTTCTTATTAGCCAAATTTCATATATATAGGAGAAGGTTTCGACCGTGATTGTTTTAAGTTATTATTGTTTTATGGCTATATTCGATGCTTTACTGACTTTAAAATGGCTTGCTCAATTTTCACCACCTAATTAAATTTCAATCTTGTCGCTCCCTTGCGACGCCTATGCACCTATTCGTTTCCATCATTTACTTCTATAGACTCCCTTTACCTTAGAGTCGCATGACCGATATAGCCATAAAACAATAATAACTTAAAACAATCACGGTCGAAACCTTCTCCTATATATATATGTCAAAAAATTAATGCCTTGTAAGTGTTTCGCCTTCAAATTCGGCATTGAAGCCATGATTTAAGTAAGTAACGGCAGTGTGCATCGTACCTTCGTGCTGTGCGTACACAAATTCTCTCTGCTCTTGGAAGCTTTTAAAACTACATTAAGCAATAAAACAGTACCTCTCAATGCCAAAAAAACGGTATTTCTCAGTGCTACGAGAACTGTATCTTCCACTACTATTTTTTTACAATTGCTCCTCTTACGATCCTTGTTAGGACCCATGCCTTCGATTCTTTTGTTGGACCCGTTAGCGAAAGCTAGCTATTCCCTTCTTGGACACCGTCTTGGGAAAAAAAAATCTTTTAGAAGGTCTCTTCTTCTTTCGTTTATTCACTAAACATGGTTGCAACCACGAACAAAAGGAAGGGTGAATCTCTAAATTCATAAATTTGCACTTGCTTTCAAGAGTGAAATGCTTGATATTGATAATTGAATCGTAATGAGCAATCAGTTCGATACATTAGATTTTTTTTATTAGTATTGTTTTAAACATTCCATTCATTTCTTACATCTAGGTGTTCTGTGCTAGAAAACACTATTGTCCTACACGGTGTCTTTGTGTCTAACTTTATTACAAAACGAAAGGTAAGTCTGAAATTTCGAATTAAAAACAATTAGACTTGGCTTTTTCATTAGCGACCATAATAAAAAAAATCGGTCGAGGGGTCCAGAACATTTTTTTTAATTTTGTGTGGATTATTTATGGATATGTGTTTTCGTACCGACGCACATTGCGTTGAACGTATGGAAATACAGGACAAACTGCAAGATCAAACCATTTGAACACCTAGGCATGAACGGTAAAATTGTTCTTGGTCAAACGAGCTGTAATAATCATAAATGACATATGATATATGCATAATCGCAAAACTGTCTCAAGCGCCATGAAAATTGGTCATAATGATGTAAGAAGTTATTTGGAAACATATTTCACATAACTTATGATCTCGCTCTAAGGTGACGAAAACCCGAGTGAAACCTTGAATTTTCAAGAACACAAATGTAGAGAACCTGCCAACCTTTTGCGTTGAACATTTTATTGAATGGTCACCACCAGCGAGTAACCAGTGAGTAACGGGTTATACGCTTATCTAGATTTGTGTTTTTGAAAATTCGAGGTTTGGCTTCAATGTATCTTCACCCTAATAGTTATTGGTAACCGAGTCTGTAGCTCGTTGTTGTTAAGCAAATAAACGGACCAAAAAAAAACCATCACCGCTGGGAGACAAAGGAAGATCTTCTCGATATCGTAGTATTGTAAAATAAAGTGTGAATCCATTCGTTTGCTCGGTAATAACAAGCTACATACTTGGTGACATATGGCTTTTAGAACGAGATCATAAATTATGCGAGATTTCTCTTTTTACTCATTGCTACAAAAGTGACTTATCCTCTTTTCAAACAATACCATTTCTGGTAAACAAGATGTTTTCGGCCGTTTCAGTCGTAGAGAGCAGCTAAAACAGTATTGCTTCACTATCCGACGGTTTCGGTAATTTATTTTACCTTTTTCAAGGATCCTATTTTTTTAAGTTAGTTGCGATTACATAATTTTGACCCATCATGTTACTTACAGAAACTACGTTCTCTTGTGTGTGTATGGTAGTGCCCTACATACGATAGTCCATATATAATATTAAGGATATGCGAAATACCGAATGATTCCGTCAAACACGCTTCGAAACGAAATTCCATCTGCATCTCCACAGTTGTCATGGAACGGATATTGGGTTAATGGGTTATGGTAAGGATCTGAGAGTAATCCATATTTGGTGATGCGATGCATGATATATTCACTAACTGATCACGCCTCCCTCCCCTTTTATAGCTTGACATAGTGTGGGCTTCGTGGCCGTGCGGTTTGTGTTACTAAGCATTTAACCGCATCGAGTCAAGGAATGCGGGTTCAGGTCCCGCTGCAATCCGGAAAACTTTTCGTCAGGAACGTATTCCGATTAAGCCACTGGACGTTGCATGCTAGTCCGTTGTCTAGTGTGGTGCTGTGACAAATCGTCCACTGGAAGCATTAACGTGTCTATGTCTTTCAAAAATAATTTCTGCACGATCCAAAATTACAAACAATTACCTTTTTTTCGGATAGTTTTATATTGATCATTTTTATTACAAGTATCGGATGCGAAAAACCGCGCAAGGCGTTGGTCTTAAATTTTACAATACTAGGTATCAACTCCAAGGTTCGCCACACCCCTTATCTAGAGAACAGAGAGTCGTGAGCTCGATTCTCACCGAGAAGATGTGTAACTTTTTCGCAACTTCAATTTGTCCATTTAATCCAATTGCAAAGCATATGTAATGTTTAGTTTTTCAGTTATTGTATTTTTTTATGTTTAATGATAGTTATAACTAACTAGTTAGTGACATAACTTCACCAGCACATGATTTTTAAGTACATTGTAGGGTATTTATAATAAATAAATTTCTTGTAAATTTTTGAGATTATTTTAAATGTTTGAGACGACTTTTCGATCCACTTCCTAGTTGTAACAATATAAGAACGTCCGCCCATCCCCTTGAACGTCATTAAATTTGTGCTTTAATCAAACAAGACCTAAGACATTTTGTCCTTGAAAGTCAGAAATGTTTCCAACTCGAAAAAATCCCAAACCGGACCGGAATTCAAGCCTGTTACCCTCAGCATGGTTTGGCAAGTACCGTTTATGCAATTGGTTTTGGGTGGCGGTAAACAACGAGCGTTTGGCTGAAGCAGTAAATATCATGTTGCAATATTTTCCCCGTTTAAATTTCTTAAAGTTTTATGAAATTAAAATTGAGTTAGAACAATCACAATTTCTACAAGATTTTTTAAAAGTGTGCAAGATTACGCCCTAGGGACGCCACGTATAATGCGTACATGGTAATTAAGAGAAAAACGAGATATTTATTGCAGAGGAACTTGTGTATTTTGCGAAATTTAGTTCTCTTCGTCATGAGACATATTTATAAACCATATCGATTGAAGTTTAAAATATTTTGAGCCCGATAGGTTATAAAGGTTTCCTGGCAAACTGAATTAAGCTGTCAAAATATGAAAAGTCACCCTACGTGTATGTAAATCAAAATTGTAACTACTCAAAAAATTTTCGCGGAATATTGAGAAACATTTCGTTTCGTTTCGAAATATTTCGTGATGATTAGAATATCGTATCAGTTTTTAGGGTATATTTCAATTATTCGTTTCGTTTTGCTACGAACAGTTTCATAAATTCCGCATATCGTTTCGTTTCGTATCGCCACGGAAAATACTCATATCGCATACCCTCATATAATATTGTAATGGCGCCCGCTTTGGCTATTGGGGAAATACGACATTTCAAAAATTAATCAACTTATTGACATTAATCTACTCACTGCATGTGTCGCAATAATTTTGTGTTTCACTGTACCGTTGGAGGCTTTTGCTATAAATTTGGACGCTTTTAAATTTTCGCTTTATGCTATAATCGCACAGCTTTTCGCCTACGCTTTTAATAAGTGACTGCTTCTTCGCTGATTTACGCTAACTATTATTTGTGTTTTTGTTAGCAGTACAACATTATGGGTTTTTTTTCTTTTTTTTTCCATGCAACTAGGAGTTTGAATATCTTCATAGACTGGCCTGTATATGTTCATGCTCATGCCAGTGTAATTTTTGGCGCGGTGTGGGATCCACAAAGTGCCTTCCCCACTAAAAACACTCTCCTAGGTTTAGTACCATAACCCTCCGGAACCACCTTCCAGTATTACTTCGGAGGGGAGACTAACGTGCTGAGCGCACCTCTTCAATTTGTTACTCTACATGCTGAGCCCTTCGGCTCCTGAGCCCTTTGGCTCCTGAGCCCTTCGGCTCCTGTTAGCAGTTTTAAAACCGTTCATGTGAATGCTTCCTGGCTACCAAGTGGCTCATACACTCGGAATTGATCAGGTTCCTGTGCTTGAGTATTGATAGGGGTTGCACAATTTTGCCTTTTTTTCATTGCACGTGTTATAACGTACAATTGTTTAAGACCCTCTGCATTAATTTGTATTCGAGATAATGCATCGGAAACTACATTCGTCTTTCCTTTTATATAAATAACTTCGAAATCGTATTCCTCTAAGTCTAATCTGATGCGAGTTAGTCTCGAGGATGGATTTTTCATAGAAAATAAATGGATCAGCGGTCTGTGATCTGTTTTAACATAGAACTTTCGACCATGAAGAGACGGCCTAAAATGCGTAATAGCCCAATGAATGGCTAGAAGCTCTTGCTCAGGTGTGGACTTATTAGATTCTCCTTTTGTAAATGCCTTACTGGCAAATGCGATAGGAAATTCCGTATCACCATACCGTTGAGCAAGGACAGCTCCACAAGCCATTTTGGAGGCATCTGTTGTCAGTATGAAATCACGTTTAAAATCTGGAAATTTCAAAATACGCGGTGAAAGTAATTCGTTCTTTAGAATGTTGAATGAATTTTGATAGTCTTCGTCCCATTTAAAAATTACATTTTTTCGAAGCAGTTTGTTAAGTGGACAAGCTATTTCTGCGAATTTAGGAATGAAACGTCGATAATAGTTGCAAAAAGCAACAAATCTTCTTGTTTCGTCTGCATTTTCGTCTGCATTTCACCTGCTATTATTACACTGTCTTCAACGATTTGTGGTAAGTGCATTAATTTTATTATTTCGCACCGTGGCGGAATAATGTTTCTATTATTCCTGTCATTGATTGGAATAGTAATTATATCATCATTGACATTAATCGACAGTAGCCAACTGTCATAATCTATACAGCACCAGTACCTGGTTAGAAAATCTTTTCCTAGGATGCCGTCTGCTGGTATTGGGAAACTATCATTTACAATGTGGAATGATTGATTAAATCTAATGTTATCATAACTAATATATGTTGAAGTGTTTCCAAGAGTTTCGGTACAACCACTTCCTATTCCAGATATTTTACATTTATCAATAGGATTGTATATTTGATTTGTTCTAATTTTATTAGACTTAATTAGAGAAATTTCAGAGCCAGAATCAACAATGAGTTGACATTGAGAATCTGAAAACTCTGCATTTATATGTACATAACTAGGCGAGAACAAGTTAGCAGTAAAAACTGTCCTCGATGGATTTATAAAAAATGTTGTGTTTGTCCAATTGGTATTTGTTGCTGTTGGGGATGAGCATGATGATTATTTCTATTTTGTTCAGGCGCATGCGGATTCGCACTATTATTCTGCTGCCCTGGTTGAGCCTGATTGTTTTGTGCATAAAAAGGTGCTATTAAAAGGTCTGTTAAAACCTCTTTGTGGTCGGCTGTAGTTCTGTTGTGGGTATGCATAGCGTTGGGAATGCTGATGAGGTGGTGAAGATCGGAAATTGCGTCGATCATTTCCCCTGTAAGAGGAACGACCTCTGTAAGATGAACGGCCTCTGTTAGATGGACGACCCCAGTTCTTTTGCTGATAGAATACTTGTGGGCCGGCAGAAGTTGACCCTTCATTCTCTTGCAGTTTTTGGATGGCATCATTTAATTTGATAAACGTGCCAGCCTTCAAAATAATCCTAGTGTCTGGGTTTTTAGACCCAGAAATTAGAGCATCAACGCCACTTTTGGTGGCCATATTTGTCGCTACATCAATCGGGATCTTGTTGTTTATGTAAACTGATTTTAGTTCTTGAGTAAGTTTTTCAATCTCATTGCAGAATGCTTCTGTATTTGAAGATTGCTTAACATTTTTTAGCTTAGCTAAAATGTTATCGGCGGTTTTTCTTGAAGAGCAATTTTGTTTTAAGGCATCTACTAGTTCGTTTAATGTAGCGTTTTCTGGTACTGCTTGTCTTGCAGCACCAGCGAGACGTGTTTTGATAAAACGAATCGCGACAGTTTTAGCTGCTGCTTGTGCCGCTGGTGTAGATTCTGCGTTTGCGCTGTCGACTAAGTCAACGAAAAGCGCGACTGAATCAAGAAAATTGTCCAACTTTTCTGGGTTACCTTCATATATTTCAATGAGTGAGGTACCGTAATCCGGGGTAACATTGATCATTTTTTTTTTTAGTTTTTCTTAAATTTTTCATTTCACAATACAAATGTTACAAGTTTCATATTTTTAAAACAAGTACTGGCACCCACCGCTCCTAACTATGTACTTTATTTTGTTTTTCGAAAGATTTAAACATGTTTAAATAAATGTTTTAAGTGATTTTTTGATTCAGCTGATATGGGGTAACATTGATCACCCAAGTAAACAACGTTCGCTAATATTGGAAATGTCGTTACTTACTAAAATCAGGGCCCCTGAAGCCGAATATGAAGACCAAACTCTTACAAGTCATTTACTTTATGAGTTATTTCAAAATTAAAAACACCGTGAACCGCGGAATACGCCTAAAAGTAGGCAATTTCCTCAGGAAATTCTACATTCGTAATAGTAATTAGTTAATGTTGCCTAATTGAATAAACTTATGAAAGATTTGACAACGGAATCGTTTTCGGCGATGCCATTTTTAGTAAGAACCGCATTTTCCTTGATCACATCGTCTGCAGAACTCATGTGAGACATGAATTTTCGGTAGTGTCAGTGAAAATGATAGAAATTATTGTTTCGAAAAGTTGACAAATTTGCGCATGAACTAAACGCAATTTTGGCAAAACCTTAATTATCATTAGCTTATGGATATACGAAAGAGAGGCACCATTCATGGTTCGAAAATGTTTCATCAATAAATCTTTATTTGAACGTTTAACAAGATGAGTCATCCCGATCAATGTTACCCCGCTGACCAATGTTACCCCGGATTACGGTACCCGTTTTAATATCTATTTTTGCCATTTTTTGTTGTATTACAGGCTTCATAAGTTTGGATTTTCGTTTTAATTTGTTTACAAAAAGAATTGCATATGTTATCGAAAACAAACTAATTTTGTGTGTTCCAGCCCATTCCAACTTGGACGATATTAAGACATGTATATTACCGTATACTTGTCGAGAGCATTTGTTGAGAAAATTGAATTCTGATTCATCAAGATCAGCTTCTACCTCAGCTAGAGTGTTTATAATTTTATTGTAAGTCAGTTTGGCTTTATTCAATTTTAATTCTAGCGTTAATCTTCTGTATCTCATATTTGGAGCTTTATTCAAATTTCTTAAGATTGAATTTAACACTTTTATTCCTTCTTCAATGATTAGCTTATTCTGTGTCACACCCACTGAAAGATCATGATTATACGATTATACTTTTTTACAAAGATAAGTAAACTTAAAGTAACTTACATTATGATTCGTCTCGACATGCTGGTTTGGATCCTTCTTCTGGGTTCATCTTCCTGGTGTACGGCTTCTCTCATGAATCTTTTATTTATTTATTTATTTATTTATTTAGTAAGCATTTTTTTTCACATGTCACTGTTTTCAGCTGTTCAATGTTTCACAATAAGGTTCACTCATTTTCCGATGGAGCAACAGTCTGCGTCAATATCATTTTTTAAAAACGAATTCACTCAACACTGTTTGAATTTATTAGCATTGAATTGAACTTGAACTATTCTCTATTGAAGGGATTTTCTGCTGTTGATTCACAACATTCGTACCTTCAGTTCTGAACATGTTGAATGCACTCCGTTGTTTTTTTCAGTTAGGCACTGCTTTTTTTTCGCAAATCATTGTCACTGTTAGAAGTCACTAGTTTTGCCATTCAAAACTTTCGCAGAACCAGTTCGAACATTATGGATGCTGTTCTGGATATTTTAACTGTTTTTGTCACTCATTATTCATTCCGACTGAAACCAAACACAACGCATTCCGTCGGCCCATTTTAGTATTTTTCACACATGTTGCAACTGGGCCACACTTCGCGCTGCTTTGAGCGCTTGCTTGCGGGAATGTTTTTTTAATAATAGGTAGCAAATGAGCAGAAATTGAAGTACCACCGCTACCAGAATCACTGTCAGTTTTAGGTCGTGCGCAGTGTGGTGTTCCGAGTGTTCTTCTAATTGGTTAATTATCACATTTTGTGGATCACCACTGTTGTTCACTATCTTGGAGTTTGACTTTCCCATTTTCAGTAATCGGTTGTTTCAAAGTTCGTACCACAAAAGTCACTGCTCACAGGTCGCCATGTGGTGAACCGTCGCGAATAATTGTTCCGTGGATTTCGGATGATACACATCTGCCTCGGTTTGAAGTTAAAACACAAGTGTCGTTTATTTTATCCATTAGCTCTGTCGTTACATATTGATGGAACGTGGATTAGGTGAGACTCGAAAAATACTATATTCCCACGTATGGTTTTCTACTACGTTACCATTCTTAGCGCAACTAGAATGGCGCGTGTAGACTGTGAAAATGGAGACATTTTCCGTTGGAGACTTATGGTCGTGAGAAAGCTTCAAAACGTAGAATTCTATGGAAATGATAAAGTGCTGATTTAATGAAAAATGGTTGAGCGTTGCTAAGCGCAAGCGATTTGATTTAATAATGTTGTGGGGATGTTAATGTTAAATAATAACGCTACAACATTCTCGCACTCCGGGCAACAAGGTGAAGAAGCATGTCCGAACGGATGCAGATACTTCCGGAAACAGCCGTGTCCGGACAGAAACTGCGTCAGATGGAAGTTCACTTCTCCATGCTTCCTATTAACCCACAGTGACACATTTGGAATTAGACGGTAAGTCCACCTTCCCTTCTCCGCGTTGTTCCACTCTTGCTGCCACTTAGCCAACGAGTCCGTTCTGACGATCCTTCTCACATTTCTGGTGCCTCTTCGCTCATAACACTCCACGTCCTCGGCCAGGGTGATGCAGATGGGCATCATGCCAGCGATAACGCATACTGCCTCCGATGAAATCGTCCTATAGGCGCTCGCTACTCGTATGGCCATGAGTCGGAATGTGCTGTTCAACATCCTCCGATTACGCTTGATTTTCACCGCTGCGGCCCAGACTGGGACTTCATACCTGAGAATAGAGACCGCTACACTCGCTAGGAGACGCCTTTTACTACTTCTCGGTCCTCCGACGTTCGGCATGATCCTCGCTATCGTGTTGACCGCCTTCGACGCCTTTTCGCAGGCGTAGTCCACGTGAGCGTTGAAGTTTAGACGGTCATCTACCATCACCCCCAGATGCTTCAAAGCACGTTTTGATGAAATGTCTTGTCTACCGATGTTGATTTCAACCCTCTGAACAGCTTTGAGGTTGCTAACCAGCACTAGCTCCATCTTATGATGAGCCAGCTGCAGTTTTGCTCCGGTCATCCACGCTTCAATCGTGTCAATCGCTTCCGTCGTCAGCATTTTGACCTCTTCCAACGTCTCGCCAGTCACCGTTAGAACGACATCATCTGCGAATCCAACGATTTCCACTCCGTTAGGTAGCTCCAGCATTAATACTCCATCGTACATCGCGTTCCAAAGCGTTGGACCAAGGATTGAGCCTTGTGGCACTCCTGCCGTGATCCTGTTTGACTTTTGACCCAACTCCGTTTCATATACCAGGACTCTGTTTTGGAAATAGCTTTTTAGCATACTGCACAAGTAGCCAGGAACTCGCATTCTATGCAGTGCTAAGGCTATAGCCTCCCAGCTGGCGCTGTTGAAAGCCTTTTTGACGTCAACCGTCACTACGGCGCAGAACCGATTGCCCCTCCTCTTCTGTTTGGATGCCTTCTCCGCATTCTGCACAACTGTCCGGATTGCATCCACCGTCGAGACCCCTTTCCGGAATCCGAATTGTCTCTTCGACATTATGGGGTATCAGTTATTATGTGTGTTGTTGTTGTGTATAATTTCTATTTTGTGGTTTGTTTATATTCCTCACTTTGTACAATATTCCTGCGTAAATTGCATATAATCCTTTGGTGTATGTTCTTCAGTTTATACAATTCGTGTTGTTCGCTATATGACACATCTCAAGATATTGAAGTGTGTGTGTGTGTTTTCGCTCTTATCTATTATTTCTAGATAGATTCGTGAACTAGACTAAACTGACAAAATGTACACAATTTAAAAAAATATAGCGTTGAAATTGTAGCTTGATTGTCTATTCACTGCACTTGAACTTTTCCCCTATCGATAATTCAACTATTCAAAAAACGCAAATTTGTAGAAGACGAAACTTCACCTCATGCAAAACCACACACTTTATTGATTACGCCCGTGTTTTTTTTTTATTTAAGTGATGGGCGCATCTGAAATCGAAATCAAAACACGGCGAGAGTAAACGGCGACACTGCAAACAATAAATAAACAAGGCGTACATGGCGGGCTTAATTGAAACCAGAATGTAAACACGGCGCAAAAGTAATATGTGACACTGAAAATAATATCGATTACAGGCTCATAACATTGGGCGATACTGGCATTCTCGAGTACGTTTTAGGCGAAACCTTTAAAGATATTTTGAGTACGAAATAGCTAGGGAAATTGTAGGAGATGTGTGTGGTATTGATGAGGATTTTAAAACTACGTTTATGAAACGTGTATTAAAGTGAAAAGGTTAAAGTTTGAGTATATTTTCTCCAATTGGGATTAAAAATTGCACATGAGAATTTCATTGGTTATTTTTTCATTGTTATTGAATTGTCAGATAGGTCCTTATCGCGAATCCCTCTCGATTTTAGCTTTTTTTTCAGATCAAATCGATGTTGTTTTGTTATGCTGTGGTTCATCAAAGCCGTACGATCACCGAGAGTGGAGATTTGTGGATCTTCTACGTTGATACCTCGTTCCAGCAGATTTTCCATCGTACTATAATGTGTAATCTTGTAATCTTGTTTTTAGGCGGTTGGTTGTCATTCCAACGTACATAGCTTCACAGTTGCTGCACGAGGTAGCGTAGATGACATTAGTTTGTTGATCTTGCGGAACTGGATCTTTTACTTTCGTGAAGTATTCCCTGACCAATCGTACATTGTATTTTGCGAGTCGAATATAAACGAAACACAAAATAGAAATGATACACAACAACAACACACACAATAACAGATACCCCATAATGTTGTACTACTAACAAAAAAAAAAAACAAATAATAGTTAGCGTAAATCAGCGAAGTATTAAAAGCGTAGGCGAAAAGCAGTGCGATTATAGCATAAAGCGAAAATTTAAAAGCGTCCCAGTTTATAGCAAAAGCCTCCCACGATACAGTGAAACACAAAATGATTGCGACACATGCAGTGAGTAGTAATATCTTGAATGTCTTCACATTTTGAATTTTTTTTTTGTGTTTCAGCAGTAAAATATAGGATATATCTTGATCTTAAAACATTCAAAAAAAAAAATAAAAATGTAAAAGTTCTCCAAATTTTGCATATGGCCAAATAGGGAACCACTATGGCCATAACTGGTACACTTTCCCTAGATTAATGTCAATAAGTTGATTAATTTTTGAAATGTCGTATTTCCCCAATAGCCAAAGCGGGCGCCATTACAATATTATGTATAGACTATCGTATGTAGGGCACTACCATATACACACAAGAGAACGTAGTTTCTGTAAGTTACAGGGTGGATCAAAATTATGCAATCACAACAAATTAAAAAAAAAAATTATGATCCTTGAAAAAGATAAAAGAAATTACCGAAATCGTCGGAGAAACTTTTCCGTTCAACTCAATTTCAGTTATTCGAATTGACTAGAAGAGAGCTTCGCATGTGATAAACCTTGTTATAAAGCATCGGTAAACTTAAAAATGTGTTTATATAGAACATCAGGAATTTTTCATTACAAATATAACAACATGCGATATTTATTTGGTGGCCGTTTTGCCCCATGTAAATAACACACTTGCCCCATAGTGCTGAAAAATACGCTATTTTAGATGGTATTTGACAAGCTTCAAGTCATTTTTTTGTTCTATGTTTTTTCTCTTAATGGTTCTTAACAACACTGGTACTTAACAGTTCTTATGAAAAGATAAGAAACTAACATCATGAGGCTAAAATGGAGGGTTAAATAAGCTTTGGACAAATTGGCCATGTTTGCACTATGGGCGGTTTCCATACAGACTGGCGGCCAAAAATATTTTTTCCATCTCATGTCGTATTTATGAGTTTTATGATACAAATTTGATGTTTTATTTTCAAAAACAAGTTTTCGAGACTAACTTTTGAATAGGGCCTATAGCGAAATTTTAAACTTTGTTACTTATAATGCATATAAGCCATTTATGCAATTAACGTTGTGCAAACCATTATAAATATTAAAACATACATAGACATGATGATATGAATGATTTAGCGAAATTCAGTTATTCTCTAAATTAGTTTTTAGCTGTTTTCAATAGAAAATGGCTAAAAATTTCGGAAAAATTCAAAAAGCCTTAAATTAAAAACGTGCAAATTTGTGCAGCTAAATTCTTCACGATCCTTTAGTTTACATCTCAAAGTACCCTTGGAACTGAATTTAAGCCTGGGACAACTTGGGACAAAAAAGTACTCGATGTGTTAACTGTAAGCTTATTCGATTTTTTTAACCGCTTTATAAAAAAACATCATAAAAGGCACTATTTCGAAGCTTTTTTTAATGTTTTTGTTGTTTCTAGGAAGCTTTTTTTGTAAGCTTTCAAATGGTGTAAAAACATTTTACGTAAGTATTATAGAAAAAAAAAGTTATATTCATTTGAGTAAACCATAGTTTTTGTTCATATTGTTTCTCCATAGGCTCAATTTTGGCACCTCATATCTGAGTGTGCAATGCAAATCATGCCCTAATATTTTGGGGATTTCTTAGCAGACATGTTTACTATGAAATGGCGAACAAGAATTGAAATTTGGGGCACATCACTTTTTTGATTATTGGCCACCTGATAAGCCATAGTGGTTTGCAATGTACAGGAATCGACTGTGATGGAGGTTATGTTTTTGGGGTTTTCGGCTTTCAGTCTCTGGGAATCATAGAACGGAAATCCGTTTATGATTCCCAGAGACTGAAAGCCGAAAACCCCAAAAACATAACCTCCATCACGCTTTGGACAAAGTTAGAGAACAATTTACTTGCCCCAAAATCCGCTATTAAGTTTTATACGCCATATTGGAAAATATCTTATGTCACAGGAGAACAAATGTTGGTCTTTGTTTAGTTTAGTATTTTAAAAATAGGATCCGGTGCGAAGAATATTTATACAGAACTAATTTCGATATGGACATTCAGTTAACGTTGATTTCCTCAATTTGTTGTGAACACATATTCATGAGATGTTCATGTTGTAGTTCATTCATTTGTAAACTCTGTATAATGTTCCCACTGAGAAGATAAAAAGTACGTAAATCGATCAATTTATTGTTATTGCTTACGTTAGAGTAACTCTTTACAAAGTTCAGTGCGAAAAATAATATCTATTCGTTGTTTTGTTGGTGAAGCGGGTTCAAAAATAAAGCCGAAAAGTCACAAACAAAATCAACAAATTGTATGCCTTTTGTGTTTGAGTAGGAATAAATTATCAAAACCTTTCTGAAACAATCCTTGGGTGGGACGATTTTACCTCATTATCTTGAAACCCATTACCCCGAATGTCCCATTTCCCCGAATTCCATTACCCCGAATGCTGTTTCCTCGAATCTCCAAACACATTGAATTACATTGGGGTTATGGATCATTCGGGGATATGGAATTCGGAGTAATGGGACATTCGGGGTGATGGGGTAGAATCGATTCTAATTATTTATCTTAGATATTCTTGTAACAAAATGCTCAGTTTAGAGTCAGTTCTTGAACAAAACGTTAGTTTTGCCTGTTGCCGACACTGGCAGCACTGGTGTTTCAGATATTGAACCTGTTCACGGTACCCCCAAATCGGATTCTGCACACATTAACAGACATCCATCAAAGTATCTCGGGTCATGTAGCGAATGACAGACGTCAATGCGATTAGGTAGACTGAAATGTAAAACCGCAAGTCATGTGCGAACATACGGTGTGAATTATCATTTCTATTTCTTTGAATTACTATTCCTAAATTAATTAAATCATTGCGTGTGGTAAAGATGGACAAATTATGGGTGAAATTTTGCAAAAAAATCCACGTGCTCGGCTGGGATTTGAACTCAGGACTCTTGATATGCTAGACGAGCGCCTTACCAACTAAGCTACCGAGCCACTTGGTGACCCAATAACTGAGTTGGTTACAAGTTTAGAATTCAAATCCCCCCAAACCGCGCGAACCCTTTACATAGTCCACATTCATCCATCTCATTTATACTACACATCTCATTTATACTACATCATACCTACATCGCTTCCACAACAACTGTATTGTGGAAGCACGTATTCTACTGCATATCAACAATAATGATGCGACATTGCTTTTATTCGACGAATTTCAAGAGCTGTCAAGCAACAAAGCATTCACGCTACATTACAAATGTATCAACGCACTAATATTACTTTATGAACTGCTTGGTTGCTTAATAAACATTCTTGAATTAGTTCGACTATATCAGGGCCCTTTTCCACCTTCCACTTTTAACCTGGTAGGCTTACGGCAATGCAGCTGCTTTATATGAGCAATGATGTAATGCTCCATGATTACTTGGGTATCAATGTGTCGTTCTCACTCAAGTGACGACATTACTTCTACAGAGAGGCAGTAACACTCTAATATAAATGGACGCTTATATTGAGCTGTTCGGTAATCCAATCCGCATGGATATTAAATTAATTAACTCATTACGCGTGGTAATGATGGACAAATTATGGGTGAAATTATGAAACAATCCACGTGCTCGGCTGGGATTTGAACCCAGGACTCTTGCCTCTTGGCTTTACCAACTAAGCTACCGAGTCACTTGGTGTGGGGATTTAAATTCTAAATTTGTAACCAACTCAGTTATTGGGTCACCAGTTGTTTCAATTAACGAAAACGCCTATAAATAATGATTGCAACTCCCCCACATGCCCCATCAAATCGATCATTACGATGAACAAAAAAGTTTGGATCCAGGTTTCACGTCAACGAAAAAAATGTTTTGTATTTTGTGCGAGGAAGCGTATAATTTTTCCTCGGGTCACGATAAGAATTACTATAACAACTATATTAACACCCAGCTCCCTAAGCAAACACATCAACACAACGCCGCACTGTTTTTCAATAGATGCATTATTTCCTCAATTATCTTAAATTTTCCATATTTCTCACCTGCCGCTATCTTCCCGTCCGACGTCACTGTCTGTTACTCGTTCATCTGTTAAAGAACATCGTCGTGCCTCATTAAACTTTCAGAAAATCCATTATAACTTTTGCGTATGCATATCGCACTTGGCGGCTGACTGGTTGGCTGCTTGCCTTGCCCGTACAACGTCGTGTGGATTCAAAGCAACGATACGTGAATTTAAAGTATGTGATGGAACGAATCCACCTTCCTCGGATATGCGATATTTTAATCTTGATCTTGTTCCAACGCTTTGCTGGAAAAATACTGTTAATAGTGCAAGCATTTCACTGAGAGAATAATTTATAGCTTAAATTCATTTATTTCGCCACAATATTCAAACAGCAAATGATATTATATATTATTGAAAACATTTTCATGTAATTTCATACTTAAGTTATAGGCTTTGAGCTATTTCCCGAACAGTGAATTAAAACAAAAAAGGGGTTGTTTATATTAGAAGTACTCTCAATCATTATTGAAATTCAATTGTAATATCAATACAAGTAAAGGCTGTTTTAATTGTTTAATGTGAAACATAATATTGAATAAACAATTGAGCCAAAACAACAATTTTCTATAATGAATAAGGTTGCAAATGTGCATACATTGAAAAATATCATTTTCTAGTTGGAGATTTAATTAACCTCTCCAGTGACAGCTTTTGGCATCTTCGTGAAGAAAAACATTTAATCTTTATTTTCCCGATTGAAAAACAACCCAATCACAGTGAGTGGCGTACGGGATTATAGTTGTCCCAACCCGATGTTAGTTCATCACCTTGAAAATTTGTAAACATTTTTATTTTTAATACAATTATAACAGAATTTCCCTATCGCCAAGGGTATCACTCTAATTTGCATAATAACCCTGTTAACCATCTCAAGTAGCCACTTTTCCTCGTCAGCTAATGATAAAAATTAAAAAGCTAGCAAAACTTCCCCCCAAGCTTGACGATAGCCATTCTCAGTCCAGCAGGTAAAATAGCAGTTGCAGCTGTAAAGTACATTAGCTCGAAAACTATCCTGAGGTATACAGTTTTGCCAGCAGGTTAACAAAAGAGGCAAAAAAACTGGCAGTGGGCAAAGTTTTCCTTGTAGCAAAATAAGCAAAAATAGGATAAACACAAGCATACCACATTGAACTAGGCGATAATCAAATTATAGTCAGCGAGCTGTGTCACAGTTTTAGCACGGAATTATTTTCCGTAAATTTATTAAACCTGGGTGTTATGTGGATGGAATACAATAGAAGTGATGAAATTAACATATGAAAATGAAACAGAAAATTTATTTTACATCAAATCTGAACTAACAAAAACCTGACTAAAGTAAGTGAACATATAAAAAAACAAGAAGCTTATGCATGTTTATTATCATCATTAACATTGTTTACAGTCATTTTTAGTACAAAATATGATCAAAAATTATAATAACAAAAGCGTCCCAGAAAAAAATCAATGTCATTATGCTCAACCCTAGCTTCTGCAATTGAATTAATGTCGAAAAAACTACATATTATCGGGTTGAAATTTGATTCATAGGCAGAAATAGGTTTTTTAGTGAGGTTTTAAGAACTTCGAGTTTAATCAAAAATTTCAAAATATTCATTGAAGTTTTTGAACTATTAAAAAATACCATATTTTTTCGCTTGGAATGGTGTTGCATTCCTAATTTTGTCCAAAAGCGTACCAGATGAAACTAGGAAGTGCTTTTAGTTCAAAACTACTATTATATACTGCCTATTTCGGGAACTTTTAAGAATGCGTTGATTCTGAGTAGTGTTTGGTTCCATTGCTGTAAGAATTTTTAAATCCGCTCCACTGAGCTTTTCGAATTTTTAAAAGTAAAAGAAATGTTTTGTGTGATTTCCCTCTACTCAGATATCGTTACTGTTCTTGAACAATCAAATTATGTCGAAAAACTAGATGTCATCGCTTGGAAACTCGTTTTAAAGGCACGCAAACAAATATGTTTGATTGGATTTTTTTGGTACCTACAAAACATTTTTAGTGTATCCAAAAATTACTATTTATGTCCAAACATTCACATTCACTGAATTTCTACAAAAATAAATCATACCACAAAAAACTACATGTCATTGCTTTGGACATTGTTTCACAGGCAGACAAGATGAAAATTTTTGGGTTCTCGTAGGTTTTTAATAAAGTATGTTCCGAGTGAAATCCAAAATTTATATTTCTTTTCAAACATGTTCACTAAACTCGTTCAATCTAATCAATGCCGAAAAAACTACATGTCATTCCTTTGAAATTTAATGAACAAACTATAATCAGATTGAAGTATTGGGTAAAACAAGTTGAAATACCAAGATTTCTTGACGTTTTTCATTTAAATTGAGTATAGTCCTTGATATCTTTTAAACTTAACAACAAGCTCTGGACTACTGTTTTCAAATAATGATGAAAAACCTTCAAGTCATTGCTTTGAACTTCAATAGTCGAGAAAAAAGCTATTTCTTAGTTCTTTGCAGTAAAATAAATTTTGAGTGTAATCAAAAATGTAAGGGTATGCGATATGGATTTTTTCCATGTCGATACGAAACGAAACGATACGCGGAATATCTTGCGCTCAAAATGACGAAACGAAACGAAATTTAAAAATGTTTCGTGTAACTCGATACGAAATCAAATATCTCACGGAATTTTTCGAAACGAAACGAAATTTTTGAATTTGTTTCGCGGAATACGGTTTTAATTTGTTTTTTTTTTCTTGTCAAAAGCTGGAAATTTGACAATAGGCATAACAAACGTCTTTTTAAATCCTTTACCATATGGAAACCTTAGCGTTGCTTAGCGGAATCCTTACATGTTTTGGTAAGACCCTTTTCGGTTTGTTTGAAATTTTCTCAATAACTTCATAAGGTTTCATTTCAACATATCTGACACTGACACAAGGCAATGAGTGGGTTTAATTTAAATGTTATAACTAAGAAGTGGGTCGAAAAGAAGTTACAAACATTTAAAACAATCTCAAAAATATTGAGAGGAGCCCAAAATTAATTTGATTTTTAGAAATGCCTTACAATTTTTTAAATCATGTGGATGTGATGTTATGCTAATATATACCATAAAACATGGAATAATGATGTTCATTTTTTTGCTGTACTTTATGCTTTGTGGCTTGAATGAATGTGATTGGGGACACAAGTCGATAAGAAAACACTAAACTGAGAAGCAGACTCTGTCCCAGGTGGAACATAACGCCATAAAGAAGAAGAAAAATAAGTAGAACACAGGAATCACTTGAATATTTGCTTTAGTATTTGCTGGAGTGTTGAATTAAATTAAATTTAAAAAAATCCATCAACACATACCTAAAAAATCAATCAAGATAAATTTAAAAGAACTGCAAAAGTAATAAACTCTAAATAAGATATTGCGACAGCAACTTAACCAGGATTGCCCGTTGGGGTTAATTTATTAGTTCCTAATAAATTTTCTGGGAAAGCCTTGCATAAACTGTGAATTAATTCTTGGAGGGATCAAATCTGGATGAATGCAAACTTTTAAAGTAAACCTTGTAGAAAATACTGAAGGTATTTCTATTATTTTGTAGAGCAAATAATGGAGAAATGATCCTATTCCAAAATCTGTGAAGGAATTTCTGGACGATTTCAGGAAGATTTAAGGATTGTTGATATTATCTCATTTTCAGATTCTTTGTTTAAAACTGACTACAAAATCACATTTTCTCTAAATTTTGAGTCTCGAGAGTATTTTAAAAAATATTTGAAAATTTCGAAAACAAAAAATTTTGAACCTGGACTACATAGCATAGAGGAACCGCAAATAAATTGACAAGTTCGCCCATGTTCGTTCAGATAATCCGTATTTCAATGAGCTAAATTTCATGTTTGGCTTATTTTTTTTTTCTCTCAAGATTTAGATGTGCGAAAGTCGAAAAAAAAATTTTTTTGCGCTTTTCTATTGTGAAATATCCTAGGTACCCCACCAAACTTGAATCTAAATCCGGAACCAATTTTGATGGTGCATGCAATGCATGAATCAAATTTATAACTGATTTGTGATTTTTACTTAAACAAATCATCAAAATCGATCGAACGATGGCGAAACTAGAGAATTTTGAAACTTGATGTCGGTATTGAAAAGGTTAAGACCTTTGCCTTGCGGCCAAATTCCAATTCTTGTAATAATATATTATCAATATTCGCATTTTTTTCAATTGGGGATCGTGAGGAAATTATGTCACGTTATAAGAGGAGAGAGGAGTTGGTGGTGTGGTACTAGATTCATTTTTTGATATAAAATAATGTATGCATCTTCCTTGTTTAAGGTGGATATAAATCGAAGGCATACCTCAGAATTTCAAGAGCACAAATCTAACGAACCCGACAGCGGTTCAAGCTGAACACTTGATCGATTGGCCATCGAGTAACCTATCGAGAACCCATACCACAGTTATGAATCTAAGATAAGACAATTCCTAAAGAGACGCCAAAACGTATGCTTTCACTAGCACACCATTCGTTTGCCTCGCAGATAATTTGCTGTTATATTGTTCTGATCCATGATATGAGTCGATTTGATCCATGATACGGACCCATTTTTGACTGTAGCTGCTAGGAGTAGAAGCGAACGTTTTTCTTTTTTTTTGTTCGAAATTAAACTCGAATTTCGCGAAATTCCGTTTTATTCCGTTTGTTTTCAATTTTCCGTGGAAATATTTTAACAATTTGGCGAAACGAAACGAAATAGCAAAATACAAATTTCGCCTGTGCGAGTTCCGTGGAATTCCGCGGAATTTCGTTTCGAAGCGTATTTGACGGAATCATTCGGTATTTCGCATACCCTTACAAAAATGTATATTTCTGCCTTATCGTGTTCACTGCGCTGCACAAGTTCGGTAGGTCAAAAGAGTTCATAATTCAAAAAATAAAAATGAAATGATCGAGATGAATGAAGTTCGATGGAACAGTGACAAGACAAAAGGGACCAAATTCTCCCCGCTTTTGGTTGACTCGAAAAACCTTGGCTCTTTAGTGATTTCTATAGCAATTTTATGAAAACAAAAATGCCATGCAGATTTTCGTTCTCAAAACTGGTCAAAATGATGAATTCAGACCAACGTAGGCATTTTGGACCATTATGGTCCTCTCGGAAGAGGACACCGGTGAATCCGGATTTATATAGGAGTGTTCATGTGAAAATGGCTGTATCTCAGTCATATACGAATCAAATCGCATTCTGTAGCCAGCATTCGGCAGCAAACCCTTAGGCTTATGTTTTTGGTGGCGCTGAAAGTTGACGCATCCCCCCTAGCCCATCCCCCTCGATGTTTAGTTTGAAATTTTTATGATTTTTCATGCAAAACTATAGAAATTTTGCTTACTACCGCAAAGAGGCTGTTTTCAAAGCAGTTTATTTCTTCCACATATATCACAATGATGGCAGAATTCCTTCCTGACTTACAATGACCTGTCTGGCCCTTCTGAAACTGATCTGGTCAGCAGTGAGTACGAATTTTTTGGAAGGACTTTTATAGATGGCAAAATATTGACCATACGTCAGTCCAGAAAGCATTCGATAGGTGCATCGTAAGTCTACTTTTTGAAGATCGCGATTCAATAGGAAGTGTCACATCCGTTGGCGAATCTATGATTTCAAATTAGTTGAGTCCTGATATGTTGAAGAGATTACCAAGAATCCGGTAGAAGCTTTTAGAGTTACTATACAAATTTCTGGAAATTCTTGGAATACGAAATCCTTAGATTTCAGTAGGAATACTTCTTGCATCCATATAGGTATTCCAGGGTATTCTTCGATTCTGGTAAGAAATATTATAATCAAAAGGAATTTTGGACTTCCGATAGGAGTTAGTTTTAGTGGGAGTTAGAGATTCTAGTGGTTTATGGTGCATGTTCTATATATTTGAATTTTGGATCCCAATTGGTGTTCAGAAATCTTGGAGGATGCTTCAAGACACCGGTATGAATTTTGAGATTGCAATGAAAGTTCTAAGTTATCAAAACTTCTTTGTTCTGAGATTTCAGTTGAAATAGTTGGTATTCTAAGATTTATAGTTTTCTATGATTCCAGTAAGAATTCTAAAATACCTATGGGAACTCTGAAATTCCAATGAACCCTAAGATATATTGAAGATAATCTACGATTCCGGAAGAAATTATGAGCGGCAGTGTTGAGTTCCGGTTGAAATCCATGATTTCAATGACAATTCCCCTGAGATTTCATGTAAGGTATGCTGGGACTCCAATTGGAAGTCTGTGCTTGTGGGAGCTCTTAGGCCTCAGAGAATGTCTATCCAAATGAAAGGATTTCATCCTCAATCACATAATGCTTATAGGATTTCCTCAATCTCAGATCACCCACTATCTCATCAAAATCTCAGCATTACTTTCGAATTCCAAGAATTTTTCAGAACACTCATCATGTATCAAGAACTTCTATCAGGATTTCCATAAAAATATCACAACTACTTTCGGAATCAAAGATTCTCTGCCAAAATCCCAGTAGTTCAAACCAAAGTATTGGATAGATACATTTTCAAATATAGGAACCAAGCATGCAATCGATTCTCCGTAATTCCAAAATTCCCATTGAAATGCATGGACGTAATAAACAAAATCCAGAATGTCTATACCATTACCAGCACTTTCTCGGAATACCAGAACAATGTTCATAAAACCTAACTCCCACTGCAGTTCAACCAAACTCCAAAAATTTCTATCGAAAATCCAGATACTCAAGATATTAGATTCCTTTTTTTTTTAATTTCCCGAATATTTGGCAAAAAAAAACATTTGCCAAACGTGCCTGTTTTTGAAGTCTATTTTCTGATAAGTGAAATTCTGATGAAATTCCGATTCTTAGATTTTGTTAGAGGTTATAAGATTTCGGTTAGTGGCAATCTCAAGGTTGAGGAAAGTTTTCTGAGAATCGCGTAGAAGCTCTTAGCAGTCTCGTATGATTTCTGAGAATCCGTGGATTCCGAAACGAGTTCTGGAATTGCGATGTGTGTTCTAGGATTGCAATAGGAATTCATATAGTTCTTCTGGTTTTATTGTGGGTATTCTGAGATTTAGGTTAGAATGTTGGGATTTTGAAGTAAATTCTTCGAGATTCACTCTAGGATATTGGAGCAATTCTTGAGTTTCTGGAGAAAATTTTGAAATTTCACAATTCTGGGTCTGTGGAAATAATTCTGGAATCTTGATGGGAATTCTTGGACAGGTTCCTCAATTTTCTTACTGTTGAAATTTTGGTAGGTTTTCTTAGGAATTTAGTTGTAACAGTTTGGAAGGAATTGTCGGTATTTCTTCTGAAATTCAATGAACAATTCAATTCAAATATACATTCTGAGATTATGGAAAGGGTTCTTTGATTTCAGTACTTAGGAGTTGTGAGATTTCAATAGGATTTCGGTATTTTGAATGTAGGTTCTGATGAGAATTCTGCGATTTCAATCTGAATCTTGGGATTTTGTAGATCTGTAAAAAAATCTAGGAATTCGATGGAAACATCATGAATTTGGGTGTATTTCTTGGCTTGATATCGGTAGAAATTCTAAGATTTTCATAAGAGTTGTGAGAGATTGGTCAATTTGGAATAAATTGCAGTCAAATCACTGAATTTATTTCATTTGATAGTTGGTTTGAATTCACTCCAGGGGTCATCCAAATATGACGTCTATGTTTTGGGGGAGGTGCGAGGCTTTGAAAGTGTGACAGTGTATGTATTAGGTATTGGAAAAAGCGCAACTGAGGGGGAAGGGGGTCTAGAAATCCCGAAAAACTATGGACGTCATTTTTGAATATTCCCCAAATCATGCGAGTAGAACGAGATGGTTTACATGTTCATTTCGCGTTCAATACAAATGAGTTCAAGTGAATTACTCATAGCTTATCCCAAGTAAATCCCTCATTAGTGAGGATGCGGGAATTCCTGAGATTTTGGAAGAATTTCTGAGGTTCCGGTAGGTGTCCAAAGGAATTTACGTGGAAGTCATTGGAGCCCACAAAAAAAATTAAGATTTAGACGAGAGTTTTAGTTTCTGTTTTTTTTTTCTGGAATTTCAATACGAACCTTCCCGAATTTTCAGTTGGAAATTTTGAAATTTCAGTTGAAATTCTTAGATTCAGGTAGGAAAACTTTGCTTCAAGTGGGTATTCTCCGAAACTGAAATTCTAAGATTCCAATAGGAGATCTGAGTTCTGATGGATGTTCTGGGAGTTTTGTGTGAATTCTGGAGGGAGTTTTGGTAAGGATGCTGTAATTCTAACAAGCATTTAATTATTTTCATGTTACCCATGTTGTTTTCAAGCAAAATTTCAAAACGTTTGTCGAAATTACAGCATTTGAAAGAATTCATGATGCCTGATTATACTTGTTAGAATCTGATTGTATTTTTGATATTACGATTGCATTTTGATATTTCGGTGCATAACATCGGATTCTGGTTGGGCTTCCAGAAAGTGATGGATCGATAGGATCTCAAATACTGGTTCTAGAAATAATCACGGTTCACACATATTTTTTGGCAGGATTATACTTTATTAGGCAGCATCAGTAGGGTAGGTGTACCAGTTATGGACATAGTGGTTCCCTATTTCGCCATACCTAGAATTTTTTTAACATTTTGTGAGATTTTGTGTGTTTTTTTTTCAAGTTACTTCTCTTTTTTTTTATAGGCACTCCGTGCTCGTGGCCACTACTGTGCCGGACTCAGCTGTAGCTTCTTTATCGATACAGATCTATTTTCAACTTATCTATATTTACATCTAGTTTCACTCTCTCCTACTCTTTTACTCTCACACCGAGCAGGTAGGAGAGAGCTCTGCTATTAGTGAGGCTAGCTGCCTGCGAAGAGGGTCAGTTTGTCTCAGTCACCATCTGATACTGACGAAGGATGGATGTGCTCCCCAAAGCACGGTCCTCCGTGAGGCGTCTTCTGGTGCCTGGACAAGTTTTTTTGTGGAGGGGCTGGGAATCGAACCCATGACCTTCCGCTTATGAAGCGAAAGCGTAACCTCAAGGCTACAGACCCCCCTTAGATTTTGTGTGTTGTGGTAGTAAGATTTAAGATGTATCTTGATGTTTAAACATTCAAAAAGATTTGAAATGTGAAGGTTATTGAAATTTTCCGTATGGTCAAATAGGGAACCACTATGGCCATAACTGGTACACTTTCCCTATATATTATGTGATTCATTAGCTTGAGAAACACTCTGTCTGTAGACACAGTAGAGTAGGAATAAGTCACTAGCAACATTTTTATATATTGAATTCTTTTCAAGCTGATAGAAATATGTACTAACGGCAAGCGCAAAAAAGTCATATGTAGGAAATTATCATTGGGTAGTTTTATATTTCTCCTGTCGAAAGCTTGGAGCAAAATGTTATTCATGCACTTTATAGTAATTTTCCTAGATAACCTAACTAATGCAAGGTTTGCAGACCATCACTTTTATATGAGTAACTTCACAAAATGTCAGATTCCTAGCATTTTCGAAAAGATCAAAAAACAGCCTTCATAAAAACGAAATTTCTATTGAAATTTTCAGCAAAATGTCGAAAGTTTGATCTTATTACCAAAACTCTAAACGATATTTTAGAATTTCTACTGTAATCCAAGATTATTCCTATTGAATTCTTCTAGTTTCTAGCACATCAGAATCTTAAATTTTCTACCGGTTACTCTAACTGAAATCCCACTATTTCTAAGTGAAATTCCAGAATTTTCTATTGACATCTTTGAACTCTCATCTAAATCTTTCTGGACTCGAAGAACTTTCAAAACAAATATTTTGAATTTCAACAATTCCCACCGGATTCTCAGAAGTTCCTCCAAAATCTAAGGCCTCCTATCATGATTCCCATTTACCGTAATCCCGTATAATTTCTAGGATTACCTGTAAAATTCTAAGTATTGTTTTGAAAACGAAGGATTTCCACATACATGGTTGGTGTTCCTCTAATATCCTAAGATATATATTCAGATTCAAGTATTTACATCAACATCGCATGATACTCAGTGCAAAATCAGTATTCTTCTTAGAATATGCAAAAAAAACTGAGATTTCCCATCAAAACCCAAAATTAAAAAAAAAAAAAAACAAAGAAAGAACTAAATTAAACCCAGGAATTCAAAATCCTAGAAATTTCTCCAAAACTTCGGACTTGTATTGAATTTTCAGGATTCTCACCGGAATCTTATGATTCCCTCCTAAATCTTCATCCTTACATAATGTGGGATTTGAGATTTAGGGTAAGAATGAGTAAGTCACTTGAGTTTATTTGTATAGAACGCGATATGAACATGTTAACCATCTCGTTGTACTCACATGAATTGAGTGGAAGTTGGACGAGCTGAGTTCAAATAAAATAAACTCAGCTGATTTAACTGCAATCTATTCCGATTCATAACTCAAAACTTCTATGAAAATCTTAGAATTTGGATCGATATCCAAAACTCTTCCCAAGCTAAAAACTCCCCCAAATTCTAGATTTTCCATCGAATTCATTGTTTTTTTACAGCTTTACAAAATTCTAGGATTCAGATTGAGATCGCAGGATTCACTGGAACCTACATCTAAAATTCCAGAGTGCTATCGGAATCCTATTGAAATCTCACAACTGTTACTGAAATAAAAGAACCCTTTCCATAATCTCAGAATGCACATTTGAATCTAAAATGTTATCGCAATCTCAGAACACCATTGGAATTTGCACTGACATTCCGGGACTTTCATTGAATCTAAGAGGAAATACCGACAATTCCTTCCAGGTTCAGTAACTTCCACCGAAATTGCAAAATTTCTACCAAAATCCCAGAACAACAACTGCTGTCCAAACAGTTACAACTAAATTCCTAAGAAAACCTACCAAAATTTCAACAGTAAGAAAATTGAGGAACCTGTCCAAGAATTCCCATCAAGATTCCAGAATTATTTCCACAGACCCAGAATTGTGAAATTTCAGAATTTTCTCTAGAAACTCAAGAATTGCTCCAATATCCTAGAGTGAATCTCCAAGAATTTACTTCAAAATCCCAACATTCTCACCGAAATCTCAGAATATCCACAATAAAACAAGAAGAACTATATGAATTCCTATTGCAATTCCAGAACACACATCGCAATTCTAGAACTCGTTTCGGAATCCACGGAATCTCAGAAATCATACGAGACTGCTAAGAGCTTCTACGCGATTCTCAGAAAACTTTCCTCAACCTTGAGATTGCCACTAACCGAAATCTTATAACCTCTAACAAAATCTAAGAATCGGAATATCATCAGAATTTCACTTATCAGAAAATAGACATCAAAAACAGGCACGTTTGGCAAATGTTTTTTTTGCCAAATATTCGGGAAATTAAAAAAAAAAAAGGAATCTAATATCTTGAGTATCTGGATTTTCGATAGAAATTTTTGGAGTTTGGTTGAACTGCAGTGGGAGCTAGGTTTTATGAACATTGTTCTGGTATTCCGAGAAAGTGCTGGTAATGGTATAGACATTCTGGATTTTGTTTATTACGTCCATGCATTTCAATGGGAATTTTGGAATTACGGAGAATCGATTGCATGCTTGGTTCCTATATTTGAAAATGTATCTATCCAATACTTTGGTTTGAACTACTTGGATTTTGGCAGAGAATCTTTGATTCCGAAAGTAGTTGTGATATTTTTATGGAAATCCTGATAGAAGTACTTGATACATGATGAGTGTTCTGAAGAATTCTTGGAATTCGAAAGTAATGCTGAGATTTTGATGAGATAGTGGGTGATCTGAGATTGAGGAAATCCTATAAGCATTATGCGATTGAGGATGAAATCCTTTTATTTGGATAGACATTCTCTGAGGCCTAAGAGCTCCCACAAGCACAGACTTCCAATTGGAGTCCCGGTATGCTTACATGAAATCTCAGGGGAATTGTCATTGAAATCATGGATTTCAACCGGAACTCAACACTGCCGCTCATAATTTCTTCCGGAATCGTAGATTATCTTCAATATATCTTCGGGTTCATTGGAATTTCAGAGTTCCCATAGGTATTTTAGAATTCTTACTGGAATCCTAGAAAACTATAAATTTTCGGAATTCTAGCCTAAATCTTAGAATATCAACAATTTAAACTGAAATCTCAGAACAAAGAAGTTTTGATAACTTAGAACTTTCATTGCAATCTCAAAATTCATACCGGTGTCTTGAAGCATCCTCCAAGATTTCTGAACACCAATTGGGATCCAAAATTCAAATATATAGAACATGCACCATAAACCACTAGAATCCCTAACTCCCACTAAAACTAACTCCTATCGGAAGTCCAAAATTCCTTTTGATTATAATATTTCTTACCAGAATCGAAGAATACCCTGGAATACCTATATGCATGCAAGAAGTATTCCTACTGAAATCCCAGGATTTCGTATTCCAAGAATTTCCAGAAATTCGTATAGTAACTCTAAAAGCTTCTACCGGATTCTTGGTAATCTTTTCAACATATCAGGACTCAACTAATTTGAAATCATAGATTCGCCAACGGATGTGATACTTCCTATTGAATCGCGATCTTCAAAAAGTAGACTTACGATGCACCTATCGAATGCTTTCTGGACTGACGTATGGTCAATATTTTGCCATCTATAAAAGTCCTTCCAAAAAATTCGTACTCACTGCTGACCAGATCAGTTTCAGAAGGGCCAGACAGGTCATTGTAAGTCAGGAAGGAATTCTGCCATCATTGTGATATATGTGGAAGATATAAACTGCTTTGAAAACAGCCTCTTTGCGGTAGTAAGCAAAATTTCTATAGTTTTGCATGAAAAATCCTAAAAATTTCAAACTAAACATCGAGGGGGATGGGCTAAGGGGGATGCGTCAACTTCCAGCGCCACCAAAAACATAAGCCTAAGGGTTTGCTGCCGAATGCTGGCTACAGAATGCGACTTGATTCGTATATCACTGAGATACAGCCATTTTCACATGAACACTCCTATATAAATCCGGATTCACCGGTGTCCTCTTCCGAGAGGACCATAATGGTCCAAAATGCCTACGTTGGTCTGAATTCATCATTTTGACCAGTTTTGAGAACGAAAATCTGCATGGCATTTTTGTTTTCATAAAATTGCTTAAGAAATCACTAAAGAGCCAAGGTTTTTCGAGTCAAACAAAAGCGGGGAGGGATAAGGAGGGATGGGTCACCCCCCAAAATGTAGGTACACTAATCCCCTTTCCATAACTTTTTAAAGAATTGGATTCGAATGACTATTGACTGAGATTGAAGCATTTTTGTGCACTAAGGTCCGTCCTGCCACTTTACGGGTTAATAAAGATAGAAAAAATATCCTTGATGAAGTTGTTAATCACGGGCCAACGTGTGAGGGGTAAAATATACTTGAAATTCTTCCACATTCAATTTAAAATGCAGTGGGCTGTTAGATTTTAAATACTTACATCAGGCTACACTAGAGGTCCTGATTCAAATTTTTCTAATACAGAATCTCGAGTTCCCGATTATTTTAAAACTTGACGTCTTCGTCAAAGTTATTAAGTAAGCAAAGTGCTGACATGTTATGGGCAATTATATTTGGAATTATGTAATTCGGTGCCAGTGAGCATTTTATTTTTTGAACATCTTATGATGCTGACGTTTGGGCTATCAGTGCACGTTTTGTCAAATGTTTAAATATTTTACTACCAATGAATTAATAGGCAAGCACAACATAAAATGAGAGATATAAGGTTCATTCTCGAATTCTAGATTAAAATTGAACTTCTTTTTTACATTTAGCCCATTAAACGAACTTCTGATGAATACATTGATTATGTTTGCGTGAAAAGACTTCGTAAAACGCACAGAAGTTCTCACATAAAACGCACTATATCTACGCAGTTTACAGGTAGAATCATCTCGGAATTCTCATGTTACGGTGAACCGGATAAATGGAGATCCGTACACACTTACAGTATGTATACGACCTCAGCGAAACATTTCGCCAAGAACCCAAGAGCTGAGAATCCGGTAATTTTTAAAATCGAATCTCAGAACATATTCTACCGAGATATCGGCAAACTGAATTTTTCACAACATAAGTACTGTTCGGTTTTGGTAACATTTGTTTTCGACCCCAATGCAAAGGGTTTCCTAAATATGTTATGATATAGCATTAATTATGAAGAATGAATATAACATAATCAATGTTGTAGGATGATTTACTATTTCAATATCTAAATAATTTGACTACAAAAATGAGTCACAAAAAGATCGTTTAATTTCGGCATGCTTCGTTTATAGCAACATAAATAATATTGAATTTTGTTGCACTGGTATATTGTGAAACCTCCATGAGTCAATTTTTCGCTACTCGATATCGACTCATGGAATGATACTAAAATTCAAATTTCATGTTTACTGTTATTATCCCCAACAACAGCTTTCCAAGGTACTGTACATAAAGCGATATTACAATGAGTCGATGATCCCTTCAATTATCAGAGCAATTATGGAGCGTTGACTATAATGATAAACCCAGGAAATATGATTATACTAGAGATGCACTGAGAGCATTTTACATTTATTTATAAACAACACAGGCAGTGACTATAGATCGTTGCACGTCTGACGTAACCTCGAAACTCCATATAGAAAAATGTCAACAATTCCAGCAGTGGATGACAGAGATGGGGAATTTTTTGTGACCTCACATGCACTCTTCTATCCCATTCGAGGTGATTCGAAAAATGTTGTAGTGTGCGTGTCATCCCGTGAGTCGCCTTAATAGGCCTTTTCATGTGACAGATCCGTCTTTGCATTTGTTTACATCGGTGGAAGACCGGTGCATACACGAGGCTGTTATTTTCATAGAAGAACTGTCAAAGAGCTTCCCGATCAGCTGTTTTGGAACGTCATGTTAATAGACCTATAGACCGAGCTAACCGGAGACGTCACTTCCATATCGCTTTGCACTAACACACACACACATCTTCATTTTTGTGTAACAGCTTTCTGCCGCCAATTGGACATGCCTTTTCATGAGACATGTCCGTGTTTCCATTCGTTTCTATCGGTGGAGGACCGGTGCATTCAAGGGACTGTCATTTCCATTCGAGACTTCAAAGACCTTCCGAATTAGTTGATTTGAAACATCTCGTGAAAAGGCCTATTGCTCGATTGGAACAACGTTTGACAGTTCTTTGATTCCAGTATTCACGCATCTCTATATAAACAAATTCTGTGGATAACCCTTCTTTCTAGAACTTCAAGTAGTATAGTAAAATACCTTAAGATGAATTAAAGATGACAGATTTGACAGATACGCGTATTTTGATCTCAATTGTAAGACCGTCTTCAGTGTCGTGTACTCGGAAAGCAATTCTATTGAAAAAACGATGTCAAAAATGAATATGAGAACGAATTTTATAAAAAAAAATTATACTGGTGGAGCTGATATAGAAAGGAAAATAAATATAATTCCTAACCAAACACAGTTCAGCCAAGATTTCTTAGGGTTTTTTGTAATAGGAGCCAGGAAGCTGTTTGTTTCGAGAAAAGTCCAACACAGTTTGTGAAGAGAACAAAAGACGCCAGATTTCTAAATACAGTCAAACCTCCATGAATCGATGTTCCATAGCTCGATATCGACTCATGAAACCATACATGAAACAAAAACAAAAATCATGGTTACTATGATGCTCCCTTCAATCAGCTTTCCAAAGAATATCTGTTCCATGAGTCGATGATCCCTTAAATATCGACTGGAAGTTTGACTGTAGTTAAGATTCTCAAGTATTTACTTATGGAATTTTCATGCTGTATAGCGCCGTTTGGTGGGATAATTTCGAAACAAACGGATTATTACAACATACTTTAGCCTTGAATAGAATAAACCTGATAGAGACTCGCGTAGAGGAAAAATATCAACGTCATATGCATCCCAGATTTTTGCCCTACGGCACCTGAGCTTTCCAAATAAACGAGTTAAGCAAAAAAAAAATATGTTCAGCCCAGATTCCGCTGTCACGAAACGTCAAATGCAGCCCGTCGTTTTCATGGCTGAAAAAGTGAAAAGTATTCAAAATAAACTATTATGAAAAACCTCAGTCAGCGGAGCAGTTTTTCCAAAGATGCTGATAAATCACAAGACTGATTTATTTATAATTTCTGCTACGTTTGCTGGCATGAAATTTCACTAAAAATCCCGTTTATGCTTCGGTGTGATGCAAACGCAATAGTTTATGGCTGAGATGGTCATGTGAGAGCTTGAACGGCTTGCACAAGATTGATGTAAGTGGAATAAGAAAAAAACTCAGCAATCGCAGAAAAAGAAGACCATCTCCGTGAGTCTCGTCTCAGGAATAAACAACTGAAGATATCATTTTCATGATTATGTAATCACGATCTTAGACATTTGGGTTGTAAATATAGCACTCAGTAGCACCATCTAATGGAAGAATTCCGAACCAAATGTGGCCCATCACAAGTTTGTACTTGCTTTACTGAACCATTTAGCTGAAAACTTCATCTTTCGATGTAATCGGGATCCGCGGATATTTGCAATCATAAATCTGCATGCTCACTAGCGCCACCTGTTGGATGAATTTTAAAACTTGAGGTCGTTCGCATTTAGGCTTTCTTCTAATGAACAACTTTGCCGAAGATGTAATATTTCTTAGTAATGAGGATATCTCAGGACATTTATTTAGGAATCAGGATCAAAAAATATCTGCGTTTGAAAAATTCCATGATCAATAACACCGTTTTGTGGAAGAATTCCTACAGTATGGCCCATAAAAAAATGCGAAAATCATCATATCATGTTTTATGGTAGTTTATACAGAGAAAATGTGAATGAAACATAAATATTATTCATTACTTGTATTGTTTAATCTATTTAGACTCAGTTTTTCGCTTTGGACATGATTTTTATCTGTTACTTTCACCTTACCAGAGAGGAATTGGAAGCATACCTTCAAATTTTATCATGCGGACGTCGAGTTCAATATCTGTGTGATGAAAGTTTCTAAGACATCAACGATGGCGTGAGATTCTTCACAGGCCTTGTCTCCAGCATACGCCTATATCAAATGATAGAATCGGTTCATACCTGGGTAATTGGAGACTTAACACTTCAGTCGTCGCGCTGTTGTATTTTGTACAACACTGTTGAAAAAACCTCGCTTTTCGTTCACAACAGCAGCGTGGTGGTTCTGACGGTGGCAAACCGCGCGACGACTGGAAGGTTAAACATATTTTCGAAAAAGCGGCTCATTGTGGAGAGCTTTGATTAAACCTTCATATAAGTGTGATAAGCGGCTCCGTTTTGCTCTGTAACCAGTCACTTTGTAGGTTACAATATGAGACTTGAATGCTGGACCAATTTGGTTCAAAATTATGAAATAATGTAAATTCAATATTGTAAGTAAATGTCTAAATGTAAAATAAATGTTTGTGCTCCGTGAAATCATGTTTGAGTGAATATTTATTTTATGTTTAAAGCCCATGGTTGACATAGAAAAAAAAAATATATGAAACAAATTGAAGCAATTGAAGTTGAGCGCCAGAACTATGCTGAGACTATTTTAGAAAGTAAATTCTGCTCTGGGTGCTAACAGTATTTCCCAATCTGTATATCTATGCTTCTTGAGATTATATAAGGGTGAAGTTTTATCATCATCCGCACAGTTCAAATCAATGAACTTTATGTTTTTTTTCCCACCCACGTTAGGCGCCAATTGTAACTATAGAGTTCTTTGTTCCGACTAGCAGGGTCGTTTTAAAATGGTCTCTTAGATTGTTAGAAGTTTTATCCGGAGGAGTGAAGAACAGTGACAGTGCCGGTTATGCCCGTCTCTACGCGTATCGGTAGTTCCACGTCGGTTCTAGTGTGTAACCGACAAATCGAAGTCCCTAAGGTGAAACAGTAAAATCGTCTCCCATAACACCGGACTTAAAGTTAAACGGTACGGAACTCGGTATGACCGCACCACAACGGTTAGCCAAAAGACACCCCAGTAGAAGTTAGTGCTAGTCGAGTTAGGTTATCCGGGTTCAATACGTGCCAAATTAAGGACCAAGCGAGTGTGGTGCAAAAGACTGCAGTGTGTGAGTGTTTGAAACGGTCAAAAGTGGCATGGTGAGGTCCTTACCGGTGCTTGGAAGGCCTCGAGACGATACGCTAAAACTGTGACCTGCTAGAGATAGTGTCGTGACTCGCTTGGTTTCCTAACCGAATAACAGTGCGCGCTCGGTACCAATCCTCGGATCCGCGGAACGTACGTTGGCCGTCCGTTACAAGCCCCACTTCATGGGTTATATCCTGAGACCTACCAAAGCTACCTACCCTGCTCGGATTCCCTCGCCGCCGTTGTCCACCACCAAGAAGCCCCGCATTCCATCATCTGCATGCTGTATGTCGACCACCATTCATCATGGCCACAACGAAAGCTAAGTGTAACTTATTGTCCAAATCTCGTCCTAATAAACAGTCCAAAACTTGTTCTCAATAAATTCCATAGTCTATTAGTTTAATATTGTATTGTGTAAATTTGGAGTAGTTTGTTGAACCGAATTGTCTAGTCCTCCATTTTGAAAAGTGTTGTTTTATATTTGTCCAGCATTCACGGGAAGATAAAGTCCTCTTAGAGACCATTTTAAAACGACCCTGCTAGTCGGAACAAAGAACTCTATAGTTACAGCTCAAAACCTATGAGCTAGTATTGATATAAGTTGTCTCTAACCGAAGGAACAAATTACATCCTCAAAAATCTGTTATAAGCCTCCGTATTTAGTTTTTATTCAACCTTAACAAAAAATAAAGGCATATCAAACCTATAAGATGCAAATGCAATCAAAACTATGACCCTGGCAAAATATTTTATTGTGCTAATAAAAAACACGTTTTCTAAAAACTCCTCCATCCTCTGATACCACACAAACTAAAATTTTCAACAATAAAGTGTGATTTTTGAAGGTGGAAAGTTTATCACCAGAGTATATGACAATCAGACGCTGTTTCTAGCTTTGGGGGACAAAACCTTCGAACTTATTTGCTTTATTACATTATTTAGGACAGTAAGAAAAATATGTCAAAAATTGTCCTGGATAGCGAAGTTGTGTCAGAATATACTAAAATAATCAGAAATTACATTCGCTATCAAAAACAATGAAAATTACGCTTGTGGATGCTATGTTCACGTTCGAACAACTTCCGCATTTTTTTATGGGCCATACTGTAATCAAACGGCACATCATATGTTTAGTCCTTGATCTACTAAACAGCTTAGCCGAAGACACCATCTTGCTATAATATCGCTATCCTGAGATAGCCGCGATCAATATACTGCATGCTCACTTGCGCCATCTGGTTGTAGAATTTCTAGTTGGGCCTATCACATGCTAGACCTTGACCTACTCAACACGTTTGTCGAAGACGTCAACATAACGGTACGAAGATAATCGAGATCCTGTGGTATCTGTGTTCGAAAAATGTCATGCTCACTAGTGCCATCTGGTGAAAGATTTCCGATTAAAATAGATCATCACATATTAGTCCTCGAACTACTGAACAACTTTGCCGAAAACACCATCTTTCTAAAAAATCGGGATCCTTAGATATTCGTGATTGAAATATTGTATACTCACTAGCGCCATCTGATAGCAGAATTTCAAGTTAGATGGCCTATAATATGTTAGTGCATGACCTACTAAACAACTTTGTCGAAGACCGCATCTTTCTAGGTAGTCGGGATCCTGAGATATCTGTGTTTGAAAAATTACATGCTCACTAGCGCCAACTGGTGGCAGAATTCCGAAACAAGCAGCCTATCACATGTTAGTCCTTGACCTACTGAACAACTTTGCCGAAGACACCATCGTGCTAAACAATCTAGATCCTGAGATATTTGTGTTCGAGAAGTTGCATTGCAAAATGTGCCCTTCATCGGTTCCCCCGGGGGACAATGGCCACTGGAAGTTGAGGATGTTTCCAAAGTTTCATTTGTCCACTGACCAATTGGTACCGTTGAACTGAAGAAATTTGCCGAAGACATCAATACTCTATCTTGCCTAGTTTTAGATTTTTAATCAAAATGCTCCGCGTGTACTCAGTACACGAATACTTTTCGTTGATTTTTTCGAAAAATTTCTTCTGTAGAAGCAAGGAGAAGAGTAGATCTTGGAATAGGACCAACACCCGGATCAATTTGAAGAGATTTTCAACGTGTTTTTCGGCTTTTCGCAAAGTGCGTGTACTCAGTACACTAGGGCGACCGACGATGGGTTAAGTAGAAACTTTCTCCCTTGTCGTTTAAAGTTTGAATTGAGTCGATCATTGCTTTATTCTTTTGCCTTGGCCAATCGGCTGCTGGCACATCTTAAACAATTTGAGTGGCTAGCCGGAGTAGCAAAACTTTTGAACATACAGGTGTTTTCCCTACCAGAACCACGTAACAAGATTATAACACATTCCTATCACCAGCAGTTAAAAATAACAGAAATTTATATAATTTTGTTATCAAGATGGCTTTGTTCTCATCTTGTTACATTTTTTGTAACACATTTATAACAACATTTGTTATATTTTTGACATCGCATTTATAAGTTTGTTGCAATTGACATCCGATGTCATAAACAGTAACATAGTTTGCAATAATTTTGTTATTTTGTAACACCCTTGCAACACATTCTGTAATAATTTTGTTATTATTATAACAGGGTTTGTTATATTTCAGTTTAGTATGGTGCAAATTTTGTTAGAATTTTTGTTATTTTAACTACTAACGGTACATGTTTTATAACAACTGGTGATATAAAAAAAATCATATCACGGGAACACATTCTGTTATAATCTTGTTTCTTCCTTCTGGTCGGGTTACCACCCGATTGACCATTTTCCCCTTATTGCTCATTTCGTTTAGATGCTTTTGCGTTACCCTCCCTCAGACAGAATCCTACACCTAATAGGAAAATTGTCACAAAGTCTATCCCGAAATGTGAACGATTTTTGGAGTTATCTCGAGATTCCCGTCGGGCAACTGTTCGAGATTTAGGCCTCTGCCGGCGTAGACAGTACGCTGACACAGTGGTGGATGTCAAGTAATATTGTGTAGAAGAAATGGCTGCGAGCTTAAGCATTATGAATTGCTGCACAACGAGCAGAAATGCACACATATTTCGTCAAATACTTCTCCAAGTGACGCGAACAGTCCATCACCGAGTTAGTGTTTATAGTCTACATTACATCCAGCGGCAATTTTTACCGAGCACGAATGTCATGCTCACCAGGTAACCATCAGGCTCTGCCTGCTGTGCACTGGAGGAACGAGGCATCAATAGATTGTACAATTTAAGATCGCCGCTAAACACAACGGTTTCAAGAAGTACACCGTGTCTGGAGTACGCACTGTGGCTGAACTTCTTCTTCCATCTTAAACGCTGAAAGTTGAAGAGCTATCTGATCTGAGCAATATCCACTAGAGTGGTTCAAAAAATCGTTTGGATGAAAACTGAGACTGCACAAGCCCTTCAAAGTTTATATGGGAATTACTATGAGAAAAGCAACCAGTTCATTCAATCGGTCATAGTGTTTGCCCATATGCTCTTGGGGATTAGAACTACGTTGATACTGTGAGATTCAATCATCAGCTTCAACTTTGCCGAAGACCGTTTTCAAATCGGACGCCTCAGTAATTAGTTATTGATTTATATCCAGTCACAAATTCTTCAGCAGTGCTCATTTATCTTCTGAACAGGCAACATTGCTGCACCTAGCGCAAAAGATAGCACGCACAAATCATGGCTACTATGTTTTACTGCATATAGCAAGTGATGCCTGCAGATCAGTCCAATAATTCGTCCCCTTAATGCTACAACTAGATAACTCGAAAATCAAAATTTTGGGATGTGCCACTTTAAAAATATGACCGTTTTACAAGGTTACGGTTAATCGCAGAGGATATGGTTGAAAAATAAACTTTAACTTGTGTATTTTGAATCACACGCTTATGAGCTGTAGGTATTTTACAGATCTAATTAATAAAAATGTTTTGGCATATTGAAGTCATAAATTTCAAATTTCGAGTTATCTAGTTGTAGCATCAAGGGGACGAATTATAGCCAAAGTTTTACAACTCATTCAAAAACCAATTACTAATTACTGGGGCGTCCTATTTAAAAACGGTCTTCGGCAAAGTTGTAGCTGATTATTGTATCTCACAGTATCAACATAGTTCTAATCCCCAAGAGCACACGGGCAAACACTATGACTGATTGAATGAATTGGTTGCTTTTCCCATAGTAATTCCCATATAAACTTTAAAGGGCTTGTGCAGTCTCAGTTTTCATCCAAATGAGCTCAAATTTTGGGAGGACACTCATAATTTGATTTAGAATCGAATAAGCTGTGTGGAGCAAAACGATTTTTTGAACCACTCTAATATCCACACCTTAAAGGTTCGCCGATTAACTCTTATCATAATGTACGACCGAGAATTCTCATCGAAATAAAGGACAATGATTGGAAAGTAGGATCTTGGAACGTGAGAACTTTGAATGAACCCGCGCGTAAGGGTATGCGAAATACCGAATGATTCCGTCAAATACGCTTCGAAACGAAATTCCGCGGAATTCCACGGAACTCGCACAGGCGAAATTTGTATTTTGCTATTTCGTTTCGTTTCGCCAAATTGTTAAAATATTTCCACGGAAAATTGAAAACAAACGGAATAAAACGGAATTTCGCGAAATTCGAGTTTAATTTCGAACAAAAAAAAAGAAAAACGTTCGCTTCTACTCCTAGCAGCTACAGTCAAAAATGGGTCCGTATCATGGATCAAATCGACTCATATCATGGATTAGAACACTACAACAGCAAATTATCTGCGAGGCAAACGAATGGTGTGCTAGTGAAAGCATACGTTTTGGCGTCTCTTTAGGAATTGTCTTATCTTAGATTCATAACTGTGGTATGGATTCTCGATTGGTTACTCGATGGCCAATCAATCAAGTGTTCAGCTTGAACCGCTGTCGGGTTCGTTAGATTTGTGCTCTTGAAATTCTGAGGTATGCCTTCGATTTATATCCACCTTAAACAAGGAAGATGCATACATCATTTTATATCAAAAAATGAATCTAGTACCACACCACCAACTCCTCTCTCCTCTTATAACGTGACATAATTTCCTCACGACCCCCAATTGAAAAAATGCGAATATTGATAATATATTATTACAAGAATTGGAATTTGGCCGCAAGGCAAAGGTCTTAACCTTTTCAATACCGACATCAAGTTTCAAAATTCTCTAGTTTCGCCATCGTTCGATCGATTTTGATGATTTGTTTAAGTAAAAATCACAAATCAGTTATAAATTTGATTCATGCATTGCATGCACCATCAAAATTGGTTCCGGATTTAGATTCAAGTTTGGTGGGGTACCTAGGGTGTTTCACAATAGAAAACCGCAAACAAATTTTTTTTCGACTTTCGCACATCTAAATCTTGAGAGAAAAAAAATATAAGCCAAACATGATATTTAGCTCATTGAAATACGGATTATCTGAACGAACATGGGCGAACTTGTCAATTTATTTGCGGTTCCTCTATGCTATGTAGTCCAGGTTCAAAACTTTTTTTTCGAAATTTTCAAATATTTTTTAAAATACTCTCGAGGCTCAAAATTTAGAGAAAATGTGATTTTGTAGTCAGTTTTAAACAAAGAATCTGAAAATGAGATAATATCAACAATCCTTAATTCTTCCTGAAATCGTCCAGAAATTCCTTCACAGATTTTGGAATAGGATCATTTCTCCATTATTTGCTCTACAAAATAATAGAAATACCTTCAGTATTTTCTACAAGGTTTACTTTAAAAGTTTGCATTCATCCAGATTTGATCCCTCCAAGAATTAATTCACAGTTTATGCAAGGCTTTCCCAGAAAATTTATTAGGAACTAATAAATTAACCCCAACGGGCAATCCTGGTTAAGTTGCTGTCGCAATATCTTATTTAGAGTTTATTACTTTTGCAGTTCTTTTAAATTTATCTTGATTGATTTTTAGGTATGTGTTGATGGATTTTTTTAAATTTAATTTAATTCAACACTCCAGCAAATACTAAAGCAAATATTCAAGTGATTCCTGTGTTCTACTTAGTTTTCTTCTTCTTTATGGCGTTATGTTCCACCTGGGACAGAGTCTGCTTCTCAGTTTAGTGTTTTCTTATCGACTTGTGTCCCCAATCACATTCATTCAAGCCACAAAGCATAAAGTACAGCAAAAAAATGAACATCATTATTCCATGTTTTATGGTATATATTACATAACATCACATCCACATGATTTAAAAAATTGTAAGGCATTTCTAAAAATCAAATTAATTTTGGGCTCCTCTCAATATTTTTGAGATTGTTTTAAATGTTTGTAACTTCTTTTCGACCCACTTCTTAGTTATAACATTTAAATTAAACCCACTCATTGCCTTGTGTCAGTGTCAGATATGTTGAAATGAAACCTTATGAAGTTATTGAGAAAATTTCAAACAAACCGAAAAGGGTCTTACCAAAACATGTAAGGATTCCGCTAAGCAACGCTAAGGTTTCCATATGGTAAAGGATTTAAAAAGACGTTTGTTATGCCTATTGTCAAATTTCCAGCTTTTGACAAGAAAAAAAAAAACAAATTAAAACCGTATTCCGCGAAACAAATTCGAAAATTTCGTTTCGTTTCGAAAAATTCCGTGAGATATTTGATTTTGTATCGAGTTACACGAAACATTTTTAAATTTCGTTTCGTTTCGTCATTTTGAGCGCAAGATATTCCGCGTATCGTTTCGTTTCGTATCGACATGGAAAAAATCCATATCGCATACCCTTACCCGCGCGTGTTGGGCTCCTGGCTCGTGAACTGCGGAGTGTTGGCATGAACGTGGCAGCTATTCAGGAAATACGCTGGCCGAGAACCGGAGAACGTGAATTCCGAGCGGTGGACCCCATCGCCAACACTTCATTCAAGTACCACATCTACTACAGCGGTGGTGACAGAGCAGAACGTGGAGTTGGCTTCATAGTGGTTGGGAAGCAGATGAAGCGAATTATTCGGTGGAAACCCGTAAGCGACCGAAACTGTGTGTTGAGAATGAAGGGCTACAGCCTGATCAGCATATATGCACCAACGAACGATAAGCCCGATGACATGAAAGATGAGTTCTGTGAGAGCCTGGATAAGGCCTACGGAGAGTGCCCAAAACAGGATGTCAAAATAGTCATTGGCGACGCAAATGCGCAGATAGTTGAAACGGAAAGTCTCCATTCCGTTACCAATGATAGTGGCCTGCGGCTAGTAATCTTTGCAGCTGCTAGAGGGATGGCAATTAACAGTACCTACTTCGCACGAAAGAATATCCGCAAACACACCGACACCCGAGTGGCAATGCCTGCTCCCAAATAGACCACGTGCCCAAATAGACCGCGACATTTCTCAGATGTCATGGATGTCAGGACCTTCCGAGGCTGTAATATCGACTCGGATCATTGTCTCGTTGTAGCTAAAATTCGTCCGCGGTTTTCCAGCGTCACGAGTTCCAGAATAAACAGAACTCTGTGCTTCTACATACAACGCTTGTCGACTGATGGGGTTGCTGCACAGTACTGCCAGCAGCTAGCCGAGCAGTTATGAAGAATCAACGTTGCTGGAGATGTCGACAGCCTGTGGGACCCTATCCACGAAGCTGTGATAACAATGGCGTGGGAATGGTTGGCGGAGATTCTATGCAACGGTCAATGGTGCGTGGCACAATACCGTACCAGTGCCCGCCATGTGCAATGATCGAGAAGGGAATTTGCTGACCGATAGAACGCCAGTGGCTGCCAGGTGGAAGGAGCACTCTCAGCAATTGTTGAACGGTGAATATGGAAATGTAGCGAGGAACATAATGTACATTGATGATGACGATCAAGCTGTGGACCCACCGACCATAGGAGAGGTTCAAAAGGCTATCAGCGAGCTGAAGAACTGTAAGGCTGCTGGGAAAGACGAGATCCCGGTCGAGCTTCTCAAGCACGGAAATGGGCAGCTTTGGAAGGTATGGGAGGGCGAAGAATTGCCCACTGGCTGGTTGGATGGCCTCATACGTTCAATCTACAAGAAAAAGCACAGACTGGAGTGTGCCAATTACAGATGAATTACCCTGCTGAATTCGACGTACAAAATTCTATCGCGCATCCTGTTTAACAGACTGAGGCCGCTCGAGGAGTCCTTCGTTGGCAAAAACCAAGCTGGTTTTCGTGAGGGCAGTTCGACAACGGGCCAGATGTTTAGCTTGCGAATGATTCTAGATAAATTCCGGGAGTATAACTTGCAGACTCATCATCTGTTTATTGATTTCAAGGCGGCGTACGACTCATTGAAAAGAAGCTGTGGCAGATAATGTCTGAACATTGTTTTCCGGCGAAATTATTTAGGCTGATACGTGCTACGCTGGATGGTTCGAAATCAAGTGTTCGGATCGCACACGAGGTGGCCTGGTTTGTGACATTAAACGGGTTAAAGCAGGGAGACGTACTTTCGAATTTACTGTTGAACATTGCACTCGAGGATGCTACTAGGAGATCTGGCGTGCAGAGAAATGGCACTTTTATCACAAGGTCGCACATGCTCCTTGGCTTTGCGGACGATATAGACCTAATTGGAATCGATCGCAGGTCAGTGGAAGAAGCCTTCGTGCCTCTGAAGAGGGAGACAGCGAGGAAAGGCCCGACCATTAATTCTACCAAAACGAAGTACATGGTTGCAGGTAGAGATAGAGTCAGGCATGGTGGTGTAGGTGCTGAGGTAGTGTTTGATGGGGATGTGTTTGAAGTTGTTGAAGAATTTGTTTACCTTGGAACACTTGTGACATGTGACAACGACGTTTCCCGCGATGTGAAAAGACGTGTTGCGGCTGCGAATAGGGCCTTTTACGGACTACGTAACCAGCTAAGGTCCCGCAGCTTGCAAATGAAAACAAAATTCACCCTGTATAAAACATTGATTCTTCCGGTGGCTCTCTACGGACACGAAGCGTGGACGTTGAAAGATTCAGACCGGAAAGCTCTCGGTGTTTTCGAGCTGCGGACAATACTCGGTGGGAAACTCGAAAATGGTGTGTGGCGCAGACGCATGAATCACGAGTTGTATCTAGTGTCAAAAGATGCTAATATTATCAATCGTGTAAATACGGCAGACTCCAGTGGACTGGTCACTTAGTGCGAATGTCGGAAGAAAGAATTGCGAAAATAATATTCAGCAGGGAACCAGGTAGAGGTCGGCGGCTTCGGAGAAGACCACGAATACGCTGGCTGAACGCAGTGGAAGAGGACCTGGCGACCCTTAACGTTCGGGGCAACTGGAGAAGTTTCGCCCAAGACCGATGAAGATGGAGCTCTACAATACGCCCGGCAATGGCGTGACGCTACGCTGTAGCCATCAAGGTAACGGCGCCAGCTGTGTCCGAATGCAGGTCAATTTGGGGATGGGAGGGAAATGTTGACGGGTTACTTGCTTTATGGAAGCCGAGGAGTCCTCTGCCCTTCCACAAGTAGACACTGGGAGTTTGGACATGGGAAAGGTTTGGGTAAAGGATTCGTTTCGGTAAACGATAAATATATAATGTGAAATGAATGCGTCTAACCGGATTCGCGATATTACTCGATGAAATCATTTAACGCCGAACAAGTGTTCGCCGTTCGCCCCACAGAAACAAGCGACAAGATCAAAGGATCAAACACTACTCACGCGATCCACGATACTATTCCATCGTGATTCAGGGGACCCAAACTCTGTAGATAAGGATACATTTTATTCTTAAACTTGTTTTCCCTCATGGTGATCAATGTCACCCTAGTGCAATTGAACAATGGTTTGAATTAATTATCATTAAAAATTTATAACGTATGCTTAAAACATAACTGAACATTCATTCATTTTTCATAGTATATTCTGTAGTATTAGATTTCACGAGTGATTTGTCTACCTGTGCTGCATACGGTCTTACTTTGGTACGTGATATCATTAAATCAACTGAATCACGCGCACCGGCGCTCAAGAATGGAGTAGCTCTAGTGTGAAAAGAGCTGTATGTATAATGGCATGCACTGAACCTGCATCAAAAGTATTCTTTTGTCGTTTTTTACATTCCAACATTTGGTGAGCATGACTGGAACTCAATTTGTGTAGCACCAGCAGATAATGCCCAAAGATTGGTACGTGCCACAATTTACTGGCAATAAGGATCTGCGTATCTTCTAAGTTTTATTCCGAGTAGCACCAGCTTCAACAAGGAAGACAGTAAATTTACAGGGGATTTGAGCTCCCTGAATGTATGCTTGTAATAATCAGTAACAAAGTATCTTAAAGTTTTCCGTGCTAGGATTTCCGAGCAGCGAACTTTAAAAATAGGGTGCACGTTTAAATTCTCCATACACAAAACAACGCCAGTCCCTTCTCTATAAGCTAACTCTAACAGCAGACTTGCAATAAATCCAGGAATTGCATGTTTGTTTATTAATTTATTGTTGCGCTATAAATTTCGTTAACGGATAAATTATTTACTGATGCGGTGAAAGGAACAACAGCAAACGGCCGCTTCAAGCTTGAGTGCTGTAGAAGCTATATTCACATGCAATGCAATGCCAGTTCAAATAGTATAGACTAGAGATTAAATAAAGCGTAACTCATACATCGACATAAGTCTACTGAATAAGCATTAGACTAGCATACGCATAGAAATGACTGAACTGATGAATCTCGATACCAGAAGCTATTGAATTGCTTAGCAGATTTAACGTTATCATTCGTTTTGTCACGAATTCAACCAACTTGGTAATCTTAGCTATGTGTGTACTTTCTATCTAACACTAGATCTATTTGTGACAATGTTGTTAAGAAATGTTTGAATTGCGCTGCTTGAATATGTCAACCTGAGTGACCCAATCTGCACAAACGATAGACTGTGCTTTGTCAAATAACAAATAATTATTTTTTCCTTTCTGTTTTAACTGTTGTACAGTATTATGAAAATGATCCACGCTGTGCATTGATTTGTTTATAATACTACACACTAAATAACACAGAACACCTAGGCATAAGAAATGAATGTAATGTTTGAAATGATACTAATAAAGAAATAAAAAAAAACACCTTTTCCAAATATTACGTTTTTTGGAAGTTTTTATTTGTTTTTGAATATATGTTACTGATTATTATAGTAAACTTAATATTAAAACTTATTCATATATCTCAATTTTTGGAGAACAAGCGTTTTGAATGTTGCTTTTTTTTTCTAAATACGGTGCTTTGAGCTGATTTATTTTTTTCAAGATTTTTTGGATAAATTGTACAAACATTTTCAGAGAATTTCAAGGAGTATTTTCTAGTAGAGTAATCCATATTTGTGTGAGAGTTTCCCGTAAGAATAAGTGCTAAGGACTATCAGAATAATTTTGAAATGTTATCTGAGAAAACAATTTAATTTCTTAAAAAATCTTCGGAAAAACATAAGGAATCCCTTAAGTGATGCTTCAGTAAACCAATCGTTCATCCTTTGTGAGTGTATTTAATATGAGTTGGTGTTTCTGGTAAAATCCCTGGCAGAAACTGTAGAATTTCACAAAAAAAAATATGACGTTCGTATAATTTCATAACTGAATTCTTGACGTTAGTTTTCAGTTAGTCGGTGATTGAAATCAATGCTCGCTGATTGATATTTTTACGGCAGTAATGAGTCTATTACGATGTCAACGTATTATCGTCTTTTGATGTCGTAACAAACCTCACAAAAATCAGAATTTTTATAATAAATCTTCGAGCTGTTTAGTTGATTTATTATCATTGAAACCTAGCGTCAACTAATTCATACTCTTTGATGTAGATATGTACTAGCTATGGAGACAGGTGTGTGATTGGCGCACAGTATTTAATATTTTGTAAGTTGTACTTGAAAATTCACTAGCCATCCTTCAAACTTTTCCCCCAAAAACAACGAATAAACAAAACCCCTCTTTGTGCATGAACGTAATTGTCAACTTTGAGTTTTCACACTTTACCCTAGCAAAGTGCCCGCAGTGTTGGTTCGAAATTTATCAACCTTAACCGTTGGGTCGGGATGCGCGTTGCCTAAGGAACAGTATCTCACGATGGCACAAACTCACACAGTGTTTGTTTAGGAGTTTTCCACCCACAAAGTACCCTCCTAACGCTATCCGGGACCGAACATTTCTCGAAACATAACAACCCCACGGTTGGACATAAAGGCAGAGACAAACAAGGTCAAATTAAAACTTAAAGGACAGTTTGTGAAGCGGTTCCTGCTGGGTGATAATGTACAATCAGCCGTTGTTTGAGTTTCGCCTTCTAAGAAAAGGAAGAATTGGCTGTGTTCCTTACTTCTTGTTTGATTAATCACCATCCTCAATTTAGTAGGCAGAATCGCAGCTGATATTCCGTATCCTATAAACTGGAACTTTATAAATAGGGTTGGCTAAAATCGAACCTTACTGTTGGGTACAAGTGTCGTCTGATAACAAAATATTCTTAATTGGCTACATCATTTTAAAAAGGGGACAACTGCTTCTATACAGAACATCTATTCAGAGGCCTGTAAGTCATTGAGCAAATGTTGGCTGCTATTGTAAGTGATAACTATTAAGAATTCACATAAATAAGTAACAAGTTCAATCAACAATAATCAAATTTGCAATGAGCTATTCACTTCTACTCGGGATACAAATTCGGAGGGAAAACCTGCTATCAAATTCCTGTGCGTTAAGGTAAGCCAAGATTCTGCTGTTATGAACTGTCACTATGATCCAGGAACTTAAATAGTTGACAAACATGATAGGTGCGCGTAATTGTTCAAAGCATATTTTGCATTTCATCAAAGATGAAAAAAATTCATGAGAATCGTTTCAAACAAATACAAAATTAATGTTCACGATAAAAGTTTGTTATGAGCGAATAATTTTGACTCCATAATATAATTTTTCCTTTTAGATAAACTGATTTGCGTCACAAATTACTTAATAGTTTAGTTTACTGTTTCATAGTACAGCATTCAAGATTTTATAGCTGCCCAGTTTTACACGTGTTTCGTACATTTACATCATAGACAACCTCTCTGCGAGTGATACCAACATGGGCTGGATAAACCAATGGTATGCCATAGAATAGGCTCTGCATTTCATATGATGATCATAAATAAAGGTTTTCAGTTCTAGGTATCCAACTTCATAAATAATATAGCATATATCAACCAAAATGCATTGTAGAACAATAGATTATAGAGTAAACATGGTATTGTTAAACCATAGTTTTTTAAAGTAAGAGAATATTAGAAAATAACTCCCACTATTTCTGAATGCATCAAAATTATCTCGATGAGTGTTCCCAAACTTTTTGACTTTCGCCCCATTGAGATCAATATATTTTAGAATCGCCCCCCCTAATATGTAGCTTACACATTTGAATTAAATTATTATCAATATCTTATCATAAGTGTATCGAAAATTGTTCAAATAGTTAAGTTTACTGGTGTAGCACTTAAAGTGTATTAAAAAAAATGTTCTAGTCTCGCATATTAATAACCGAGTCATAGAATAACTATCATCTTCATAAATTTTACAAGTTATTATTTCAGCTAAATCTATTAGACATACGTTAGCATAAGTCCGACATGTATAACAGGCTTTTCCCTAAGCTGCGATTATTTTTTTTTTTCTTTATTAGTATCATTCCAATCATTACATGCATTTCTTATATCTAGGTGTTCTGTGTTATTAGACAACACTATCATCCTAATTTGGTAAAATAAATTTAAGATTTTATTAACATTTTGTTAACAACATATAACATTTCATTTGCCGTAGCAGTTCAGATTTTTTACAGGTGAGTTGATTTCACCTGCTTATAAGAGAAAAAAAAACGCTTTAAATATACTTAACCTAACTTAACCTAAACATATAACGCATGAATCGTGGCAATAGAAGATTGCCTGAAATTATTTATTATTTTATTTGACATTTGTTCTAATGTTTCAACATTGGATATTCTATGTAACTCATTGGTACTATACCAGGGAGGAAGCCTCAGAATCATTTTCAAAATTTTATTTTGAATTCTCTGCAGAGCTTTCTTCCTGGTATTACAACAGCTAGTCCATATTGGTACAGCATACAACATGGCTGGCCTGAAAATTTGTTTGAATATCAGAAGCTTGTTCTTAAGACAAAGTTTTGATTTTCTATTAATAAGGGGATAAAGACATTTTACATATTTATTACATTTGGCTTGAATGCCCTCATTTGATTTTTGAAAGTTAAATTCTTATCAAGCATGTGCCCTAGATACTTAACTTCATCTGACCAATTTATTGGAATCCCTATCATCGTGACAACATGTCTACTTGAAGGTTTCAAATAAAGAGCTTTTGGTTTATGTGGGAATATTATTAGTTGAGTTTTGGAAGCATTAGGAGAAACCTTCCATTTTTGCAAGTATGAAGAAAAAATATCCAAACTTTTTTGCAATCGACTGCAGATTACACGCAGGCTTCGACCTTTGGCGGAGAGGCCTGTGTCATCCGCAAACAAAGATTTTTGACATCCCTGAGGTAACTCAGGTAAGTCAGATGTGAAAATATTGTATAATATTGGTCCCAAAATGCTGCCTTGAGGAACACCAGCTCTTACAGGAAGTCTTTCAGATCTGGAGTTCTTATAATTAACCTGAAGTGTACGATTTGACAGATAACTTTGAATTATTCTAACAATGTATGTTGGAAAATTAAAGTTTTTTAATTTTCCAATCAAACCTTCATGCCAAACACTGTCGAATGCTTTTTCTATGTCTAGAAGAGCAAGACCAGTAGAATAGCCTTCAGATTTGTTGGAACGGATCAAATTTGTTACACGTAAAAGTTGATGAGTGGTCGAATGTCCATGGCGGAATCTGAACTGTTCATTGGTTCAAAATAACCTTTTCAAAAAATTTACTGATGGAGGAAAGCAAACTGATTGGACGATAGCTAGAAGCTTCTGCAGGATTTTTGTCTGGTTTTAAAATTGGAACAACCTTAGCATTTTTCCATTTGTCAGGAAAATATGCTAATTGAAAACATTTGTTAAATATATCAACTAGAAATGATAAGCTACTTTCTGGAAGTTTCTTGATGAGGATGTAGAAAACTCCATCATCGCCAGGAGCTTTCATATTTTTGAATTTTTTAATAATAGTTCTCACTTCTTCCAAATCAGTCTCCCAGGCATTTTCGAAAACGTTCTCTTGATTAAGAATATTTTCGAACTCCTGAGTTACTTCATTTTCAATTGGACTTGTAAGTCCTAAATTAAAATTTTGCGCACTTTCAAACTGCATAGCAAGTTTTTGAGCTTTTTCGCAATTAGTTAGTAATAATTTGTTTTCCTCTTTCAATGCCGGTATAGGCTTCTGAGGTTTTTTCAAGATTTTAGATAATTTCCAAAAGGGCTTAGAGCCAGGGTCCAATTGAGAAATTTTATTTTCAAAATTTTTGTTTCTTAATTGAGCAAAACGCTTTTTGATTTCTTTCTGCAAATCCTGCCATATAATTTTCATAGCAGGATCGCGAGTGCGTTGAAATTGCCTTCTCCTCACGTTTTTAAGACGGATCAAGAGTTTAAGATCATCGTCTATAATCACGGATTCAAATTTTACTTCACATTTTGGAATTGCAATGCTTCTGGCTTCAACAATGGAATTTGTTAAAGTTTCAAGAGCATTGTCAATATCAAGTTTAGTTTCTAAAGAAATGTTAACATCAAGATAAGAGTCAACATACGTTTTATATATATCCCAGTCGGCTCGTAAATAATTAAAAGTGGAGCTGATAGGATTTAGAATCGCTTCTTGGGATATTTGAAATGTAACAGGGACATGATCAGAATCAAAATCAGCATGAGTAACTAATTGGCTACAAGCTGCGATTATTGATACAGTATAATGCACTCCCTACTTTGCAAATCTATATAATATAATTTGATTAAATGTAATTTCATGTAATATTTTCTGTTATTTCTAAATCTGTTAAGTTTCAGAAACGTTTGACAGTTCTGAGAACACATTTTATCCAATCCAAAAGTTTGAGAATATATGTAAAATTAAAAAAAAAATATACTTTTGATTCACTTGCGCAGTGGATTTCACTTTGTAAGCTAATGAGCTCATATTTGACCACATTATGTGTCGTACTGAAGTGCTTTTTTTTGCAACGTTTCAAACAATTCAGCTGAGACATGGGGGATGTCAAAGTAAATCATGTAAGTGCTCAAGTAGCTCTGCACCCTAGTTAGTAAACAAATTTATTTTCAGTGAATCATGCTTTGTAACTAAGCAACTATGTATTTTGTTAGTTGATTCTCGGATAACATTAACAACCCGAGATTAACACAGCCAAGCTTGTGAAAAATCTTAGTGTGATGATTTTCGCCTTTGACAATTAGTGGTGTCATAGTAGTAAACCGATTTTTGTTGATCAAATTTTCCAAAATAAAACAGTTTGTGCTTATTGCTCATGTGCTCAATAGAAGAACTCCTTATAATTCCTGTAAGCAAAAATTTCAAACCTACCTACATAAATTTACACCCCCTTTTTCGCCCTCCAAATTCAGTTTTAGAAATTATTGCCCCCTGGATTTGAAAATCGCCCCCAAGGGGCGAACTCGCTCACTTTGGGAATCACTGCTCTCATCAATTTTAAGCAACTTTGCAACAAAGATTTGTGTAGCTCTTAAATTGACCGATTTAAAGCTATTTCACTTTGTTGACATAGGGACCATGAAGAATCTTTGATTTATTTCATATGTTAAAAATTACAGTTCGTTTTCATAACACTGGTGTCACTATTATTCCAAATTGTTGGCATACTGACACGGATTACGGAAATTTTATTTATTTATTTCGTCAATCGTTTGTAGATTACATAGTTATATAGTTTCTTATATTCTAAGATTTCCTAGTGAGTTAAAATATGATTTCAATTTGGTCCGGGGCATACTTAAATCAATCATTTCACAGTGCACATTGTAAACAGACATCATTTGATTTAGAGGACTAAATTTGGCGTAGTTTGTACGATAACGATCTAAAGTAAACAAATTTCTGTGACGCAATTGTCGATTAGGAGCATAAAAGTTTAATTTGGATAATAGCTTTGTTTAGTCAATACGTTGTGAAACGATATCGTTAACAAATGCGACCATGGCATATTCTCGTCGCTGTTTTAATGTCTGAATGTTTATCAACATGCATCGTGCTTTATATGACGGAAGAGGAAATACAGTCCATCCTAATTTGCGGAGTGCGTATGGTAAAAACTGCTTTTGAATCGACTCTATTCGTTCTTCATGTGATTTCAAATATGGGGACCATACAACACTACAATACTCTAATATGGATCTCACATAAGCAACGTGCAGGGTTTTGATCGTATAAGGGTCTTGGAAATGATAACCGAAACGTTTTATGAAGTTAAGCATATTGCCCGCTTTATGAGTTATTGTGTTGTAATGTTCAACGAACGTTAATTTGGAATCCAAAATTACTCCTAGATCTCTAATTTTATCACATTTTTTAACATGTTGGTTTCCTAACCTTATTGTTAAATTCGGAGTGTTTCGTTTTCTGCTATAAGTTATTAGATTACATTTTTCAACATTCAACTTCAATAAACTTTTGAAACACCAGGTATTAAATAAAAGTATTTCATTATGAAATGTTTCATAATCGTCGTCTTTCATGATTTCTAAAAACAATTTCATGTCATCTGCATATATAAGAATCCGTAGGTTTTTAAGAATAAAAGATACGTCGTTAACATATAAAATAAAAAGGAGAGGTCCTAAGTGGGAGCCTTGAGGAACACCTGATGTGACTTGAATTGGTTTGGATTTTTTGTCATTAAATCTTACTATTTGCTGCCGGTCAGTTAGATATGATTCAATCCATTTGAGAAGCTTTTTCTCGATACCTATTTTACTCAGTTTGAAAATTAAAATTGAAATGTCAAGTCTATCAAATGTTTTACTAAAATCAGTGTAGAGAGCCTCTACGTGGTAACCTTTATCCATTGCCATTAGGGAATAATCAACAAACTCCAGGAGGTTTGTAGTAGTTGAACGGCCTTTAAAGAAGCCATGTTGTGAATTAGTTATTCTGTGTTTAATTTGACCAAAAATACATTTGTTAATAATTGATTCGAACAGTTTTGGAATGCATGAAATGATGGCAATCCTACGATAGTTCCTGATATCAGATTGTTTGCCTGATTTGTAAATAGGTACCAAGAAAGACTTTTTCCATTCCTTTGGAAATTCGCCAGATTCAAGTGATATATTGAAAAGCCAGAATAGTGGAGTTGTAAGTTCTACCGCTAATTTTTTTATAAATACTGGTGGGATTCCATCTGGCCCTGATCCTTTAGTAGCATCTAAATCATTCAGATCTGTCGTAATGTCTTGAACATGAATTTGATTTACTCCAACATCCCTTGAAATCTCTGGAAGGTATGAAAAATATCCAAAATCACGATCATTATCAGAGAAGTTCGTGTAAGTTTCTTGAAAAAAAGTTGCAAAAAGGTTACAAATATCTTCTGAGTTATTTTCTTCTTTGTCGTCTAATGTCATTTTTGATGGGAAATTGTTTGAATTAATCTTTGATTTGACATAGTTGAAGAAATTCTTTGGACATGACTTGACTTCATTTTCGGTTTTTATGTTATAATCTGTAAGTGCATTAGAAATAGTTAAATTTAGTTGATCACAAATACTCAGATACTTTTCTAAATTTGCTTGACTATTATGTGCTTTGTAGATTTTGTGTGCTTTTTGTTTGCGATTTTTCAAATTAATGATTTGCTTATTGAACCAGACTGGATTTTTTGAGCCAAAACCTCGTCTTTTACGTTTGAGTGGAACTTCCTCCTGAATTACCTCCGACAATATTTTGTAGAAGTTTTGTACGGCACTTTCAATATTTACTTCTTCTTTCAGAATGGATTGCCTGTTTACTCTATTTATTTTGTACCTGATATTGTCATAATTAGCCATATCGTAGTCATAAACATACTCATAACTACAGTCGTTGGGATTAAGATTACTGATACTTCGTATCACCTGATATGTAACTGTCCAGTTTTTGCGCAAATGCGATTCCAATTACTTGGTAAACACTTATTAAGTGAAACTGAATACAGAAGCCTGAATCTTCAGGACATTCTGTTATTCTTAACCCGCTGTGGTAATGAGCTATAGGCTCTCTTTACGCTCATGCGTTTTGCAGTGCCCTTTTTAGGGCGCTGTTCGAGCCCATAGTGGTATGGAGCTACATGCTCTCATTTCGCTTATGCGATCTTCCCTCTTCAAGGGACCCCACTCCTATTTCCTCCCATCTGTCCCTTCCCTTTCCTCTCCCATCGGGTAGATGATGAAATAGGCTCAAATATGGCGATGGCACAAATCTCCCAAATGGCGGGGAACGTGCCTTTGGAGCCGGCCTTCTGATACCTGATAAGGTTACTGTGTACAAATATGGAATATTTGATCGCTGTGTGGAACGCTTCATTTTTCCATAACGGAGAAACAGATTCCACAACACAAAAATCCTCACATATATTCGTTAGAAGTAAATCTAAGAAACAATTCTGTTGGTTTTTGACATGATTAATTTGGTTGAGTCCTAGGAATGCAATTTTCTCAAATATAAATTGTAATGTTTCATTTTCACCAACAACTGGAAGAAGAATGCTCTGTTCAGGGCTGTTTGAGCACGTCAGGAGTTAATCATCAATGTTAACTTCCTTTTCCCGATCAGCCTAGATAGCCGTGTAGTGTCGGTAGCGGTTGTTTCAATTAGCTAAGAATTAACACTACGGATTGCCTGTTCCGGTGGTAAAAGTCCACCTAACAGGTGACCCCTAATTCATGTGGCTTTAAGCTTACCGTGCCTAAGAATGAATGGTTAGGGGGGTCTAAATAAAACCTAACCGCAAACGGAGCCTGTGGAGTACCAGGGTGCCCTCTACAGTATTATGCCCTTCCTGTGCTATCCGGAGCAATGGTGCAGGTGACCTTGTGTTTCCCCGAGATAATCGGCTGCCTTCTTCAGTCTCCAGCCTGAGGCTTAATAAGGGTGGGATTATTAACACGTTGTAACTTAGTTTAAATTTTCACCTCTATGGTTTCGCATTATGCGTATTACACAGTGTGTTCTGTGCTTTTCGCCTTTGGCGACTTTTAAGAGATACCGATATGGTTTTTTCGCTGCTGGTCTTTTTCGTTCTGAGATTGCGAAAAGCTTAATCCTGCCTAGTTTGGGTAGTGACTACGGTTAGGATAGCTTTGTTAGACCAATCTTCAGCATAAAATATCAGCAATGATCAATCTTTGTAAACTCATGCAAATGCTACAGCTCAAATGGCGCTTGTTCAAAAACCTTACTTTTGTGAACTTTTATCTAGGTAACCTTGTGGACCCAGTTTTTGCTACTTTCAGAAACATGAAATGGCAAACTCGCGTGCCATACCTCGTGCATGCGTGCTCGTAAATAGCGCTATCGTTGCTACACTCATTTCTGAGTTAACAACCAGAGATGTATGTGCTGTCACAATTGATATTTCTGTTGGTGACCTCAATAGGAAATACGTCTTTCGTTATGAGGTGTATTTACCACATGATGAACCATCCCAATGGATGATTTCAAACGAGTTGTCGTTCACTGCCTATGAAAAGGCCTTCTGCTCTTTGTGGGCAGTGATGCTGATACTCATCACATCATCTGGAGCAGTTCAGCTATCAATTTGAGAAGCTCCAGTCTGATAAAGTGCTTAAGTAGTTCAAATCTTGGATTACTTATTTTAGGGAATCGTCTAACCTTCATGGTATCTGCTAGAGAAGAAGTGTTAGACATGATGCTCTGCTCGAACAGAATCAGTCACAAGTTGACGAATTGGCATGTATCAGATGATGAACCATTATCTGATCATCGCTACATACACTGGGAATTGGTTGTGACCAAATTCCATGGATTCTCTCCGTTCATTGGACATCCTAGTATTTCGGATGTTTCCACTTCCGGTGAGTTCTCTACACAACTCCCTTCACAGGAGAAGTGGACGTCTGGCTGTTTGTAAAGTATGTCAGATAGTCAGGCTGCTATAAAAGCTCTTGCTTCGGCCAACTCAAGGTCGAAGCTTGTTATCGCATGTCGAACTCAAATTGAGGAACTGAATTCAGTCAACTCTTTAAACCTTGTATGGGTACCTGGCCATTCTTCCATCGCTGGAAATGAATTGGCTGATGAGCTAGCTCGCGATGGAGCATCGCATGACTTCATTGGCCCTGAGCCGGCTATTCCAATTTCGAAGTGCTGAGTGAAGCTTCAGATTAATTCTAGGGCGGCAACTCAGCACAAGCAATATTGGAATAGTTTGGAGTCGTGTCGTCAAACAAAATTGTACATAACTGAGCCATCTCCAAGGGTGGCGAAGTATTTTACAAATCTGTCAAAGCAGAATTGCAGTCTCTTTGTCAGAGCGTTGACAAGCCACTGCCGACTCAACTATCACATGGCAAATATTCAGCGTGCTGACTCATTTGTGTGTGATAGTTGTGACTCCGATTATGGAACTTCGTATCACCTGATATGTAACTGTCCAGTTTTTGCGCAAATGCGATTCCAATTACTTGGTAAACACTTATTAAGTGAAACTGAATACAGAAGCCTGAATCTTCAGGACATTCTGTTATTCTTAACCCGCTGTGGTAATGAGCTATAGGCTCTCTTTACGCTCATGCGTTTTGCAGTGCCCTTTTTAGGGCGCTGTTCGAGCCCATAGTGGTATGGAGCTACATGCTCTCATTTCGCTTATGCGATCTTCCCTCTTCAAGGGACCCCACTCCTATTTCCTCCCATCTGTCCCTTCCCTTTCCTCTCCCATCGGGTAGATGATGAAATAGGCTCAAATATGGCGATGGCACAAATCTCCCAAATGGCGGGGAACGTGCCTTTGGAGCCGGCCTTCTGATACCTGATAAGGTTACTGTGTACAAATATGGAATATTCGATCGCTGTGTGGAACGCTTCATTTTTCCATAACGGAGAAACAGATTCCACAACACAAAAATCCTCACATATATTCGTTAGAAGTAAATCTAAGAAACAATTCTGTTGGTTTTTGACATGATTAATTTGGTTGAGTCCTAGGAATGCAATTTTCTCAAATATAAATTGTAATGTTTCATTTTCACCAACAACTGGAAGAAGAATGCTCTCATTATCATAATCTGGAATAAAATCTACATTTCGTTGATTGAAGTCACCATAAATATGAATTTTATATTCAGGAGGCAAGTATGAAACGATTTCTTCGGCTGCTTTAAAGAATACTTCATACGTCGACTTAGTAGCTCGATCAGGAGGAAAGTAAACTGACGCGAATATATGAGTCTCTCCAATGATCTCTGTTTTTACCCAAACGTGCTCAAAATCCTTAAATTTTGGTGAAGCAATAAGCCCAGAATTGAATTTTGAGGAAATTGCAACTAGAACTCCACCACCTGACTTCCTTTGGGTTAAAACTAAATCCCGATCATTTCTAAATACATTATAGTTGCTACCAAAAGTTTCTTCGTTTTTAATGCTATCGTTCCAACTTGTTTCAGTGCCCAAAATAACTGAAAACGAGGAGCTTAATATATTTTTACTAATTATACTCATTTTTGATGCGCTCTTCATGCGATTGAAATTCTGGCATCCTTCTGAAGAAATTGATGGTAGTTCGTCATTCTTAAAACTATTTTCTATATTTATTGAAACGTTACCAGCTTCGTCATGGTCTGCCTCTGTAGAGTGCGTCAGGTCGGACGAAAACACGATCGTTCACAGGAACACGACGAACAATGCTGAGAAAAAGAGTTTCTCAGAGCGGGCCCGAGAGTCCAATTTGAGGAAGAAGAGGAGCTTGTTTGAGGAAACTGATGATCCATCGGGTACGGGTTTAGTGTTTCTCCTCGTTGAAACTTGATACCTCGTTGATTTGCAGTAGAGTGACCAGAGAATTTCACCTTCGCTGCTGCCAAAAGATCCTTATCCGGAGGAAGAAAGCTTGTTGCTACTTGTTGACTATTGCATTTGTTGTTATTGTTGTAGTTGTAATAGCTACATGTGGGTTTGCTTCCTATTTTGGTTTTATTGAAGACCGTTTTATTGTTGTTGAGTATCCCTTTATATTTGTTCCGGGATCTGTCGTCATTGTTGTTTCCGTTGTTGTTGTTGTTGTTGTTGCGGACTGAGTTGTATGAATTGCTATTTGACATTCGCACTGCGTTTCGCTTGCGACGTTTCCTTGCCTTATCTGCGTTTTTTTGTTGATTCAAGCGGCGAAGTTGGCGTGCATCTTATTGCCCAACTAGCCTTCCAAACTTTTTGCGTTCCAAGCAGTCGCCAGCCAGAATTGTTTTCAGCTTGCGCGGACATCATCACTGTCCCCAAATTTGGGTGTGATTCCAATGGGGGTTTTCATATCAAGTATGTATAAAACTATTAAATGATCCATGGACTTCGATATACTTTATTAATAACGAAGGTCATAGGTGTCTTATATTGTTCGGCAATGACAAACTGTATTCATTTGCTTAAATCTTTGGAATATTGGAAAAGTATTGAATTTGTATCTATAATTTACCCAATTCCATATTCGTACACCTAACCAAACCAAACATACAACACTCAAAACTAATTTTTAATGCACTAGATGATTGCTTAAGTTCTTCTTTGTGTTGTTCAGATGTAGTAGAGTACATTTGGACAACTTGTGAGTGTACATATTTATAACTTGAGTAAATTTAAGAAACATACCAATTTTTCAATGTTTTTTGCTAAAATATTCGGTAAGTCGAACAATAACGTACATTTTTTCAACACAACTACCATAAGAACGATTACTGCGAATACTGCAACAAGTTTTAAAAACTTATAATCAGTTCTAGAGAAGCTACGAGTGGATATCTACAACTTATACTTTAGGATCTTAGATAATATAACATTTATAACAAATCCAAAACCAAAAAAATTAGTCAATTTCTCTCAGTTTGGCTCCTAAATTGATTAACATAATCCATAGTTAATGTTCCTATCAAAACATTGCGAAATAATTAGTTTCATTTTACATTTTACTACCAAACATGATTATAGGAGATTTATAGAATCAATATTATTGCCGTAACCGCAACACATACGTTTATTCAAATGATGAAAACATCAGGATGTATTCTAGTATAAAGTATATAAATGCTCTCTGCTCATTCAAGTTATTTTGTATTTTTCTCATAAAATCAATAAACTGCAAAATAGGGTCGTATTTTGAATATAATTTGAATATGAATTCTAAGATACATGAATATTGAGATAACATCAATTATGTAGATGTATGTACAGCGTAATTTAGGGTACTTTGTTGTAAAACGAAGTTCGTAGTTAAAATTATTTTTACAGATAAATTCAAAATTAACCTTTTCCTGTTGTTTAGAATGAAAATTTTGTTTACATCGAATAAAAATATCATATTAGGAGAGTTTTGATGTTATGACACAATGATTTTCCAAACTCAAAGAGATAAAAACTGTTTATGATATCTGTAAACTGTATACATTTGAACCAAAATTCTTTCAGAGCTCACGATTATAATTAATAGATTAGATCCAATGACAAAAATGAACGTTATTGTTCGAGTTATTGAACTTTATAGCAAAAAAACATTGAAAAACTGACAATTCTTATAAGTTTACCTAAGTTTTATATATTTCCGCTAATAAATTGTCCAAATGTACTTCACTATATCTCAACATCATAATAAAGCACTTCAGCAATCAAATAGAGCATTAAAATTTAGTTTTGAATGTTGTACGTTTGAATTTTGATAGGTGTGCGAATATGAAAATGGGCGAATTTTAAACATAAATTCAATACTTTTCCATTAATACAAAGATGAATATAAATGGAAACATTTTCTGTACGAATTTGACATTGGGCCACTGTATACTAATTCTTGTTTTTTGTGTCGTCATTTTGGATTCCGAAATGTTCAATTGAAAGCAATTTTCAACCTGAACATACTTGTCGAAATAAATCGTCCTTCTAAATGATTAGGATCCTGAGATACAATAAATGTCATGAACCGAATATCACCATCTTGTTTTCTAGGCCGCCATATTGGATTCCAAAATGTTCAATTGAAAGCAATTTTCTACCTGAACACTTGTCGAAAAAATTGTCCTTCTAAATGATCAGGATCTTGAGATACGATGAATGTTATGACCCGGAGATTGCCATCTTGTTTTCCTGGCCGCCATCTTGGATTCCTAAATGTTCAAATGAAAGCAATTTTCAACCTTGACAAACTTGTAGAAAAATCATCCTTCTGAATGATCAGAATCTTGAGACACAATGCATTTCATGAACCGGAATTTGCCATCTTGTTTTCTAGGCCGCCATATTGGATACCGAAATGTTCATTTGAAAGCAATTTTCAAACTGAACAAACTTGTCAAAAAAATCCTCCTTCTAAATGATCAGGATCATGAGATACAAGCATATATCTGTTTGTGCATAGTTTGTATGCTCACTAGCGTCGCCTTGTGGATGAATACCTAAAAAATAGGCTTACCATGAGGTCGTCCTGGAACTAGGTAACAACTTTGCTGAAGACACCATTCTTCTATCTAGTGGACATTACAAAAATATTTTACATTGAAGTTAAACTAATAGCTACAACTACTTGGCTCCTGCGGAAGACTGTTTTGCTACCCACTTTCCTACATAAAATGCACGGTGATGCCAGATTGAAAAGTGGCAAATAATGCGTATAAAATTTTCGAAGCTTCCAATTTTTTTAAAGAGCTACTAGAAAGTTGTATTCTAACGAAATGTTCACTGATGCATGCTTTAAATTATCATTCAATAAAGACAGAGAATTTATTGATTTTTTACAGTTACAGTTTGAAAACTCGTTGGTCTTCTTCTTCTTTCTGGCTTTACGTCCCCACTGGGACAGAGCCTGCTTCTCAGCTTAGTGTTCTTATGAGCACTTCCACAGTTATTAACTGAGGGCTTACTATGCCAATGACCATTTTTGCATGCGTATATCGTGTGGCAGGTACGAAGATACTCTATGCCCTGGGAAGTCGAGAAAATTTCCAACCCGAAAAGATCCTCGACCGGTGGGATTCGAACCCACGACCCTCAGCTTGGTCTTGCTGAATAGCTGAGCGTTTACCGCTACGGCTATCTGGGCCCCAGCTCGTTGGTGCGATTTTGATTTTACTGAGTGTATTTGTAATGCTGCGTGACCAAAATCTGAAACATGGAGCAACATGTCTAATTTCAAGTATTGCAATGATCAAAATACTGATGCAATATAATACTGCACATAAATATAACGATCACGGTTATATTAAAAGCTGCAGCAAAAACTACAGAAAACTAAATGCTTCCTGCACCTATTGATCGCTTATACGCTACTAACTAGCCTGTCCTATACTATTTAAGCTTACTTAGCAATTCGCAATACGGTCGAGAAGTGGTCATTTGTTACAATGATGTCGGGCCAATTACGGTTTCGTTTTGCCTCTTTCATGTAGCACTCGCATCGTGTCCAATCGATCGACATCTGCAACCAGGACAACGATGGTGACGCCGCCCTTATCGGCGATAATAACGTGGTGTGATGAAAAATCACGACATTACACCACTTATTCTCCATGGGAACTCCTTCCAATCATGGTCGTGCAATGTGTCAGTAACTGGTTGCACCTTGTACTGGTTGACAGTGCACGGTGGGAGGAAAGATATTTATTCGTTTCACACATATTGCAGCTAAGTAGGGGAATTTACGTATTTCCGGAAATTTACACTTTCGTAATTTTCTCGGAGATAAGCAAGCAAATTAATAAACCACCAAATACATATGTATGACAATTTTTGCCGAAAAAAAATAAATAATATACTATGCTAAGTATGTAGTATTATTACTGAACCAACCCTATTGCGCTTTGCTTTTCAAAAGCTATAAGCAATTGCGTTTTTTTTTAAATTTGTGGACTAGTGAAAATTAGTTGGTGTTAACACATCCTCACACCAATATAGCTCAAAGCTTGGAAGTTCCATTCTCTATACTAAATTTACCCATTGTGCCATTTTACTCTAGAGGGCTTGTCGAACAATGTGCTCTTTAAGCGTTGATTTGGCTCATTTTTTCACTGATATCGACCGACATAGAGCCGTGTCTTGCAGCTTTGAGCCCAATGGAGTTCTAGCTTTCGTTCGCCGCTGATCGTGCGGCTCGAGTGAAATTTATTGCTTTCTTGGCAGTGAAATTGCCTGCCAATATGAAATAATAGTGTTGCAGCACGAACATCGACAACCGACGACGACGCTGACAACGAGAAGCAATCAATGCTCTAAAAGTGTGTGGCACATTGACGCTTGGTGGTAACAAGATTGCAGTTCGTCAATCAACGAAATCGAATGGAATGCCAGTTTAAATTTAGTTTGTATGTTATGTGTACGGTTGCCTTATTTTAGATCCTTGAATAGATTGAAGCAATATAAATGCTCTTATGTTTATACAACTTGAACTTTAAAATAATATTTGACACTTTCGAACCCTTACGAATTACGGAGGAATTAAAACATGAATAAAAAGTTTGAGATTTCGACCCATTTATTTTAAATAAAAGATCAAATATAATATATCCGTTATTTTAGCGGTAAAATTTGCCTAAGAAGTAGTAGCAAGAACCCGCCCTATCCTGTTATTTAATAAAAACAAGATATTATCAATAAATTTAGAACCCTGTTGCTGTGAAATTTAGCTATCGATGCTGTCTCATAAAAATGGATTACAGTCACCCCACAGTTATGGATAGCACACAGATATGGATCAGATTAGGATTAAAACGGGAATATCTCATCAAATAGAGTTGCAATTACGCAGAACACATTTTACCTACGTGCACCATAAATCTGTACAGCATCACAATCAATTGTAATATGCTTTTTCATATTCTTTCCGTCCTTAGGAAATAAAATGTCAGCGTATTCCCAGATGCGTTGATTCATAACTGTGGGGCATTGAAACCCATACCACAGTTATGAATCAAAGATAAGACGATTCCGAAACAAACGCCAAAACGTATGCTTTCACTAGCACACCATTCATTTATCTCGCAGATAAATTGCAGTTATAGTGTTTTGATCCATAATATGAGTCAATTTGATCCATAATACGGATCCTCCTCTCCCACTGATCCACATCTGTGGGGTGGACATCGTTTGCAATTTCTATCGAAATCGACACTTTTTCGTAAATAACCGGGTATTTTGAGGTGTATTTTCAAAAACAACTATATTCCGCAGTGCCAGGAAGGTAATTTTGTTCTGTACAGCTTCACCATGTTTTTTAATCGTATTTTATTCTGAAAAATGACCCTTAGTTGATCCAAAACTGTGGGGTGACTGTACGTAAACTTCGAAAGGTATTTATAAATATATTTTAATAGCTCAATCAATATCCATGAAATCCAATTCCTTCAGAATATATTTAGCTTTTAGAATAAAGCGAAACAAACAAAAGAATCCAGATAGCCAAAGCGCAGCTATCTAGCAAGGCAATGCTGAGGATTGCAGGTTTGAATCCAATCTTGACTTCACAGATATAGAGAATATTTCATGGGTGTAGTCAGGACTTCTATCATCATCCATCATGGAAACTATGAAAAACATCCTTTTCTATCATATGTAGGTCAATGGTGCGCGGCACAATACCATACCAGTGCCCGCCATGTGCAATGGTCGAGAAGGGAATTTGCTGACCGATAAAATGGCGGTGGCTGCCAGGTGGAGGGAGCACTTTTAGCAATTGTTGAACGGTGAAAATGGAAATGTAGCGAATAACAGGATGAATATGGATGATGACGATCAAGTTGTGGACCCACCGACCATAGGAGAGGTTAAAAAGGCTTTCAGCGAGCTGAAGAACTGTAAGGCTGCTGGAAGGACGAGATACCGGTCGAGCTTCTCAAGCACGGAAGTGAGCAGCTTTATTATAGTAGTTCTGAAGGTATGGGAGGACGAAGAATTGCCCACCGGCTGGTTGGATGGCCTCATCCGCCCTATCTACAAGAAAGGGTACAGACTGGAGTGTGCCAATTACAGAGGAATCACCCTGCTGAATTAGGCGTACAAAATTCTGTCGCGCATCCTGTTCAACAGATTGAGACCGCTCGAGGAGTCCTTCGTCGGCGAATACCAAGCTGGTTTTTATGAGGGCCGTTCGACAACGGACCAGATGTTTAGCTTGCGAATGATCCTAGATAAATTCTGGAAGTATAACTTGCAGACTCAGGCGTAAGGACATTTCGTCGAATGACGTTTGGTCGAATGACTTTTGGTCGAAAGTACATTTGGTCGAAGGGACATTTGGTCGAATGGACATTTGGTCGAAAGGTTTTAGAACTTTTCGTCGAATGACTTTTGGTCGAATGACATTTTGTTGAACTGAAATTTGGTCGAAAGATTACTTTGAAACGATTCATTGAATGATCACTTGGTAAAATTAATTATTGTTTTCTAAGTTTTGCAAAATTGATAAGATAACGTATTCTCTTGAATAATCTGAATTATTAACTGTTGTTGAACGAAAAAAACGGGACGATTTATGTGGTCATATTTTTGAATCTCATACATCCATATGTTTGTAATTTGAAGTTATGCCAATATCTAGGACTTCGATGATTTTTTAAATGAACTTTTAGAAAGTAGTTTTTATTACATATACTGAAATATTTAGCCTTAGTGAGTTTATTATTCTTTTAAAATCTCACCATTCTTTAAGAAACTGCACAACAAGTTATTTTATTACTCAACGATGTGAACATGACGTTTTTTATAATATATTATTCTTTTGAAATGTCGTCGTTCTTCGTAATGAATGGAAGAATTCTTTTATGGCGAAGTGAATTTTAAGTGTCGGAACAGGATAAGTAGCTTATGGCCAATTGGCTTTTTGTGACACCCAGCTTAATTACATTCCTCAAGCAATTATATGGCTTTACTGACGGTGTTGATGTCCTCGGGTGAATAACAGAGTTTGTCGAAGAAGCTTTGAATAATTACAATGAGAGCACTGAGATCTTCTTCTTCTTTCTGGCATTACATCCCCACTGGGACAGAGCCTGCTTATCAGCTTAGTGTTCTTATGAGCACTTCCACAGTTATTAACTGAGAGCTTTCTATGCCAATGACCATTTTTGCATGTGTATTGTAACGACCATAGGGTTAATTTATGTTTAGTTCAATGTCTTTCGTATGCTTCAAAACATTTGTCCATATAGTTAAGTTAAATATATTGAACCAGTCTAAGATAAACACATCTTCCCTCTGCATGAACATTCATTCGAGTTCACGAGTAGCATCCTCCAAACCACATGTTAAATGAGTTCCGTCCGAAGCCAATTCGCACATGTTATGTGCCGCCCAAAAAGCAACAGCGATAGCGCTCTAGCCAAATTTGCGCGCGTGCTTCTGAGCATTGACCCCCCAAGAAATGCATTCAAGGGATATTGAACTTTCCCGAATGTTTCGCCTCTCTTTAGGTCGGAGATAGAGACGAGTCGTTTTGACGAAAGCCTTTCGGTGAAGAACAACCCCCTCCCCCTGACCTTGAATGTTTCGCGAGCATAGGAACGAGGAAATCTCAGATATTTCTCTCGGGAAATATTTCAGATTAGAAGATAATATGCATCTCGCGACATATCTGAGGATAATCTGATTTTGATCAATCACTTCGTTCTGGCTAGTGGAAGAGGCAGGAGTGATCAGCTTAAAGTATCGCGTCGTAATGTGTCACTAAAGGTGGTTTAAATTAACATGCTGTGTCTTTGTTCAAACTTAATAAAGTCTTTCCCTATTTAGAAATTGTCGAGTGTAGGCTAAAGTTACTGCAAGTGCAATTAGAGTAGCAGATTATATGTGCGAATATTTGGCAGACAGGTAATTTCCGTGCATAATTTATGTGTGAAAAGTGTGTGTGTTAATCTCGTCGTTGAACGACACCACGTGCTTGTAAATAGGTTTGTGGCCATCCTGCGAAACCGGACACATTACACCCAAGTCGAGATCGCTTCTGACCCCACCGTCAGCTACGAAGTTTTTTTCCGGGGATACGGAAACCGGAAGAGGGATTGCATCCGTCATTCGCACCCTGGACGAAAGGTAGCAGGCACCCAGATTCATCAAGAATTGCGCCAACGTGAAGAGGAGTTCACCGCCGGCGTCGCGTCGGCCGTCCCCGTCGCATAAATCCACAACCGGAGAGAGAGAATCGGAGAGCGTCACCACCAGCACCTATCGACGCTAGTTTCGCCCAGCGGCGCGTTCACTGACGAATGAACGGCCGTCTGCGGTACCCGTAAGACCCTCCAAGAGTTTGCAAACCGTGAGTACGAAAATCATGCATGATAGAAATTAAGTCCATGCGCATGGCTCAGTTTTGACCCGCTACCGTAGCCTATGAGTCGGTAGCGTGGCTATACCAGAAATTCACGTGGCTACCCTTAGATCCCGCGCTTGCGCCGGTTGTCACCCTGAGCACGCACACACGCACACCATTCGAATGAACATCAGCACACTCAATCCAAATGACGACAAGAGAGAGGTAGATAGAAGGGAAAGCAAAGATTAGGCCTAGGCTAGAGTAAAATGAAGATGTGAAGAGAGAGAATAAATTGAGAAGATGAATGTTAATGTTATGTTGTGTATATGTTGATGAGTAAAGAGGGGAGAATAAATGCAGGCGAAATTTATAGTAAAATTTATGTTGTTTAGTGTCGAATAGTGAAGAGTCGTCAATAAATGTTTGCGTAAAGATTTTGCATGTTAATTCGGTCGTAGTTTTTTGTATTTAATTTATTTTACTTTACTGGGGCGGTTCCCCGAAACAACCGTTGATGCTCCCTATTTTCCCACGTGTTAGATCGATGATTAGTCAGGTCGGCCAGTGATGAGAACTTAGCGAGTTAGGTTTGCGTTGTCGTTTCGTTCTTATGTTTCTCGTAAATTGAAATCCCGTCCTTTTCCCTTTTAATTGTTCTTCCCAAAGTTGGACGTCAGCCGACTCGTAAATATCTCTGAGCGGGAGTAATTAGACCCAAACCCTGGGGGTCTCTACGGCCGGGCAAGCCCTAAACTGGTAGGTGGACTCCGAAAGGAGTGGCGCCTAAGCCACCTTACTTTAAAACCCGAAACGCGCAGGCTGGCGTGTTACAGTATATCGTGTGGCAGGTACGAAGATACTCTATGCCCTGGGAAGTCGAGAAAATTTCCAACCCGAAAAGATCCTCGACCGGTGGGATTCGAACCCACGACCCTCAGCATGGTCTTGCTGAATAGCTGCGCGTTTACCGCTACGGCTATCTGGGCCCCAGCGAGAGCACTGAGATATAGTTTGATAAAAATAATTAAACAAGAAAATTGTGCTATTATCGAGTACAAGTAAATGGGTTGACTGAGGGGACCAATGTCGGATTGCTTCCATTTAAAATCAGCCTGAATGAAAAAACAGCATGAAACGCCATGCAAGAGGTTGATCAATGTGTTGGTAGAGTGAGGTCCATCAAATTAAAAAAAAATCGCTGATCGCATATAGATTGTTGGTAAAATGAATGATATTAATTTTCTATTGAATTATTCAATTTTACTCTGTATATTAGCGACAAAATGCTACTATCGACGATATTCAGACCAAATGCCACATACTTTCTGTTGCAATTAAACATTTTCGACCAAATGTCCATTCGACGAAATGTCCTTTCGACCAAACGTACTTTCGACCAAACGTCATTCGACTAAATGTCATTCGACCAAATGTCTTTCGACCAAATGTCATAGATTCTTATCAGAATCTATGACATTTGGTCGAAAGACATTTGGTCGAATGACATTTCGTCGAATGACGTTTGGTCGAAAGTACATTTGGTGGAACGGACATTTTGTCGAATGGACATTTGGTCGAAAAGGTTTAGTTGAAACAGAAAGCAAATAATGATTGGTCGAATCGACATTTTGTGGAAAGAATAGTGCTCGAGTCGAAATAGTATGTAGTATTTTGTCACTAATGCAAGAGAGATTGAATAATTGAAAACGTATCAGCCATTTTACCACTAACCTATATGAGATTAGCAAAACTTTGATATGCAATTTGATAGATGCTCTTCCAATGTATTAATCTACCTCTTGCGTTTTTCATGTTTCATACTGCTTTTTCGTTGAGGTGTGTTCTGAGATTCGAGATAAGCTTATCTTAAATGGAAACAAGCCAACTTTTTTCACTTCAGTCAACTTGTCTTCCCTTAACCGATACATAGAATTTGCACAGTTTTCATTTTTAACCCTTCAGTCGCACGGTTTGCCACCGTCAGAACCACCACGCTGATACTATGAACGATAAGCGAGGTTTTTTCACCACTGTTGTACAAAATACAACAGCGCGACGACTGAAGTGTTAATAATCCAAAGCTTCTACTACAAACTCTGTTATTCACCCGAGCTCATCAGTACTGTCAGGAAAGCCCAAATATATGGCTTGAGGAATGTTATTAAGCTGGAAGTCGTCTTCTTCTTCTTCTTCTTAGCATTAACGTCCTCACTGGGACAGAGACTGCTTCTCAGCTTAGTGTTCTTATGAGCACTTCCACAGTTTCTTTGCCAAAGTTGCCATTTTTGCATTCATATATCGTGTGGCAAGTACGATGATACTCTATGCCCAGGGAAGTCAAGGAAAGTTCCATTACGAAAAGATCCTGGACCGACCAGAAATCAACCCAGTAGCCAAACCACTCGGCTAAGGAAGGTCCCTCAGTCAATTGGAAGTCACAATCAGTCAATTAGCTATAAGTAGAATTCTGATTTCCGCATTCAAAATTCTTATCCACGTCCGTGAGCTGCAAAACCCGGAATTCAAAGAAAGATTTCAAGCACTCTCACCGAATGCTTCCATCAGATGAGCTGATCTTCACTACGAAGAACGATGATATTTCAAAAGAGTAATAAATGAAGAAAACATTATATTCTCATCGTTGAGTAATAACATAACTTGTTGAGCAGTGCTTCAAAGAATGATGATATTTTAAAAGAATAATAAATTCACAAGAGGTCAAAACTTCAGTCAATGGACAAAAAAACTACTAAAAAGTACATTTGAATAATTATTGAAATTCTAGATTTTGGCATAACTTCAAAATACAAATAAAAAGTTGTATCGAATTTAAAAATAAGACTACATAAAATGTCCCATTATTTATTCAACAACAGTTAATAATTCGAATTATTCAAAAGAATACGTTATCTTATCAACTTTGCAAAACTTAGGAAACAATCATCAATTTTACCAAATGATTCCGTTCAACTACACAATCTGTCGTTCGCGGATGATCTGAAATTCTACCGCACCATATCATCTCCTCAGGACTGCATCGCCCTCCAGGAGGACATCGACATCATGCTCATCTGGTGCGACAACAACGGCATGCGCGTGAATAGCGGGAAATGTAAAATAATTTCGTTTACTCGCTGTAACACCTCTTACCAGCATCGGTACTTCATCGGGGCGGAGGAGCTAGTCCGCGTTAATTCAATTTGCGACCTTGGTGTTACGATAGATTTCAAGGTGAGATTTAACGAGCACATCGGGCTGACTGTCGCCAAAGCATTCTCCATTCTAGGAATGATTCGAAGGCACACCAACTCTTTCACAGATGTTTACGCCTTAAAAACGCTGTACTGTTCTTTGGTGCGGAGCATCTTAGAATATGCCTCTCCTGTCTGGTGTCCATCTCAGGTTACGCAGATACTTTCAATAGAACGAGTGCAGAAAAAATTCCTGAGGTTTGCGCTGAGTAGGCTACCGTGGAACGATGCAAGGAATTTGCCGAGCTACCATGAACGATGCCAGCTGATAAGATTGGAATCTTTGTCAGCCAGACGTACCAATCAGCAACGTTTGTTCATATTCGACCTGATCAAAGGGGGAATAGATTGCCCTGCACTACTGGAGCTGCTGAGTTTCAATGCTCCTTCTAGAAGATTTCGGAACGCTGTTCTTCTGTATATACCAAATCATCGGACTAACTATGGTTATAACAGCTCCTTGAGTTCTTGCTTGCGAGCATTCAACGATGTTGGAGACAAATTTGATTTTGACGTGACGAAGAACATATTTTTAAATAGAATAAGAAATTGATTTTACTTTTTTTATATACTAAATTCAGTCTGTACGATATATCGAAGACGGTGTAAATAAATAAATAAATAAACTAAACATCATTCGACCAAAATAAATTTTCCAAAGCCATTCGACCAAATGTTCGTTCGAACAAATGTGCTGAGGTAGTGTTTGATGGGGATGTGTTTGAAGTTGTTGAAGAATACGGGCACGAAGCATGGACGTTGGAAGAGTCAGACCGGTAAGCTCTCGGTGTTTTCGAGCGTAAAGTGCTGCGGACAATACTCGGTGGGAAACTCAAAAATGGTGTGTGGCACAGACGCATGAATCACGAGTTGTATCAAGTGTACAAAAATGCGAATATTATCAATCGTGTAAAATACAGCAGACTTCAGCAGAATGTCGGAAGAAAGAATTGCAAAAATAATATTCAGCAGGGAACCATGTAGAGGTTGGAGGCTTCTAGGTAGACCACGAATACGCAGGCTGCACGCAGTGGAAGAGAACCGGGCGACCCTAAACGTTCGGGGCAACTGAAGAAGTTTCGCCTAAGACCGACGAAGATGGAGCTCTATAATACGCCTGGCAATGACGTGACGCTACGCTGTAGCCATCAAGGTATCAAGGTAGGTAGTATGCAAAATTGGGTTCGAAACGCGCCTTAGATCAGTTTGTTGGCTTTGTAATGGATTCATTCAATGGCTTGAAAAAGCTCCATATCGAAAAAAAATACCCGGTTATTTCAGACTAGTATCTGAAACGGGATATTAGCAGTGGTACCAGAAGTTCAGATTTATCTGGAAAGCTACACATTTTTTGATAGTTTTTGTACAGATTCTGAACGATACAGATAACAAATTTTCACTAAAATGTAGCCTCGGACTGACCCCATAATAATTGACTCTTTAACTAAAATGTACAAATTGGTACAGATTTTCGGATTTAATTATTTTCAGAATAAAAAAATGTAATAATCGCGAAAAAATTCTAATACAATTTTACAAAACTTTTGCATAAAAATACATTTTCCTACAATTTATACTTACTTACTTTACTTTTGCTGGCTCTACGTCCTTCAAGACATGACCTGCGCCGCAATGTTTCGCCAACTAACTCGATTCATGGCTGCTATCCTCCAATTTCTCGATCGCCCCACACTTCCAAGATCCTGCTCCACTTGGTCAAACCACCTAGCTCGTTGCGCTCCCCTTCGTCTTGTACCGGCCGGATTTGAGGTGAACACCATTTTTGCGGGATTGTTGTCCGGCATTCTCACAACGTGTCCCGCCCATCGTACCCTTCCAGCTTTGGCGACTTTCTGGATACTGGGTTCACCGTAGAGTTGCGCAAGCTCGTGGTTCATTCTTCTCCTCCATACGCCGTTCTCACATACTCCGCCGAAGATCGTCCTAAGCACACGTCGTTCAAAAACTTCTAGCGCTTGCAGGTCTTCTTCGAGCATTGTCCACGTCTCATGTCTGTAGAGGACTACCGGTCTTATCAGCGTCTTGTACATGGTACACTTAGTACGGAAGTGAAGCTTACCAGACCGCAAGGTCTTGTGGAGTCCGTAGTAAGCACGGCTTCCGGCAATGATACGTCTTCGGATTTCTCTGCTGCAATTGTTATCCGACGTTAGCAATGATCCGAGGTAGACAAATTCGTCCACCACTTCGAACTCATCCCCGTCGATCATCACGCGTCTGCCAATGCGAGCTATATCGCGCTCGGTTCCTCCAGCCAGCAGATATTTCATCTTCGACGTATTCACCTTCAATCCAACCCGATCTGCTTCACGTTTCAGCCAGGTATACTGTTCAGCAACCACCTGGAACGTTCTTCCAACAATGTCCACGTCGTCAGCAAAGCAGATGAACTGGCTGGATTTATTGAAGATCGTGACCCGCATGTTGAAGCCCGCCCGTTTCATAAAACCTTCTAGCGCAATATTGAACAGGAGGCAGGAAAGACCATCGCCTTGCCGAAGTCCTTTGCGTGTTTCAAACGGGTCCGATAATGCACCCGATATCTTCACATAGCACTGTACACTATCCATCGTTGCTTTGATCAGTCTAGTCAGTTTCCCAGGAAAACCATTCTCGTCCATAATCTTCCACAGCTCTTCGTGGTCGATGGTATCATAGGCCGCTTTGAAATCGATGAATAGGTGGTGCGTAGGGACTTGATATTCGCGACACTTTTGGAGGATCTGCCGCAACATAAAGATTTTGTCTGTCGTCGATCGCCCGTCCACAAAACCGGCTTGATAACTTCCCATAAATCTGCTTGCCAGTGGCAATAGACGGCGGAAGATGATCTGGGAAAGCACTTTATAGGCTGCGTTAAGAATGGTGGTCGCTCGATAGTTCTCACATTCTAACTTGTCATCCTTTTTGTATATTGGGTATATTATTTCCTCCTTCCACTCCTCCGGTAGCTGTTCTGTATCCCAGATCCGGGCTATCAATCGATGCAGACAAGTGGCCAACTTGTCCGGGCCAATAAGTTCCGCTCCAATACCATCCTTTCCAGCTGCTTTGTTGTTCTTGAGCTGTTTGATAGCATCCTTAACTTCGCCTATTGTGGGAGTTGGCACTCCCTCATCCGCCATACTGATGAAGCCATTCCTCCTGCTGTCCTGATCTTCCTCCTCTGCACCGTTTAGATGTTCATCGTAGTGCTGCTTCCACCTTTCGATCACCTCACGTTCGTCCGTCAAGATACCTCCATCCTTATCCCGGCACAAAGCCTTTGCGGGATGCATTGAGTTTCTTGTAGAACTTACGTGTTTCTTGAGAACGATACAGCTGCTCCATCTCTTCGCACTCCAACTCTTCCAGGCGACGCTTTTTATCCCGGAATAGATGGGTTTGCTGTCTTCGCTTCTGTTTGTATCGTTCCACGTTTTGACGGGTGCCTTGCTGCAGCATCATCGCCCGCGCTGCATTCTTCTCGTCCAAAACCGTCTGACACTCCTCGTCGAACCAACCGTTCCGTCGATTTCCTTCCACGAACCCAATGGCCCCTTCCGCTGCGTTGTTAATGGCTACTTTGAGACTACTCCAGCAGTCCTCAAGAGGGGCTTCGGTGAGCTCTCCCTCTTCCGGCAACGCTGCTTCGCGCGTATTCAGTTGCGACTTCGGGTAGCTTGAGTCGTTCCAGATTGTACCGGGGCGGGCGACGGCGCACTTTAATCGTCACAAGGTAGTGGTCCGAATCGATGTTTGCGCCGCGATAGGTTCTGACTTCGATAATGTCCGAGAATTGTCTTCCATCTATCAAAACGTGGTCGATTTGCGATTCAGTCTGTTGGGGTGATCTCTAGGTATACCGATACGGGAGGCTGTGCTGGAAGTAGGTACTACGTATGGCCATGTTTTTGGAGGCGGCAAAATCAATCAGTCTAGGGCCGTTTTCGTTCGTAAGCTGGTGAGCGCTGGACTTCCCTATAATCGGTCTGAATTCCTCCTCCTGGCCAACCTGAGCGTTTAGATCTCCGATAACGATTTTGACATCATGGCTTGGGCAGCCGTCGAATTCACGTTCCAGCTGCGCGTAGAAAGCGTCCTTATCGTCATCGTCACTTGCTAAATGAGGGCTGTGCACGTTGATTATGCTGATATTGAAGAAACGGCCCTTGATCCTCAACTTGCACATTCTGTTGTCGATTGGCCACCACCCAATCACGCGCCTCTGTATTTCGCCCATCACGATAAAAGCTGTGCCAAGCTCATGTTTATTGCCGCAGCTCTGGTAGATGGTATAACCATCCCTATACGTATGTACCGTCGACCCTTTCCAGCAAACCTCCTGCAGCGCTACGATGTCGAACTTGCGGACCTTCAATAATTCGGAATTTATACTTCTCAAACCCAAAATTAGTTGAAAAACGAAATTACTTAAATTATTCAAGTTAAAAATAATGTTTGCTTTTCAAATTAATCGGTATTTGATAGTACAGGGATTCCGTAAATTATCCTCACGAAATTTTAAAATTTTTGATTTAAAATATATATGAAACTAATCCGAATTTGTTGGGCGATCTGAACGACCACTGCTTTTCGAGCTCTACAACGGAAGTGAATTATCCTTCGAACACACTGGATTTTAGGCGTGGATTTTTTTTTTTATTTCTTACCTATCTTGAAGTCGAGAATCTGAAAATCACCTTTAAGATTTGAAAGACTTTTGGATTGATTTATTTTAAAATTTGGGGAAAGAATCTCTAGAATTTATTTTTTTGTAAAAATTTAGATGCATTAACATAGTACGCGAACAATGATTTTTTACTGTTTGCAAAGACAGATAACCTTTCCCATAAAGTGTTGTCTGGACGATTTACTATACAGATAAACATTTTGTCACTCTTGGTATAAGGATTTTCTTCCAAGAAATACTCCCGAATTTCTCTAGGCATCAGAGTAATAAATTGATTAGCTCATTACGCTTGGTAAAGATGGATAAATTATGAGTGAAATTATTAAGTTTATCATGACGGAATTCAATTAAAAACAAAACTGAAACGAATTATTTATCTTTGCAGTAAACCAGGAGGTTTTCGTTTCTTTTGACGTGTCTCCCTGACTACCCACTGGTATCTGTGTGCTTGTCACACATTATACAAATGCAACAATAGTAAATTTAGAAGTGTGAAATTGTTTGAAGAATGACTACCTGAGAGTCCGGCTCTTCCCAAATCAAAACGTAATACAAATAATTAAAAAAGCCAAAGCTATTTCTTTTCAATGTTTATGTCCGTAAAAACACCATTTTCCACAAAAGTTGTCACCATAATTTTTAAGTATTCACCAACTTTTTCTAAACCTTTGGCTTCGTGTGGAAGTAGGCTAACCAGATGGTATCCCTTTGGAGGACATGCCCTTCTTTTTGATCATATGTCCTCCCGTCCTCCTTTGGACTAACAATGCCCTCCTTTTCTAAAGTGAGCAAATATAATGTTTGATATCCATCATACTTCTTCCAGCTCTATTTGCTCAAATGTTAAAATGTTATAACATTTCTGGTTAATGGTTCACCAGGTGTATTGTCAAAATTCAAATCGCTATTAAAAAACTGAATGAAAACATATATTGCCCATTTAATTTTATGCACCTAATATGTCCAGGGTATTCCTAACTTAGCCAATCTCAGAAGAAATCAATGCGATTCGCCAATTAAGGGATCGGAGTTAAAAAATTGACCAAAACTGGTTCTGGTGACCAACAATATTGACCAATGCGAAACATGATTTCTGTTCAGTTATGATACTGTTCATACATAATTTGGATTGAAAGCTTTCTTTTGGTGTTTTCTGCAGTTTGCAGTAGGGTTTTTCATATATTTTGTGAAAATATTTACTGGCCAAAACCGGTGCTTCTACACTACTTTTATCCTTAATTTCTGTGAAATTCTGTGTAGAAAATTATTAATGGTTATGGTCATGGTAAATATTGAGTTGGGTGTGAGATAACAATGTGCTTTTCTACAGGTTGTTGGCATTTGGGATGTTGGAGAAGAATCAATGGCATCTGCGTCATCTTACTTGAAAAAGGCCATGATTTCAATCCCAGGACCAATTTTTTTTCGGAAAAAAATCCTGAACGATTATGAAACCTGTTGCAAGGACGACCATTGTCCTCCTTTTTCAAAGCCTGTCACACAAAATGTCCTCCTTTCCAAAATCTCCATCTGGTAAGCCTATGTGGAAGTAAACTTTTATTTGTTTGCTGCATTAGGATGGACGTATGAAAGGTTATCATTTTCCACTGGATTTCCTGTAACTTGACAGTCGACAGAACGAAACTCTAATTAACAACTATGTTTTTAATTTCTTCTAATATTAAATGTAAATTTATATATGGGAACCAACCCTCAGTAAGCTTTGTATTTGAAAACCGTAGACAAATCCAAACAAAGGAAATGTTTCTAAATCCTTACTAAACATTCCAATTTGTACAATAATAAGCTAAACTATCCCAGGTGCAAATGTACAAAACCATTGGCACTGCAGAAGCTATGCAGGAGCCGGAAAAACTTTTGCATTATATTGCACCCACGAGGCGCAACACGAAAAATTCCTTCATTATTCGTCTTTTGCCATGGCGGCAGCATCGGAGTTCGTTTCAACTTTTGTCATTATTTTGCGACATGATATATTGTTCTGCAGAGAAGGCCGCTCTGAAACTCCAGATGGACTCCAAGGACAACCACATTCAAACTCAATTTCGAAGGATTCAAACTGTCAAAGAAAATGAGTTCTACAAGTATAAGGTATTTGCATCAAAACAAATGTGACCAGCTTTTTTGTAGTAGTTCAAGAAATGTTGGAGTAGTACGTTAGAAAGTTTAGGGAAGTGGCATCGCATAACCAGTGTCTATTTATTTATTTATTTATTTTTAATTTCTTTATTAGTAGGTATCGTTCCAAACATTACATTCATTTCTTATATCTAGGTGTTCTGTGTCAGACAACACTATCATCCTAATTTGGTAAAACAAATTTAATCTATTTATTTATAATTTGTATTACATCTACCGGTATACAAAGACGGCTGCGCAGTAAAATTTTCTATTAGTTTCTACTTCAACAATTTAACAGAGCCCTAAACGATCCATTATCCGTTTGTGCTTTACATGATGACCACAGTCAAAGCCACCATAACCATCCACCTTGATCAGGACTTTGGACCTGTAGCTCTGGTTCTCAATAGTTTGAGGTTCTTTCGAATAGAACATGCTACTATGGCGAGCCGTCAAGCGCTAGCGGTGTTACAAAACGTACACCCTAACCAAAAATGTTCAAAATATTTGTAGAAGAAAAAAAAATAAACGTAAGAGAACAAAACTATTGCATGCCAAGATCGAACATTTTGTATGAACATCACTGTATGATGCTATCTTGCAATGACAAACAGAATTAGAAGACACTTACAATTTTTGTTATTTGGTTTGTCTGTTGCATATTTTGTCACAAACCGTAAGCTTTCAAATCTATGGTAGGGTGCAGAGCTACTTGATTCACTTTGACATGGGGGGTTCGAACATAAACATTCTTGAAACTTTGCAAACTTTAGTACGACGCATATTGTGGCCAAACACGAGCTCAGTAGCTTTCAAAAAACCTCACTGCCAAGAATAGGATACGGCTCCCTACCTGTTACTGAATGCAATATCGTGGGAACAAATTACAGAACTGAGAAAAAAGTGAAAAACAATAGAACCCATATTGAAATGAGATGCTTCATTTATTTCTTCCTAGATCTTTGGAAAAATTATGGGAGGGCGGCGATGACAATAGTATAATTTCACATTCATTCCAGCCTAAAATTGCGATGGTGAACTGACGAAGTAGATGAGATTAATTTCCAATCGAATTTCACCAATTTCAGAAATCGTAAACAGTCATATGTACTTGACTTGCTGTTCATGGCATGTTTATCTGTTGAAAACGGTAAGCAGTTTACATTTGTTTTTTACTCGTCCCTCAAACAGATACGAAAACACACTTTCATGTGCTCAAATTGTTTGATATCCTTTTTTCAATTTGATAAAAAGCTCTCAGATGCGAGTACTATGATCCATACTCCCTGAGATGTTCGCCTCCACTTTAAGATTAATTTTACGCTTTCGATTCGAAATATGGTAAACAGGTATAATGCGCACCAAGCGATCAGATCGTTCACTCAATATTCAAGGACCTATTTTGTGTGTGGAACTGATTACCAATTTCAAATATCCATCAAGTTTGTCATATGTTTTAGGATAAATCAACCATAGAAATAAAAAGCTTCAGCATCAAAAATGTACTACCTCATTGTTTTAGATGCACATCATGCTCGTCGCAAATATGGTGTATGGAAAGGGTACCTGTTATGGCCATAGTTGTTCCTTGCCTAGTCATATATGAAATTTAGAATTTTTTGTTTACATTTTAAATTGTTTTGAATGTTTTAACATCAAGATTTACCGTGTTGATTAAAATTTCCCAGGCGCTTTGAATCCAAGACACGGTCTTAATTCACTAAAAAATGAATATGTTGTTAACTTTTATTGATGAAAAATGTAGATAACGTAATATTTATGGATCTCAAGTGGAAAAATCAGTACCGAAATACTGCTATAAAGGCGAGTGTTTGGCTATAAAAGCATCCAGCAGTTCAAAGTAACACGGTATTTGGTAAGGTAATTTACTCTACCCACCATAAGTATGGAATCGTTGCAACACTGAGAATTGCAGCACTTTTAAGGGTAGCATCACCCAAAATCCAGTGATAAAAGTTTTTTCAACTAAAATAAAAAATCGCAGGGGCTCAAAGACGTATTTTTAAGATAGCCTCAAAAATACATTGATCTAGCACTTAAGAATCACGAGATAATATTCATTTCAGGTGAAGCTAAACTTTTCAAAGTGCTTGCAATATTCAGTATGAGTGTTGCAATACGCGATTCCATACTTATGGTGGGTAGTGTATGGATTCGGAAATCATTAGACTATTATCGGCTATCAAAATCAAAACATCAAGTTCACAATATTAAAAAAAAACACACACACACACACACCAATGAAGGCATTCGGATGATTCATTGTTGTGTCAGCTTCACACTGACGAGATTTCCAAGGCAAAACAACACACAACCTCGCCAGAGATGTCACCAATTCAAATGATTTCGCCTTAAAATGCGGCTGATTTGAAGCTTTTGTTATGTTTTTTCTTTGAAATTCAAAATATGTCAAATTTCGACAAATTCAGTATTTTATAAATCACTAACAGTTTACAGTCAGTGACATAAGTTAGTAACCAAATGCTGTTTTTCCATACAAAATGCCCAAGTTTGGGGTGCTGTCTCTCAGCTTCTGGTAGTTCGAATTGGCTGAAATTTGGATGACGAACTACAAATAACTTGGAATTTTGCTTGTAAGGGAATTATTATATTGCAGTCATTTTACATAGAGTTTCAGAGGGTTGTTCAAAGACAAAAGTAAGTAACCGAGAGACTTTTTAATTTAATTCTAAAACGGTAAGTTGTGGAAAGTTGGTGTGTTCTGCAAATTTATGCAACTTCTGAAATTGAACAACTTTGTGGAACAGATCAACAACCCACAATATACCGTTTTAGAATTAAATTACAAAGTCTCTCGGTTACTTACTTTTGTCTTTGAACAACCCTCTGAAACTCTATGTAAAATTACTGCAATGTTATAATTTCTTTACAGGCAAAATTTCAAGTTATTTGTAGTTCGTCATCCAAATTTCAGCCCATTCGGACAACCAGAAGCTGAGAGACAGCACCCCAAACTTGGGCATTTTGTATGTAAAAACAGCATTTGGTTACTAACTTATTTCACTGACTGTATGTAATCAACTTTACAAGGAATACCATTTGACATTTCATAAAAATAGTTTAATATCAAAAATTCAAAATGACACACTGGTACGAAATTGATCACCATATGACAAAGCAGATTTTTGAATAAAAAAGGCTCTATCTACTAAGCTTAGGTCTCCTAAAACTATAACGATGTCAACTCGTGTATTGGATCACTTTATTGCAAAATTAAACATTGTAAATCTGCATAATACGCCTAAAAGTTGAAAAAGCACGATTTTATTATCAAAAAAAAACTACTCTTTAAATTCTGTATGATTTAAAAAATGAGTTCAGTAGCTCACATTTCAACTAACACAATATTTTTAACACTCAAAGATCTCATATAGGATTAGCACCAGCAGATTGTTTAGTACCGAAATTTCTAACAGTATTGCATACACGTGAGCATGAGCATGAGCATGATTGACCGCCCTCAGTTGCTACTCCGTTATTGAAAGAACAGCTGTAGTTACACAGGGAACCAACAGACACTACTCAGGATCAGTAGCATCCTCAATGTATAATTACTGGTGCTCTAATTATTGTAACAAACAATACCAGCGCCTGCTGCGTCCGAATGCAGGTCAATTTGGTGATGGGAGGAAAATGTTGACGTGTTACTTGCTTTGTATGTATAAGCCGAGGAATTCTCTGCGCTTCCACAAGAAAACACTGGTAATTTGGATATGGGAAAGTTTTAGATTTGGTAAACGATAAATATGTAATTTGATATGAATACATGAGTAAAAACTGTGAATATTTCTAAACAAAATTGACCTTAATGAGAAATGAAATTGTTGAGCAATTCTTGTTGAAACCAGGCCGCCATCGGCACCCATCGTAAGGATTCCAATTTTGTGTCACTGATCGCTGGTTTTCGATAGAACTTAAGGGTGGTCCTTCCAGTTTTCTCAAATTGGTGGACCCCTCGTACGCTAGCTAGCTAAACAGTTTGCGAAAAAGCCATTTTATTGATAAATCTAGGGTATTTCTTCACGTGATATGTATCATATTTCCCTTGGAACACATAGCAAACTTAGTGGCATCGTATAGAGAAAGGATATGGCTTGTTGAGTGCTAACAAGGTGAAAACTTATTCTACTACTTAAAACCAAGATGGCGTCAAAATCCAAGATGGCCACCAGTTTTTTTTCCACTCAAAACAATACTCCTATTCTTCATCTGAAGCGAATTAAATACCAACGACTGGAAACTTGTCGTTGTTGTTGTTGCACAAAAAATAATGTTTGCATTGATTGCACTCGCCATATACACTACACGCCATAAGTATGGAATCACATCACCTAGTATTGCAACACCCCAGTTAAACATTGCAGCACCCCGAAAAGTTTAGCATCACCTACATATTATAATATTTATGATGCTGTATCTCGAAATCATTACTTCCTGCAAAGTTGCGGTCTTAGGGATCGTTCAAATATTACGTAACGCATCAGGGGGAGGGAGGGGGTCTTACGTAGTGTTACGGTCCATACAAAAAAAAAAATTTCCATACAAAAGTTGTTACGTGGGGGAGGGAGGGGGTCTAAAATTAACAAATTTTGCGTTACGTATTATTTGAATGAACCCTTAAGCAAAGTTGTTCAGCAGCCTTATGGCGTTCATTAGGTGAAGTTTTGGATGCGCAATTTTGCCGCTACGTGGCGCTAGTGTGCATGTAATTTGATCATATTCCAGTTGACTCTAGCTCATGATCCTGACTACCTAGAAAGTTCGGGTCTTCAGCACAGTTGATCAGAAGCGTGAAAGCAATTTGAGGCAGCTTTGTTTAATTAACGAATTTACCGCTACGTGGCGCTAGTTTGCATATTTTTTGGTCAAAATTCCAGTAGACTCTAGCTCATGATCCTGACCATCGAAAAAGTTCGCGTCTTCGACAAAGTTACTCAGAATCTTGAAAGCAATTTGAGAGAGCACTGTTTAGTTGGCATTTTGTCCGCTACGTGGCGCTAGTGTGCATGTAATTTGATAATATTTCAATAGATTCTATCTCATGATCCTGACTACCTAGAAAATTCGTGTCTTCAGCAAAGTTGATCAGAAATTTGTAAGCAATTTGAAGAGCCCTGTTTAGTTCGCAATTTTGCCGCTACGTGGCGCTAGTTTGCATATAATTTGGTCATATTTCAATGGACTCTAGCCCATGATCCTGGCCACCTAGAAAGTTCTTCTCTTAAGCAAAGCTGTTTAGAAGCTTGAAAGCAATTTGAGGCAGCACTATTTGGTAAGCTATTTTATCGCTAATTGACACTAGTGTGCATATGATTTTGGTCATATTTCATACTCTAGCTTATGATCCCGATCTAGAAAGTTGTTTAAAAACTGTTTGGTATTTGTCAAATTTGATATTTTCATTTTTTGAAAACAAACAAATACATCATTTCATCCTATAACTAAACAGGACTGCCTCAAATTGCTTTCAAGCTTCTGAACTACCTTGCTGAAGATACGAGCTTTCTGAGTGGTCGGGATCATGAGGGATGGTACACAAATTATGCTAGAACTTGCTATAATATTACCAAATTACATTCACACTACCGCCACGGTGTCTGGCCATTTGACTGAATGCCGTTTACCCGAATGCCATCTGGCCAGACGAGTCGTTTGGTTCGTGGTTCGTATTAAAAACTCAAATTGCAAATGATTGTTCTTTCAAGAGAAGCCGTAAATCGTTTTTGTTACTGTCAAAAACTGACTACATACGCAATGCGAAAACCTCTGCTGGCAGTTATAACCACTAACGAAGAAATAAATAATTGCTTACATATAGGTTGTTCTTCTTTCAGCATTGACTGTTTCTTGAACTAACACTTAGAGGCTAATTTCTTGTATATCAATGATGATTCATTCTTCTTTCTGAATAAGCTGAATTGATTTTCAATTTCGGCCAATTGACCCGGAACCACCGCCACGTAGCAGCAAAATTGCCAACAAAACAGTGCTGCTTCAAATTGCTTTCCAGCTTCTGAACTACTTTGCCCAAGACACGAACTTTCTAAGAGATCTCGATCTCTGGCCTAGAACTTGCTATAATATGATCAAATTACATCCACACAACCGCCACGTGGCGGCAAAATTGCAAACTTAACAATGCTGTTTCAAATTGCTTTCAAGGTTCTGAACAACTTTGCTGAAGACACACTTTCTAGGTAGTCGGGATCATAATCTAAAGCCTGCTAGAGCATTACCTAATAACATGCATGCCAGCGCCACGTAGCGGCAAAGTTGCGAACTAAACAGTGCTTTCTCAAATTGCTTTCAAACTTCTTAACAACGTTTGAGAAGATACGAAGTGTCTAGGTAGTCGGGATCATAAGCTAGAGTCTTTTGGAATATGATTAAATAACATGCATACTAACACCACATAGCGGCAAAATTACAAACTAAGCAGTACTGCCTCAAATTGCTTTCAAGGTTCTTAACAAGTTTGCCGAGGACACGAACTTTCTAAGTAGTAGGGATCATGAGCTAGAGCCTGCTAGAACATTACCAAGTAACATGCACGCTAGCGACACGTAGCGACAAAGTTGCTAACAAAACAGTGCTTTCTCAAATTGCTTTCAAGCTTCTTAACAACTTTGCTGAAGACACGAACTTTCTAGGTGATCAGGATCATGAGCTAGAGTATAATGAATTTGACCAAGTTGCATGCACACTAGCGCCACGTACCGGCAAAATTACGCATTAAAAATGTTGCCAAATAAACGCCATAAGGCTGCTGAACAACTTTGCCGAAGACCGCAACTTTGTAGATAGTAAGGATTCCGAGATATTTATCATAAATATTATTGGGTTTAGGTGATGCTAAACTTTTTGGGGGGTGCTGCAATATTCAATGGGGTGTTGCAATACTAGGTGATGCGATTACATACTTATGGCGGGTAGTGTACGTCAAAATCGTAGAACATGATTTAGAAAATCGTTCATTTCATAGGGTAAATACCATTGCTCACCTAGTTTTTGTAGCCTATCTTACGCAATTTTTTCTCAGCTCTCTGATGGTGATCTCAGAATTTAAAACGAGTGGTGCGTTAATGGTGAAAAAACGATTATTCTTTAGGCGTATTGTGTCAGGGGGTGTGGGTTCGATTCCCACTCCGGCCGGTGGAAACTTTTCGTCAAACGAAAAGTTCATCACTAGGCTACTGGGTGTTATGTATTGTCCGTTGCCTAATGTTAGTGATCGTTCAGTCTGTGCAGCCTTTGGCTGAAGACGGTGTAAATTGTCTTCTTTTTTTTTAAATCAAGATGGCGGCCAAATTTAAAATGGCCGCCATAATGTTTTAACTTTAAATGAAAGCTATATCCTTTCTCTATACGATGCCACTAAGTTGGCTATGTGTTCCAAGGGTAATATGATACATATCACGTGAAGAAATACATTCAGTTTATCGAAAAACGGGCTTTTTCGCAAACTGTTTACCGCCCATACTCGCAATACAGTCCCATCAGGAAAATCATCATGTCGAAAAAAAACGCATCTAAACATTATTGTAATTTTTTTATCTCGCCGCTGCTTGTAGCAGTGAATTTTGGTGGTATTGATCAACATATTATCGTTCCGATGTATGACAATCGTAAACAACTGAAATGCAGTTGATGCGATTATTTTCAGTAACCAAATTTGAACATTAGGATAGGTGGGACTCGTAATCCGAGTATTTCTCTTGTCAAACGCAAAAGTACTCGCATATCAGTCCCATTATTTGGGACTCGGAAATTCTCACAATCTAACTTGTCGTCTTTCTTGTAGATGGGTAATTTCTTCCACTCCTCCGGTAGCCAGATTGTGCCTATCAACAGATGTAGACAAATAGCCAGCCTCTCCGGGCCCATCTTTACGAGTTTAACTATGATACCATCCTTACCAGCAGCTTTATTGTTCTTGAGCAGGTAAATGGCATGCTTAACCTCTTTCAAAGTGGGGGCTGGTTGGTTTCCATCGCCCACAGTACTGACGAAGGCATTTCCTCAGTTGTCCCGCCCTTCATTGCCTATACTCTCAGCACCATCCAGATGTTCGTCGAAGTGCTGCTTCCACCATTCGATCGCCTCACGATCGTCCGTCAAAATGCTCCTATCCTTATCCCTGCACATCTCAGCTCGCGGCACGAAGCCGTTGCGGGATGCGTTGATGCTTTTGATAGAACTTACGTGTGTCTTGAGACCGACACAGCTGTTGCATCTCCTCGCACTCCGTCTCCTCCAGGTGGTGTTTTTTCTCCCGAAAGAGGCGGGTCTGCTGTTGCCGTTTCCGTCTATAACATTCCACGTTCTGTCGGGTTCCTTGCTGCAGCATGACCGCCCGCGCTGCATTCTTCTCCTCCAGAATCTGCCTACCGTTTTGTCTCAAATTCCGAACAGACTCATATTCCGAACACTCGGTTTTTATATGGCAATTTGGTTGAAATGTTTCGCTGAAATATGTCACCAAATAACAAGGAAATGGCAGTCAACTGCAATTCAGTTTTAACGTCCTCAAACCTATTTAATACCTCGGGAGTAGTGACCTCGAGACCAGTAGAACCAGCTCAGAAAAAATTGTTCGCGAAATTATTCATTTGAATAGGATTTATTTGTGCTGTTCGGAATTTGAATAGAGGTGTTCGGAATATGAGACAGAATGAACACACTGTTCGGCATTTGAATCAAAATGTTGTTCCATACTTTTAAGTAAAAACAATACTAAACAAGTTTTAATAAACGTTTTTATCGGCACATCCAACAGCTAACAGATAGGCTTTGCAGAGAAATTAAAATTTTCACAAATCTCAGCTAATTTGTGCCTACCAGATGCATTTGAAGTCACTGTTGACCCTAAATGTTCGGAATATGAGTCAAAACGGTACATTCCTCGTCGAACCAATCGTTCAGTTGACTTTATTCCACGGACCCGACGTTGTTCTCAGCTGCATTGTTGATGGCTGCTTTTACTGTTCTCCAGCAGTCCTCAAGAGGGGCTTCATCTAGCTCAGCCTATTCCGGGAATGCGGCCTCGAGGTGCTGCGCGTATGCAGCTGCAACATCCAGTTGCCTAAGCTTCTCTGAGTCATACCAAGGCGGCCGACGGTACCGTACGTTGTTAACGACAAAGAGTTTTGGGCGCCGTTCCACCATCACCAGAATAGTGGTCAGAGTCGATGACATCAATCAGACCGTGGTTGATTTGTGATTCTGTCTGCTGTGGTGATCTCCAGGTGTATCGGTATGGAAAGCTGTGCTGGAATTAGGTGCTACGAATGGCCATATTCTTGAAGGCGCCGAAATCAATTAGTCGTAGGCCGTTTTCGTTCGTCGGCCGGTGGGCGCTGAACTTTCCAATAGTCGGTCTGAATTCCTCCTTCTAGCTAACCTAAGCGTTTAGATCTCCTATGACGATTTTGACGTCTTGGCTTGGGCAGCTGTTGTACTCGCGTTCGAGCTGCGCGTAAAAATCGTCATTATTATCATCAGTGCTTCCGGAGTGAGGGCTGTGCACGTTTATTATGCTGAAGTTCAAAAACCGGCCATTGAGCCTCAACTTGGACATTATCTCATTGATCGGCCACCACCCGATCACGCGCCTCTGCATATCACCCATCACTATAAAAGCTGTTCCCAGCTCGTGTGTGTTGCCGCAGCTCTGGTAGATGGTATGGTTACCTCTAAACGTCCGCACCATTGATCCCTTCCAACACACTTCCTGCAACGCCACGATGCCGAATCTGCGGTCCTTCAGCACGTCGGCGAGTTTGCGTGTGCTCCCGATGAAGTTGAGAGATTTACAGTTCCATGTACCGAGCTTCCAATCGCTAGTCCCTCTACGTCGTTGTGGTCTTCTTCGATTGTCCCGGATCGTATTATCTCGTTGATTATTCGTTGCTTGATTTTTTTTACGGCTGGCTTGCAGGGCCTGACACCAACCCCCTAGATTTACGGACGACCAATCCCCCGAAATGTTCGAAGGACCATAGTGTGCAGTTTAGCTAAGAGTCATTCTCTGGCACTCGGACGATGATCAGCCGCCCCTGACGCTGTTGTGAGCTGCTCCTAACATGGAGTACAGACGCTCCAGGTTTGCAGAAGCAAGAGCAAAAAAGTGTCGTATCGTGTAGTATTTACTTTTTAACAAATTCCTGTAAATATATATGATTGGTTAATGCTTGGCATGGTGTACCATTGGCACTTCACGTAATTCTCCTTTGTGTGGTCCTTAGCCTCCTGCCAAGCAACTTCTATCCCTACCTTCTCGCGGTAGTGGCCACGGTACGAGCAACCTCGGGTAACCAACTCCTGTAGGAACTCCGGAAATCTAGGATGTTGGTTTCAGGCCCTACAAGTCTGCCGTAAAAAATCATGCAACAAACAACCAACGAGAAAAAACGAACTGTAACAATCGAAATAGACCAATGCGACGAAAAAGGACTAACAATTAAAAACTCGGTGCGTGGAACTGTAAATGCCTCAACTTCAACGGAAGCACCCGCATACTGTCCGATGCATTGAAGAACCGCAAGTTCGACATCGTAGCGCTGCAGATGCTTTGTTGGAAGGGATCAATGGTGTGAACGTTCTGAGGTAACTAATCATACCTTCGGAGCTGCGGCAACACACACAGGAGCTGGGAACGTGATCGGGTGGAGGCCTATCAATGAGAGAATGTGCAAGTTGAGGCTCAAAGGCCGATTCTGCATAATCAACGTGCACAGTCCACACTCCGGAAGCACTGATGATGGTAAAGATGCATTATATGCGCAGCTTGAACGTGAATACCACCGCTTGCCCAAGCCACGACATCAAGATCATCATAGTAGATATGAAAGCTCAGGTTGGCTAGGAGGAGGAGTTCAGACCGACAATTGGAAAGTTCAGCGCCCACCGGCTGACGAACGAGAGCGGCCTACGACTGATTGGATATGCCTTCTCCAAAAATATGGCCATTCGTAGCTCTTATTTCCAACATAGCCTTTCGTATCGATACACCACAGCAGACAGAATCGAAAATCGACCACGTTTTGATTGATGGACGGCACTTCTCCGACATTATCGACGTCAGCACTTATCTTGACGCTAACATTGACTCCGACCACTACCTGTTAATGGTGAAACTATGCCAAAAACTCTTTGTCGTTAACAACGTACGGTACCGATGCCCACCTCGATATGGCCTTGAACGACTGAAGACGTTGCCGGAAGAAGATTTGCACGCCGAAACCCCTCTCGAAAACTGCTGGAGTATTTACAATAAAAGCAGTCATCAACATCGCAGGCGAGAACATCGTTGAGTACGGTGAACGGACTCGACGGAATGACTGGTTCGACGAGGAATGCAGAATGATTCTGGAGGAAAATAACGCAGCACGGGCAGTAATGCTGCAGCAAGATACTCGATAGAACGTGGAACGACGAAATGTGAAGAAATGGAGCTGTTGTACCGCACCCAAGAAATACGAAACTCCTATCGAAAACTCAACGCATTCCGCAGAGGCATTATGTCGCGAGCCAAAATATGCAGGCATAAAGATGGGAACATTTTGTCGGAAGGACGCTAGGTAATCGAAAGGTGGAAGCAGCAAGCAGCGAAAGTGTTCGCCCTGGAATTACGCTGAGAGAATAGGCACGGAGGTTCAAGGCAGCGGAAGAAACGTCTTAATGTTGGACAATCTAACAACTGACCATCTCCCACTTTGAGGGAAGTTAAGGATGCCGTTTAACATCTCAAGAAAAACAAGGCAGCTGGAAAGGAAGGTATCGGAGCGGAACTTATTAAAATGGGCCCGGAGAAGTTAGTCATTTGTCTGCATCGGCTGATAGGCAGAACCTGGTAGACAGAACAGCTACTGGATGAGTGGAAGCACGGGATTATCTGCACTATCTACAAAAAGGGTGAACAGCTAGAATGCGAAAACTATCTAGCGATCACTATTCCAAATGCCGCCTACGGAGTATTATGCCAGATTATCTTCCGTCGTCTATCACCTATAGCAAACGAGTTCGTGGGAAGTTATAAATCCGGTTTCCTGGACGACTGCTCGACGACAGAGCAGATCTTTACAGTATGGCAAATCCTCCAAAAATGTCGGGAATATCACGTCCCTACGCAAGTTTCGACCGCATAGAGCTTTGGAGGATCATGGACGCAGCTTTCTCGGGAAGCTCACAAGACTGATTAGAGCGACGAAGGACGGTGTGCAGAACTGCGTGGTGATTTCTGGTGATCACTCCATTTCGTTCAGATCCCGCCGGGGGCTAAGGCAAGGTGATGGACTTTCGTGCCTGTTGTTCTACATTGCGCTAGACTGCTAGAGAGTGTCATGCGGAGTCGGGTTTAACAGTCGAGGCACAATTTTCACAAGGTCCGGTCAACTCGTTTGCTTTGCTGATGACATGGATATAATCAGAAGAACATTTGACACGCTGGCAGATATGTACCTGAAACGCGAAGCAACAAGAGTCGTACTGGTGATGATTGATGAATGCGTATTAATAAAATGCATACTGGTGGACGGAGCCGAACGCGACAAGGCTCGGCTATTAACCAGCGTTACGATTGACTGGGAAAACTTCGAGGTGACGGCGGCCAGCAATGTTTTCCGTGAAATACGCAAATCGTACCTACTATGGACTCCACAAGAACCTGCGGTCAAAAAAGATTCGTCGTCACACCAATTGAACCATGTACAAAACGCTGATCAGATCGATGGTCCTCTGCGGAAATGAAACGTGGATGATGCTCGAGGAGGATCTGCAAGCACTCAGAGTTTTCGAATGTCGAGTGCTCTTTGGCGATGGAAACTTTATCTGAACTGAAATAGTAAAGTTCTCGAAAAATTGACGAAAAAAAAAAATCTATGAAGATTAATTAATTACACTATTATGATACTTTACGCGAGAAGTTCTGACGTTTCCCAAGTTTTCTGATTTCTTTAGAAAATAAAATTTATTATGTTTGTATTATATGAAATTCATTAAAAGATAGGTGCAAGATTTAAATACCCAAAAATAACCCAATAGAGTAAAACACTTACTTGATTACTGTAGATTTCTACTGAAACTTGAAGTTCCTGGTTAAATTGCTAACATTTCTGATGGCAATTTCAGAAACGAAATGAGAAAGCGCATATATTCTATAAATCAAGCAACATCTTACAGATTACATCGCATTTCAACATAGTTGACTTTTAAATTCAAAAATATATTTTAAAAAATAATATTTTCATAACAAATCATGTTTTATTCTATTCGTCTTGATATACCGTTTTGACTCATATTCCGAACACTCAAGACCAACAGTGACTTCAAATGCATCTGATTGGCATAAATTGGCTGATATTTGTGTACATTTTAATTTCTTCGCAAAGTCTAACTGTTAACTGTTGGGTTTACCAATAATAATGTTGATTTAATTAGTTTTAGTATTGTTTTACGTGAAAGTATGAAACAACATTTTGATTCAAATGCCGAACACTGTGTTTATTCTGCCTCATATTCCGAACACCTTGATTCAAATTCCGAACAGCACGAATAAATCGGAACCAAATGAATAATTTTGCAAATAAATTTATCTGAACTTGTTCTACTGGTCTCAAACTCGAGAGTCATCACTACTTCCGCGGTAAAAAGTACATTGGAAACGTTAAAATTGAATTGCCATTTCCTTGTTATTTGTGACATATTTCAGCGAAACATTTCAACCAAATCGCCATACAAAAACCGAGTGTTCGGAATATGAGTCTGTTCGGAATTTGAGACAAAACGGTATTTTCCTTTTGAAATTTTAAATGCCAACTTAAATAAAGACCGCGTTGATGACATGAAGAGGTTTTCATATCTGCTTTTATACATAATTTTAAACGATTGTACTCCATTTTCCCGAACGCCATTACCCCGAATTCCAAAACACAGAACGACCCATCCTATATTTCTGAGTTCCTATATCATGGGCAAATGTCGCCAATATCATCATGTCAAGATGGTTGTAAATTCGGGGTGATGGCTTTCGGGGAAATGGCATTCAAAGTAATGGGTAGAACCATTTTAAACATATCAGATAAATTCGTAACCTTTATCAATTGCTTTTGCAATTATAACATCAATGAAGAAGATATGGAAGTTACCATTGGTAAACAAGAGTAATAAATTTCTAGTAAATTGTTATTGAACTTTTTAGAACACAATCAATCTATTGGTGGAACTGTGTACAAGGCTTATCTAATTGACTAAATTGACCGTATCAAGCAAAGGAAATCATGCGCAGATCAAATAGACATTGGACAAACGTCCGAAGCGTGAAGCTCTAAATGTACTCATCTTATGGTTGTTCTTCAGTGAAGCGATGGATAACCAATGGTTTTTATTTGATACTGAAGCTTCTAGCAGTAAAGCTGCACGACAACTATGGCATAGCAATGACAAACGTCTGTAATGATCTTTTAGCAACACCCCAGTCAGTCTCTACAGAGACACATACGTGGCTCATGCTTGTCATTCCCGCCAGTCAATAGAAAGATTAGCATTGGATGTGCATTAGCACGTCACACCGCCAGTTGGTTCTAAGAATCGAATGAAGGAAATAAAAAAAAGAAGCTTGCAAATAAAGAGAGTTACCGATTTAACCGAAATGATAACACTGTTCGACAAAATAAAATTTTTGGATGGATCAGAGACGCATCTATATGGGTCCTGAAGTGCAAGCGAAGTGTAGAAAGAAACCGTTTTCAAATGATTTGCAGCACCCTTGGATTATTTTTTTACAAAGTTTGAACATTATGCATTTTTAATCACAAAACGTATAATTAGCAAAATATGAATATCTTTTTAAATTCAATAATTCAACCATTGAATTTGTCAAATCAATATTTTTTAGCACTGGATGACTGCATGACATTGGCATATATTTTATATATGAATTTGGAATGTTAACGATCATTAAACAAGCAGGTGAGGATGTGCACCATATAAATACTACTTTTTTCTATTTCACACATCTGGTTCATTATATAATAATTAATATAGATATACAACAATATAGAACTTGTATGTAGATAAGTACATTTCACGTTAATGGCGTAACAAATTTGTTATTAAGTTCGATTTCACATTTAAAGAAATACAGTTTCACGCACTTTAGAAATTATAATCTCACCAATACGACAGTGTCGTCTTTCCCAAATGTATCCACAATAGAAACTATCCACGATACTTTTCTTGCAACCATATTCAGACGACACAAGACAAAGCCAAAACTTTTTCAATTTCAGAAATTTTAATTTCCAAATAAATAATTCCACTTCTACGACAAATGGTTCGCTTTTACGACAGGCAACTAGCGAGCAAGAAGAAAACCCTTTCGTCGTCATTACTGCACTTACTTCAACCTACTTGCAGATGTTGCTGTTGAAATTGCTTGCCATGCATAGGTCTTGACTGCGGATAGATGGGTGCTCTGCGACCTCACTTTTGTTGGAAATATATTTTCACAGCTGGGACTAAAATCCTGTACCAATGATTACGGTTTAGTTCACACACATTGTAGTTTAATGATTTTCCTCAGAGCTCCATCTTTTTCACAACAAAGTGACGCAACCGGGACCGGCTCAAGTGACATAGTTTTAATGTTATTAAATACCGAGTACAACGGAAAAAAGTAGCAACAATGATGCTTAATCAGCAGTCTCAGGGAAGCTCAAAGGTGTCCTATGGGATGGTTTGATAGAAAATTCAAATTATATTTGTGCTTTTGGTTTACTTCGGCAGGGGAGTTTTTCGGAAGCTACTTAGCACATATTTGGCCGCAATATGTATCACATTATTTCTTATAGCCAAGTTTCAGATATTTCGACCGAGGCAGTGGTGGTTTCCATGCCAAAGCGAATCATTAAAGTGCTCAAGTACATAGTTCGTGGCCCTATGTGTTTAAAGAATTGTTTCAGTTAAATAATCATATGAAGAAAACAGTTTGTAAGAATGCTTTAGAATGGCGTACATTTTAAGATATTTCGATACATGTCATGGCTGCATTGCTTATATTTCATTCCATTATTATAACAAACAAATAAGTAGCCGGCTGCATCAGAATGCAGATCAATTTGAGAATGGCTAGTAAGCCATTGAGTCCTCTGCACTTCCACAAGAAAACAGTGGGAGTTTGGATATGGGAACGGATGGTTTATTTGCAGGATTCGTTTTGGTAAACGATATAAATAAAATTTAAAGTGAATGTATGAGCAGAGCATGACCATAGATAATCGATAGTTTTGTATTCTCCCGCACAACGCAAACCGGGCGCAATTGATCCGGATTATGTTGCTTATCCCACAGGAGCAAGTAACAGAATCAACTGACAAAACACATTAAGCGGAAGTTCTTGAAAAACAACACTTATATTGTTTGAATATCATTCACGAGATATTAGTTTTATTCATATATTTTAAGGATACTTTCTAGTATCCTCGTCCTATTTACAATTGATTTGAAATATACTCATCTCATTCATGCGTTCTTCAAAATTTCTTTTAAAACACACTCTTTAAGCAAATATCACTGACGAAATACTTCATTTTTTTCAGAAATTTTCTAATATTCTGATCTCATTCAAATATACAAATATATGCCAGAAAATCTCAATTGTAATCAAGTATTCTGAATAATTTAAAGAATTCCACAAAAACACTCAAGTATTTCGAAGTTACTGAAAAAATATCCTTCTCATTCATATATTTCTCAGAATTTCTTCAAGAAAGCTTTTTATAATTTCAATATCATTTGGAGATTCCCATAACATTTATACATATGTCAGAAATATTTTGGAATCATTATCTCATTTAAATATTTGTCAGTAATTTCAGATTGCCATCATGCCATCGATTATTTGTAACATTCAAAAGTATTTCATAAATTATTCGAGTTTTCCGGAGTCATTAAAAAAATACTCATGTAAGTCATACATTTAGCGGAATTCCTGTAAAAAGCATTTATATTACTCAAATGTCATTCATGAGATACTCATCTTATACATATATTATTAGGAAATTTTCTGATACTCGTATCATTTGAAATTAAATTGAGAAAATACCTATCCCATTCTCGTTAGTATTTTGTTTGATACACTTCTTTATATGCAAATATTACTCTCGAGATGCTTATCTCCTATTATTCAGAAATTATCTTATACCCTAATCTCATTAAAAAAACAATGCCCAGGTATTCGAAAATATGCGAATGTTTCGAGAGAGCATTCAAATATTCAAGAGTTTATTAGAAAAAAACGCAATTCATTTATACATTTAACCGTTTTTCTTTTAGAAATCCTTACTTCATTCGAATGTATTATATTACTCAAAATTTTGGTGAAGCTCCTCATTTTATTCAAATATTTGTCTGGAATGCGGAAATATTGAAATTATTCCATAAAAATCTCAAATATTATTAGGATTTCCTTTTAGAAACCTACATGTCGTTTGTATGAATATTTTTGTCAGAGCTTTGTTTGTTTTTACCTCGAAGTATTTCAAAATATTGTACACTTAATCAAAGACTTTTTTAAGCAATCATCTTTTCATATTGCAGACTTTTTCAGTGTCTACCAGTAATTGGAAAATATTCAACAAATTCCCAATAATTACACTCAAATTGTCTGTCCAAAGTTCTCAGCCACAAAAAATTAGAATATTTTCAATGAATTTCAAGCATCCCACTTAGAAAGCCTTGAAATACAAATATTTACTTGCAATTTCCAATGCCACTAGTAATTTGAACATATTCAATTTAAGATCAGTTGCATCGTGTACTAAGTACATTCCGCACAAGCACGCTCGCTTGATACGTACAGCACGAGCATGTTGATTCGCAGGACCAAGCTGAGAACCGACTGCTTAGAAATTGAAAATGACTTATGACGTATTTTAACTAATTTAGAAATCTCTAATCCCCCAATATATTTTATTCAACAGAATTAATAAGATTTGCAGATTTGCTCAGAACGACGGGCATACGACGACTATTATCGAAACCCGGCAATGTTAGTAACTATAAATCAAGCCTTCGTACGAATAAATGAGTGCACCGTAGCCGGGGGCCCAGATAGCCGTAGCGGTAAACGCGCAGCTATTCAGCATGACCATGCTGAGGGTCGTGGGTTCGAATCCCGCTGGTCGAGGAACTTTTCGTAAAGGAATTTTTTTCGATTCCCAGGGCATAGAGTATCTTCGTACCTGCCACACGATATACACATGCAAAAATGGTCAATCGACAAAGAAAGCTCTCAGTTAATAACTGCGGAAGTGCTCATAAGAACACTAATCTAAGAAGCAGGCTTTGTCCCAGTTGGGACGTAACGCCAGAAAGAAGAAGAAGATCGTAGCCGGAGAACCTCTCTCGATGTTTTAGCTCGGCGAAAAACGGAGAAAGCAAACAACGATATCCCAACTTGAAGCCGGTGAAGGAGAAATCATTAAAGACTCGCAAGCCATTCAAGATCACGTACTCCAGTATTTTTCCGAAATGTATGCGGAAACGGCAGATGGAACACAGCAACCAGAAGATTTCTTGTGTGATCAAATTATCCCGGAAAATGATGCGACAAACGAAGCCTGTATGGATGCTATAACCACGGCGGATATATAATCTGCAATAAAATCAAGTTCATCTAAAAAGTCACCTGGACCGGACGGCATACCGAAGGAATTTTATCTACGCGTATTTGACGTTATTCACCGCGAGCTAAATCTTCTGCTTAACGAGGCTTTAGCATCGAACTTCCCGTCCAAATTCGTCGATGGAGTTATCGTGTTAGTGAAGAAAAAAGGTTCTGGCAACACTGTTGGATCCTACAGACCAACATCGCTTGTCAACTTCGATTTCAAACTGCTCTCCCGCATTCTGAACACGCTAAGCATGCTCAACGCAGCGCATGTGTAAAAACTGCACAGAATGAGGCAACCAATGCAGGACTCTCTGGCTGAGTGAAAATTCTGTGTAAGTCGCACTCATGCTGTGTGTAGCCGATGTGTTGGCCTTCGGCTGTGCGGGGATCGATGGATATGGAACAGTCAATCTCTCCCGCGCGGCAGCAAACAGTTGGCCGTTGGTAAGATGGGGAGTTTTCTGTGATTTTTTCAGGCGAAAAGCCGGAAGATGGTCGCAAATGTGGAAGTTTTTTCCCCATTTGCTTCCGCTTCGGCTATTCGAATGAAAAAATCTCTGAAAACTTGAAAATTTTAATGTTTTTTTTAATGTTTTCAGAAGCAAAACAAAAACGGAAGCGAATTCCGCATTCCAAGCGTTCCTCCTCTGTGCGCATTTCACTCATTCGGTTTGTTTACCACCGTTTGCTCAAAACTGTGTACAGCCCCTTTTGCACAGAATCTGTGCTGCATGAAGAGAGGCTGATTTTGTGTACTCGACACTCATTTCTGAGCGTGACAAGTTTAGCGTGAAGAAAAGATTGGATACACGCTAAACTTGTCACGCTCAGAAATGAGTGTCGAGTACACAAAATCAGCCTCTCTTCATGCAGCACAGATTCTGTGCAAAAGGGCTGTACACAGTTTGAGCAAACGGTGGTAAACAAACCGAATGAGTGAAATGCGCACAGAGGAGGAACGCTTGGAATGCGGAATTCGCTTCCGTTTTTGTTTTGCTTCTGAAAACATTAAAAAAAACATTAAAATTTTCAAGTTTTCAGAGATTTTTTCATTCGAATAGCCGAAGCGGAAGCAAATGGGGAAAAAACTTCCACATTTGCGACCATCTTCCGGCTTTTCGCCTGAAAAAATCACAGAAAACTCCCCATCTTACCAACGGCCAACTGTTTGCTGCCGCGCGGGAGAGATTGACTGTTCCATATCCATCGATCCCCGCACAGCCGAAGGCCAACACATCGGCTACACACAGCATGAGTGCGACTTACACAGAATTTTCACTCAGCCAGAGAGTCCTGCATTGGTTGCCTCATTCTGTGCAGTTTTTACACATGCGCTGCGTTGAGCATGCTTAGCGTGTAATAAATAATCATATGACGGAACCTTTCCCTATTCAACGGTCGGTACGGCAAGGGGATCCATTGTCGATGCATCTTTTTGTATTGTATCTTCATCCGTTGCTGATTTCACTCGAACGTGTATGCGGTGTCGACGATCTAGTTGTAGACACATTCCACGCACATCTACGCCAGGATATCAAAAATTCAAACTTTGAAATATTTCCAAAGCTATGCAGAACATGAAAGACAATATGTTGAATTGTATAAAAAACATAAATTTGATTGAAAATACAGTGAAAAACATACCTGAAAAGTTATATAAAGTTTATACAATTTATTGGTGAGAAATTGAGACATTAAACAACTTTTTCATAATAGCCCTGTATCATAGTTTATCAAGTGTAATATGATTGTCTTATCCGTTAACTAGAAGGGTATTAGATGACATTGTTATGTGCGGGTTTAATTTTTTCAAACGAATTATTGGTTCTTTGAAAACGTATTTTTTCAAATAGTCACATTATTATGGTGTCGCGTTACGAAAATAGCCTTATTTTTGACATTGTAAAATAAATACTTCTTATAAAACTCTTATATTTTGGATTCTCTTCCTACTCGTCAAGATACGTGTTGCCATAAAAAAAGATTCAAAATCGGACCATTCTTCGAAAAGTTACACTAGGTGCAAAGTTTTGGTGTCGCGTTACGTTAATTTTCACCGTAAATTTTCAGGATGAAACTACAAATTTCAAAATGCTCGTTCTCAGCAATGCTACAACCGATTTTCGAAATGTTTGATTTTTAGTAGATGGAAATAGTTATACTAGCTTTGAGCGTTGGTGCCACCCCACTAAAACCCTCCACGTTTTTGTAAAATATGTCTGTTTTCTCTTGTTTTTCACTCAAATCTGATCAAGTAGCTCTGGTTTTTAATGGCTAGTGACCCAAATCTTATCAGACAGGTGCCGTTTAGAGCAGTCTCTTACATGTTGTGGAATACTTGGTTTCGATGGTAAACAACGTGGTTCTCCAGCGGATAATCCAGAATATCCGTAAAAATGGTCAATTCATGAAAATAATCCAAGACAGTTTTTTTTATAAACTCACCAGAACTCCTTATTATAAAACGCAATAGATTATTTGAATCGTTCATGGACCTAGGTGGTCACAATAATGACCTTCGGAAGATCCGGAACATCCGTAAACATGGTCATTTCGTGAAAATCATCCTGGATCACTGCGCTTTTTTTTAAAACATATCAGAAATCAATTACTAAACATAACGGATGATTGAGATTGTTCTTGGAAATAGGTGGCCATTATAAAGCTCTTGAGAGGATCTGCAGCAACCGTAACAAATGGTCATCTCGCAAAAATCAACTTAGACACGTAGTTTTTTTTTTCAAATCTTCTGGATGTCTTGTCATGACATTTATCTATGTTGCCATTCATCCTTTACGTTGTATAATAATTAATTTGATTAATTTTGCAATAAACTTCGGTGATCAAGGTGGTGTTTAATTTCAATACAAATTATACTTCTTCTTCTTCCTGGCGTTACGTCCTCACTGGGGCAGAGCCTGCTTCTCAGTTTAGTGTTCTTATGATACTTCCACAGTTGTTAACTGAGAGCTTTCTTTGCCAAAGTTGTAATTTTCACATTCGTATATCGTGTGGCAGGTACGATTATACTCTATGCACAGGGAAGTCAAGTAAATTTCCTTTACGAAAACATCCTGGACCGACCGGGAATCGAACCCAGACATGGTTTTGCTTTGTAGCCGCGGACTCTAACCACTCGGCTAAGAAATGCCTCCAATTATACGTGTATTGCAAATTTTATATGTTCCATAATTATGATTTTTACGTGTTAAAAAAACGCGCAGTGGTCTAGGATGATTTTTACGACCAGTTTTGTGGATTTTACAAAGGGAGTTGTAGTGGCCCATGGCAGCCCTGATTTGATGATTTTATAAATTGATAATTTTTATGAATATTAACCAACCATTCTTAAAACCAGACCTAAACCAAAGCTTTGTGCAAAAAAGAAAAAAAGAAACATAGGGAAAGTGTACCAGTTATGGCCATAGTAGTTCCCTATTTGGCCATATGTAAAATTTTAATTACTATCACATTTTAAATCTTTTTGAATGTTTTTCCACCAAGATATATGTTAAATCTAACTACTACAACACTCAAACATGTTCAAAATTTGAAGACATTAAAGTAATCACGTATGGCGAAATAGGGACTCACTATGTCCATAACTGATACACCTACCCTATTTACCTCTCACTAAAACGTGGAAGGTTCCAGAAGAATTACGCCAACGCTTAAATCTGGTACAACTATTTCCTTTCAATGAAAGCTCAAACAATCGGTTGAATAATTGAGGAACTGAATTTTATGAATTAAAATGTATTAACAGTTTCGCCTAATGATCTGATCTAATAATTCTTCTGTTCGGCAGAATTCCATGATATTCAGATCACTATTTTGAGACCATAAACGTCCTTAACAATTTTTCTAAAACATGATCCTCAAAATACTACATGGCTACGTTGAAATTTTATTGGCCCAATATCTGGTTCAATTACACCCCTGTGCCACAAAATTCTGTATCCTTCAGACCACCATTAGTAAATCATAAACACTTGCACACGCTATGTCTGAACCAGCAGATTATAAAAATCGAATGTACATCGGATATCTTCATCATCTTCAAAAAAGATCAAAGGAATGGTTAAAAAATTTAACCCAAAATAAAACACAATCACCCCACTGTACAGCAGCTCTACATATTTTTCGTCCCATCATTAGGAAGCTTTTATGGTCGTCTACAAATTTCTGAAACGATATTCTTGAAATAATTTTTTGAATCTTTTTAAAAAATTTCCCCATTTATCAGATCCATTAACTCCACTGTGTTATTGAATTTCGGATACTTCCGACAACCATAAATGTCTGCTTGTCGACTTTGCCGAAAGCATACTTTTAAAAGTAGGTACATCGTTGAAAGGTTTACATAATTTTATTTTACAATCAAATTAAATCATTCTAACATGTATCAAAGCTCAAGATTATTCGCGCCGCCATCCGCAAGCACTGTACCGGAAACATCCTTGAAAAAATCACAGAAATATCTTAACATTATTGCAAAGAATTTAGTCAAATTTATATGGTGACCACAAGCGCCATCTACGCTTTTACAAAGCACGGCATTTTCAAAAGGTTTCACAGAAACATTAAATTAATTTTAACTAGTGTCGGATCAAATTACCCCACTGTGAGGCAGATTGTCGAATGTATTAAACAAATAACAATACTAGATATACATTTTTTTCTGAAACCCGAAAGCAACATTACCGAATTTATCAATAAAATAAAAAATGCTTTTTGCGTAACGCGACACCATTTGCAGAACCCTGTTGGAAGATAAACGTAACGCGGCGCTCATAAAATGAAATCAATGATTTCAAGCAATTAATCAATATTTCTATCCAGTTTGAAGTCACACTCTGATTCTTATCAATACATAGAAGGATTGCCTAGAACAAACCCGGATTGTAAAAATTATAGCAGAGCAGATATAGGCGATTATAGAGTGATGTTTAAAAAAGTGCATTTCAGCGATGGTGTCGCGTTACGAAATTCAACTGCTTTTAATTACCATATATGCAGTGTTATGTTTCAAAATGAATGTCACAACATCAAGTACATTTAATATGCATGATATAAAACCTGTTTTATCACATGGTCACAAGGCATATTTCCGAGAACATGCCTAATTTGATAATGAAAGTCGGTTCCTCGTGGTGTCGCGTTACGCTGGAATGTGTCTGTAGCGTACGCTTAGAGTTACTGTACACGTGCTGTAGCCTTAGCTGCAGGAGCCTCATTGCTTGCAAGCGCACGAGCGCGCTGTTAATTGTGAGACCTTTTTTGGTGCGCCTCATTTTTCTTGAGATGTGTCTCAATGCGATCTCATGCGCTCCGTCACATGTGCTGTTTAAAAATCAGCACAATAATGGGAGTGATTACAAAAGTTTTCAACGAGGATCGAAATTGTAACTTTTGGATCGCGAGTCTTCAACCATATCATGTAGGCCATCTAGACACCTGAATAATGAGGCAAAAATAGTTGTAGAGGCTCTTCGTTACTAAGCAGTTGTTTCACAACTTGGACACCGATGGCGAGCCGTAGCGCGGTACAGCGCATGAGACGAGTCTCCCCGAGAGCACATCACCTAGAGCGCGCTTATATAATTTTCGTGAGCCTCCGTCTAGCGCAGCACACTAGGATTCCGATGAGCTGAGAGACGGTTTGGTTGGAGGCTCGTCAGTACCTACATTTATGTGCTCCTGAGAAATATGTAACTCTACGTACGCTGATGACATCAGCGTCGTCGTATCGTCGGCTCTAAAAGTTCAAGAAATGCATGACTTACTCATACGATTTAGTAGAGTATCGGGTGCTGTGTTAAATTTGCGCAAGACGACGTCAATTGATGTTGGTTTCCTCACCGGAGATCGAATACAAGAGGACTGGTTAAGAACAGAAAATGAAATTAAAATTCTAGGGGTGATATTTGCCAACTCGATACGGCGTATGATTACCCTAAATTGGGACTTACTAGTTGGCAAAGTTCGACGACAGATTTGGCTACATTCTATACGTACGCTTACTCTGCATCAGAAGGTTATCCTTCTCAACACCTTCATTACGGCGAAAGTGTGGTATTTGTTCTCGATTTTGCCAATGTACTGCGTACATACTGCTAAAATAACAAGCACCATGGGAAGTTTTCTGTAGAGGAGACATCCAGCACGTGTGCCATTACAGCAGTTGGCAATGAACGGAGAATGAACGGTGCCTACATTGCAATTCTGCATCGGAAACTCTGACGCACAAATTCAGCGAATGTCAGCGAGTAACTGCAGCGTGGGGACTTTTGCAGAGCATCCTATCGACCATTCTTCAAGGAGGTCGGAGACTTTCGTTCGATGATCTGATAAGACCAGTTCTGTTTTATGCAAATAGGCAGCAGAAAATTCAAATACTCAAACTTTTCATAAACTATGTATTTTTTGTCATGAATTGTGATAACGCTGTAGATGTAGATGAATTAGAATTCATTCTCCAAGTGGAAATATGATAATTTAAATTGTAATTACCGTAATCCGGGGTATCATTGATCAGCGGGGTAACATTGATCGGAGTGACTCATCTTGTAAAAAGTTTGTATCATCATTTATTGATGGAACATTTCCAAATCATGAATAGTGCTTCTCTTTCATATATTCATGAGCTAATGAAAGTGAAGATTTCTGCGAAAATTGCGTTTACCTTATGCGTAAATTTGTCAACTTTTCGAAACGATGATTCCAATGGGTAAGGATGACACTACCCAATATTCATGTCTCACATAAGTTTTGCAAACGATATGAGCAAGGAAAATGCGGTTCTTACTAAAAATGGCATCGCCGAAAACGATTCCGTTGTCAAAACTTTCATAAGTATGCTCAATTAAGCAACATTAACGAATTACTGTAAAGAATATGGAATGCCATTAGGAAATTGCCTACCTTTAGGCGTATTCCGTGGTTAGAAGTGTTTTTGTTTTTAATATAACTCAAAAGTAAATGACTTGTAAGCGTTTGGCCTTCATATTCAGCTTTGGGGGCCATGATTTAAGTAAGTAACGACATTTTCAATATTACCGAATGTTGTTTACATAGGTGATCAATGTTACCCCATATCAGCAAAATCAAAAAATCACTTAAAACATTTTTTCAAACATGCTTAAATCTTCCAAAAAACAAAATGCAGTATGTAGTCACGAGCTTTTGCTGGCAGTACTTGTTTTAAAAATATAAAATTTGCAACATTTGCATTTTCAAAAGAAATATTTAAGATATATTAAAAAAAATGATCAATGTTACCCCGGATTACGGTACCTTTTATTCATAATCAATAGCTAATAAACAAAATTCTACAAAAAAAAAGAAATAAGAATCATGGAGGAGGCACACATTTCTATTTATTTAAATTTATTGAAGTTGTGGAATTCCAATCTTCTCCTACAATTCGAAAGGTAAGTGTACTGATAGCATGATAACGCTGAGGAATCGTAAACATTGATTTAATTTATATGCTTTTAGGTGGCCCACACTTCAAAGAGGCCTCAAGTGTCCGTAATAAGAATGAAAACGGTATTTCAGCTTCATACTAACATATTTATTGGCTAAAACGTGATGAAATTTGATTAAGATTCAATTTGGAATTATGAATCAAAATCCGTACAGCACAATAATACTCCCAAACAGTTATTGTACAGTTCAGAAATAGCATTTACTCCTGCGGAATTACAAATACTCACTTTTAGAAGTCATCATGAACAACAGTTGGTTCAGAAAAAGTGCGAATTTGACTATTAATATGTTGGAAACTATTCTCACTCTTCTTAGTAAATCACAAACCAATCATCACAATAATGAGCGGCCACATTTTGATTTTTACAATTTTAAAATCATGGCCTACTTGTATAAGATTAACACGAATAACAACTTATAACTTATTGTAAATAGATGTGTGATTTAAAAACTGTACATTTAATCATTTTAATATTAAAATAATGAAAATTAAATCAAGTGTACGGATTTCGGTCCCACACGGTAACTTTATGAACATGGTTTCTTCACAAGAAATAATCTCCTTTCAATTTCGAAGATACAAGTGAGATTAGAATTTTGAAAAAAAGTAATCAAATTTGTTAAAATTGCGATCAAAGTTGCCCGCGCGCATTTCAGACGCGCCACTGACTTGAGCCTTAATAATTGGAATCCTACAATAGCACTGAGACTGAGGCATCCTACAATAGCACTGATAAAAGGCAATACTCTCAATGGAGTATGGTTGAAGCATACATTTAGGAGATCTTGCAGATAATATTATAGCCATGAGCCTCTGTTACGTGCCATAAATTCTGTATTCGAACGTCGGGTGCTTAGGACGATCTTCAGCGGTGTGCAGGAAAACGGTGTGTGGCGGCGAAGGATGAACCACGTGCTCGCCCAACTCTACGGCGAACACAGTATGTATCCAGAAGGTGGCCAAAGCTGGAAGGATACGATGGGTAGGGCATGTTGCAAGAAATATTTGTGTGGACGAAAACCCACAAATTCGAAAAATAAAAAATAATCACGGTGATCATGGACAGCCCTTTGACAAAGAAGGTCAAAAACTGTGAAAGTGCTTATAAGAAGCCGGCTTTCTCCTAGATGGAATGTAATGCCAGAAATTAAACGAAGATTATGAGTTTCCGGAACTGTAATGGTAACTAATTTTGACTAAAGACAAAACCAATAATTGGTGCGCAAATCTAGAATTTTCAAAAAGTTAAAACAACGAAAACTCTAAAAGTATACAAAAAATATTTAGATTGCTAACAATATTATATTATAATATCAATTTGAATATTTCTAACAATGTGCGGTGATTTCTACGAAATCCTATCCACGTGAATGTCAAAAATCCTTGAACAGAGCGGGCCCTGGTACATAATTCGCCATGATTCTCAAGTTGCATGTTGCATCCAAAGTCTATATGCCATGACGAAACTTCAACAAGTGCTGGTGGTTCATTATCAAAGTCTGGAGGCGAAATTTCGCCTAGTGGTTTTCTTTAGGTTCCGAATGAAGGTACCAGCTGTCGAAGCAATAAAAGAATAGCAAATTTTACTTGCTACGTGACCTAGCTGCATGCACGCTTGTACAGGGCTGACGGATTAAATGATTTGCTCTCGTTTGCCTCTATGTCTCTTCAGCTCACGAAACTGGTTGAAGCATTCTCCTAAATGAGTTTCTATACATTGTAGAGATGATTTTTATTTTCATGCTTCTCGCGAAATAATTTATGTCAAAACATAACAATAACGCGCATCCGTCCACGAGATGTCTTGTAAGATCATAAAATGTTACCCTTCGTATTAAGACATCATTTGTTTGTTGAATTTTCTCTGTTCTGAATTGTTCACTTAGCGAAAAACGCTTTTACGCCTTTTATTTACGCCCACTTAGTCACGGCAAATAAAGAAGGCTGTCGGCTGTTGCTTTCGTCTTCTTACCAAGTCTGCTGCTCTTTTGTGTTTGGAAGATCTGACTTTCATGTTATTTTTGAACAATCATCTTTGTGTTCAAACATTGAATGCCTTACAAACAACAGGTTTTGGTGGCAAAATGTCCCATTGTTCGAAATCACGTTATTCTTCAAAAGAGCTGTTCGAAATCCGATAAAGAGATGTATCTGTTCAATGTACGTTTTGATTAAACTTCGATCTGTGTGAACTGGAAATCTATTTTTACAGAAATGCATGCATTACTACAGTACAACCCATAGAAGCCCCAATTTTCGCGTATGGAAAAAGTAGGCATTAGGAAAATAATTTCAAGTTTGCCTTCTTATGCAAATGTTCATACTTTTCCAGTACATTTCAGAATGCCATATTCATATAGCACCTTTTTACAGATAATCACGTTTTCAGTTGTTATTTATGCAGAAAGTTCGTATGAAGGCTGTTGTGCCTTTATTTTTTATGTTTTAAATAAATAAGAACATAATATCAAATACCAGAAACATGAGATAGACAACGCTGCTTAAAAAAGTGTCGGGCCAAAATGAGCACATTCGTGAAATTTAATGAAGAAAACATTATTAATGAGTTTCAACGATTCCTGCTAAAATCTGGGGAAGTTTGTCCTGCTCAAAATTTTGTAAGAAAATCATTAAAGATTGTGTGAGAACCTTTTTCAGGATCTGTGAATTCCTATTGAAAGTTCAGTGACAATGTTGTACAACATTTTATCCGAATCTAGCCCAAGTTTTCCGAGAAAGTTACAGTTGCAGCTATGTCTCAACTGGGATAGACCGTCTTTATCCGCTTGTGTTCTAAGAGGACTTCCACAGTTCTTAACTGAGGTTTTTTTTTTCAATTGACCATTTTTGCATTCGAATCTCGTGTGGCAGATACGAAGATACTCTATGTACGTCGAAAAAAATCAATTACTAAATTTGGTTTTCATTTACGTTTTATGAATTTCTTGAGAATTGTTAAAGATCATTATTTTTATATAAGGGTTTAAAAGTGTTCCTGAGAATTAAAGCTAGATATCATTTTTGTTATTTCTCGTACGAATGATTCAAATGTTTGTCCAAGGAAGGAAAACACTAACGGTTTCAACCTTAATGAAAGGAATCATATTTCAGCATTAGGCTCCGTGCTTCATAATGTCCATTATACAATTACTCACCATCCTGATTTCAGACAAAACATTAAATTATCATTGACAGCACAACATACCTAGAAGCGCTGGTGTAGATGATTGCAAAAATGAGCAAAGATGAGTACAAAATGTAAAAACCATGTTAATATTTCTTGTCTGTCGGCTTATTCCGGAGGAGTAGAATTCCAAACGACAGTCACTGCGGAGCTCCGTCTGCTGCCGAAACTCCCCGGATAATTTGACATGGTATGAAAAAGCGGTGAAATAATGGCCCCTGCCCAGTGGCCTGTAGTTGCAACTGGTGGATGGAGTGGGCTGTTTATCTTCCAGAGGTCGAGATGTTGCTCAGCATGGTTTGCTCTTCGCAGCACTATAGATGTGAGAGGCAATTTGGAATTACTTCAGGAAAGATTTTCCTCTTCCTCAAGGTTCCATTTGAGGATTGAGAGGACATGAAACACCATTAGGCGTCAGTACAAGCCAGAGGTATAAGTGTTTTGTAAGACTTAGAAATCATTTATTTGTCCGGTTTGTTCGGTAAATGATTCATTTACACAGGGGAATCAGAATTGATTTGACGGGTTACTGGTGTTGATGAAAAAGTGTAATTCTTTAAATAAATTGATAAAATAATTTTCGGTTCTTAAACTGCATTGAAGAAACTATACGCACTTATAATATCTTGAAGATTTTCAGTGAAATTTCCCCAAAAGCTTAACGTGAAAAAATACCAAATATTTTGTAGAGTTCATAAACAGAACCATGTAGAAAAATTTAAAAAAACAGAAGGGAATTGAACTTTCAACTGACTAGGAAGGCTTCCACAAAAGTTTTTGGAAAAAATCGTTTCGCTATTTTTTCACGAAACCCTACAATAATTCCTTAGCCGATTTTTTTCATTTATTCCAGGCATTTTTCTAAGATTTTTTTTTCAAATATTCATCCTCGCAGAAATTGCTTCAAAAAAAATTCAGGCATTACTCGATGATATCTGTTATAAACTTTTCTAAGAATTCCTCCATAAATTTTATCTAGGATACCTCATTAAAATCCTCCAGGAATTTCTCTTGGCATTTCTCCAGCATTCCATCAAAGTATAGTTATTGCGGTTCGAATTTTTCTCTAATTTTTCTATTTTTCAAATAAAATTTCCTGATTTCCATCGTCAAATCTTAATTAAAAATTCAGAGTTTCAGTTCGAATTTCTTCAAGTTATTTCTTTAAAACGTCTTGTAGGACATTATTTAGAGATTCTAATGTTTGTCAAATATTTTAGCAATTTATATTCTCGAAAGTTTAATCAAAAGTTTAGGAGGTCTTTCAGAGATCCTCGTAAGAATTTATCAAAGCGTACTTAGAACTTACACAAGTTTCATCTGAGGTTACTCTGGGGTTTTATTTCTAAATTCCGGAAAAAAGTCAACACGATCTAAAAGATTTCCTTGAATGGCTGCAAAATTATTTGTAGACTTCTTTGAGAAATTTTTCAAATAATTGGAGGAATTCCTGAAGGAATTTCGAATTCTTGAAGATTCTCTAAATGGGAATACTGTAGGAAGTCCTAGGGAAATCCATAAAATAATTTTTGGATAGCTGATTCCTGATGTGGTTATCCATAGCAAAATTCTCCATAAATGACGTAGCAATTTTTGGCCAGTTTTTGACACCCCCCCCCCCCCTTCCCTATCGTATCGTATTTTCCAATACCTAATACATGGCTTGTAGCAAAATTGTAGACTCCCCCCTTCCCCCAAAAAATCTTTTATGGACGGTCCCTATCATAAAACTCACCTTCCTCAGTGCCCACCTTTGCGAGAGAGAGTACGCCTTTTCATTGCCATAGATTAATGCGAGGAGCCATTCAAAGATTATCTTGTATGATCTGTCGATGAGTGCACACATCTGCTCTCTTATTTTTATAAAAAAGTAAGATGCATGCTTAACATGTCTCATCAATCGAAGTGCCTCAAAAAACTGAGACTATTCGACATTGGCGTAGGAACAGGGGGGGCCTGGCCCCCTCCAGAATCGTCCGGGACCCCCTAGATAAAAATGATGATGATAAAAATAAAAAATAAGAAAAATCTTCTGAATCAATGTACATTAGGGTGCGGCTTATTTTTCAAAAGTTCTCAAAACCAAAAATTCGTGTGCTCTACTGAATTCAAATCACAATAAAAGAGAAACCTCAAAATCTGAGCCAAAAATATTAACATTTAGAGGTGGCGCAAGCGTCTTGAAGGTGAATTTTCAGGTTATGAAAAATGACCTTCAGTAAAGTAAACATGACTTTGTTATTTTTCAACCGATTTTGAAACTTTTAGCATCAATACCTTCAAAAATAAATTTATGGAAACTTCGTGAAACACCGAATTTGAGTAAAATCAAAACAAGTTTTAGTTAAAAGTAATTTATTCCAAATTGTTCCTCATTTTACTAAAAATTTCAACTTCGTTTGACCATAACTTCATGATTACTCAACCGATTCCAAATCTTTTTACATGCTTTTGAAGCTAATTTAATTGTTTTCAAATCTTTCCTACATCACATTCCACTAAAGATATTTCTTGACCAAGTTTTTCAGCAAAAACTGCACATAAACACGATTTTTTAACGAGAAGTAACAGTTTTTTTCAATGTTTTGCCAATTAAATATTGTCTCTAAAGCTGAAAGTGCTTTTTCTCATTTGTTAAAGATTTGAGAAGGACTTCACAACAATTTTTAAATAATTTTGAAACAAATATATGTTTGCATATGTTAAAAAATATATGCACTATTCAACTCGTAATTAAGGCAAAATGATTTATTTATTAAAGTTTTATAGAAAATATGTAATTTCCAGCAAAAAAAAACTCAAATAATCCAAAGAAATTTGATTTTTTTAATAAAAAATGTTTTCGGGTAGTTTTTGTTGAATAATTAAGTCAGAGCCATTTTTTAGAAAAATGTGATGTATGAAAGGTTTGGAACCAACTAAATTTTCTTCAAAAGCACGTAAAAAGATTTGGAATCGATTGAGTAATCATGAAGTTATGGCCAAACAAAGTTGAAATTTTTAATAATATGAAGAATTTTTTTGATAAAAGTATCTTTAACTAATACTAGTTTTTATTTAAGACAAATTCAATGTTCTACAAAGTTTTCATAAATTTAATCTAGAAGATAACGGTGTTAAAAGTTTCAAAATAGGTTAAAAAATAACAAAGTTATCAACTACCGAAAAGCTAAACATTACATATAATTTGTAATTGGATTAGATGGACAAATTGATGTGAAGATTTGCGAAAAAGTTACACGTCTTCTCAGTGAGAATCGAACTCACGACTCCCCGATCTCTAGTTGGGGCGCGTTAACCACTACGCCATGAGAGGACTCATGAACGCAGAAGTTAACCTGAATTCGATTTCAGCTCAATAATCACGTGGTCCTCTTTCGCAAAGTGCACCTCTTTCGGAAGAATTAGATGCCCATCCAAACACAACGCTTTCTATATATATCCAATGCCTAGCCCGAGAGCGCATTGTTTTTTAGATATAGGAATAGCACACTACACTAGCCAGCAACTGCGCTGGCTGAGGTTTCTATTGTGTGGGCTTCCAATGGGTCGCGACGTTCTCAAACGACCGGTTACGGAACATAAGTCCGTTGCTCGATAAATACTTGTTTTAATTATGAATCGTGGTTTACGGCCAACCAGCCGAGTGGAAGTTTAACAACTACCGAAAAGCTAAACATTACATATAATTTGTAATTGGATTAGATGGACAAATTGATGTGAAGATTTGCGAAAAAGTTACACGTCTTCTCAGTGAGAATCGAACTCACGACTCCCCGATCTCTAGTTGGGGCGCGTTAACCACTACGCCATGAGAGGACTCATGAACGCAGAAGTTAACCTGAATTCGATTTCAGCTCAATAATCACGTGGTCCTCTTTCGCAAAGTGCACCTCTAGTAGTGTAGTGTGCTATTCCTATATCTAAAAAACAATGCGCTCTCGGGCTAGGCATTGGATATATATAGAAAGCGTTGTGTTTGGATGGGCATCTAATTCTTCCGAAAGAGGTGCACTTTGCGAAAGAGGACCACGTGATTATTGAGCTGAAATCGAATTCAGGTTAACTTCTGCGTTCATGAGTCCTCTCATGGCGTAGTGGTTAACGCGCCCCAACTAGAGATCGGGGAGTCGTGAGTTCGATTCTCACTGAGAAGACGTGTAACTTTTTCGCAAATCTTCACATCAATTTGTCCATCTAATCCAATTACAAATTATATGTAATGTTTAGCTTTTCGGTAGTTGTTAAACTTCCACTCGGCTGGTTGGCCGTAAACCACGATTCATAATTAAAACAAGTAACAAAGTTATGTTTACATTACTGATGGTAATTTTTTATAACCTGAAAATTCACCTTCAAGACACTTGCGCTACCTCTAAATGTTAACATTTTTGGCTCAGATTTTGAGGTTTCTCTTTTAATGTGATTCAAATTCATTGGAGCACACGAATTTTTGGTTTTGAGAACTTTTGAAAAATAAGCCGCACCCTAATGTACATTAGGCCGTCCCTTATTTTTCGAAAATGCGAAATGTTATAAGATCGTTAGTGTAAAGTGCTCGTTTTGGTAAGAAAAAAATCAGGTAAAAATTTGAAGTCCGTACGTGGACGCTAAGTAGTCTCCCAACGGCCCTGAATGTATTAGGCGTAGATGACCCCGTGCGCAAAATCGAGCTCGCTGCTCTTGTGCACGCAGCATGAGTATGAAAAGCCACCAGTAACAAATTGTCCTGCTCGCGTTGATAACCAGCATAGAAGTTTGTTTTCTCTGGGATGGTTCAAATATTACATAACACAAAATTTTCCAATTTTAGACCCCCTCCCTCCTCCACGTAACAGCTTTCGTATGAAAAGTTTAATATTTTTGTATGGACCGTAATACTTCGGAAGACCCCTTCCCTCTCCCTGTTGCGTTACGTAATATTTGAACGATCCCTTTGTAGTTATAAATTTTTTGTCAGCGTGCAGTGTTTTGAAGATATCCACAGTATAAAATATTATTTAACTTAAAATTAAATGTTGATTATCAATTTGTTACTAGTGGCTTTTTATCCTCATGTTGCGTACCGTAATCCGGGGTAACATTGATCATTTTTCTGAATGTTTCTTTAATATTTCGTTTGAAAATGCAAATGTTGTAAATTTTATATTTTTAAAACAAGTACTGCCACCCATAGCTTGAGACAGTATACTGTATTTTGTTTATTGAAAGATTTAAGCATGTTAAAAAAAATGTTTTAGGCGACTTTTTGATTTAGCTGATATGTGTTACCCCATCACCTATGTAAACAACGTTCGGTAATACTGAAAATGTCGTTACTTACTTAAACCATGATCCCTGAAGCCGAATATGAAGGCCAAACCCTTACAAGTCATTTACTTTTTGAGTTATTTTCAAATTAAAAACACCTCGAACCACGGAATACGCCTAAAGGTAGGCAATTTTCTAAAGGTATTTTACATTCTTAACAGTAATTCGGTAATGATGCCTAATTGAACATACTTACAAAAATTTTGACAACGAAATCGTTTTTGGCGATGCCATTTTTAGTAAGAATAACATTTTCCTTGCTTATATCGTTTGCATAACTTGTGTGAGACATGAGTCTTCGGTTGTGTTATCCTTAACAATTAAAATCATTATTGCAAAAAGTTGAGAAATTTACGCATAAGGTGAACTCAATTTTCGAAAAAACATTAACTTTTATTAGCTCATGAATATAAGAAAGAGAAGCACCATTCATAATTTGGAAATGTTTCATCAATAAATGATAATACGTTTTTTTGGTAAGATGAGTCACTCCGATCAATGTTACCCCGCTGATCAATGATACCCCGGATTACGGTACACAAGAACTTGGCGCACGGGGTCATCTACACCTAATACCTTTAGGGTCGTTGGGGGACCACTTAGCGTCCACTTACGGACTTCAAATTTTTACCTGATTATTTTTTTACCAAAACGAGCACTTTACAATGACGAACTTATAACATTTCGCATTTTCGAAAAATAAGGGACGGCCTAATGTATATGACTCTTGTTATTGACAAAAATCTTATACAGGATCAGAGTGGCGGTTCTGATTTTGGAGAATCGCGCGACAAGCGAAAGCTTAACCGCCCGGCTGTCGATCGATTGGTTACTGTTAGAACTAGTTTCTTGTTGTATGCGATAAGCGCAATTTTTCGACATCTCCGGTGCTAAAAATATCGTGATACAAAACATAGAAAGTTTGTTTCTGAAAATTCGTTTTTTTAATAATCGAAATGATGCAAATAAATCGAGGTGTCTGGTGATGATGATAATTTCCCTTATGAGAATTCACTTAAAATGCATACATTAATTTCAACTCGTATAATGTCCGAAAAAAATGAAAAGAAGACAAAATTACTGAAGGAATTTCTCAGACAATGAATAGCAGGAAGTTTTGTCGAAAAAAATAACTTTCAAGGAATTTCGGCACGCTCAAGTTTTCTTCAGATGAAATTTAACCTGGTGTGAAAAATGTAGCAAAATCTACCACAGTGTTATATTCCACCTCTTTTTGACATTGATTAAATGTTTTAAGTATTTTCGCATGAATAAATTTATTGCTTAAACTATATTTTTTCATGAAAACTTTTTAATTCATAAATTATTTGATTAATTTTCAACAGATTTGTAGCAACATTTTTCGAAAAACCTTTCCGATATTCTTTATAGAATTTTAGTTAAATCAAATTCCTCAAGAAATATTCAAGGCTGGCTTCAAGGCTTTTCGAAATTAGTTAAATAATATTGTGGGACTATTGATTCCGGAAAATATTCCCGGATTTACCTGAAAAATCTAACATTATCTTTAAAAAGTTCAGTTTACCCTCGCAATTCCTTCAAAAAATCATTAACTCTGTCAAATCTAATTCAGAGATATTCATTGAAATATATTAGAAATTCTTCTGTGAATTTAGTTTCCCTATAAATTTTATTTCAAATTCTTACGCGAAGTTCATCAAGAGTCCTTAAGAAGTATTTCCAAAATAATATATTTGTAAAGAAGATTCTGATGGACCTTCTTGAGAAATTTGGTTTTATTTTTAAATTCATTAGAGAGTTTCAACTATCCTGTAATTTACCTCTAGAGAAAAGATTAAACATTATCTCTCATTTTATCATTGCCCATCTATTGTCCATGCAAATGTTTCCACTAAGATTTAAATTCATAAAAATCTTACATTTTCGCGTTTAGCTTTTACAGTACTACAAAATAGTCGATAATAGACCCATCAGAAAAACTTCGTTTGGAATTTCCAGAGGTAGGAAAAAAATGGGTTCTACATCAATATGTTCACCATTGTATCAGGAAACTTCGGAGTTCATACAAAACATTACGTAAGATTTTGGTTACTAATACTTTCTGTAAAAATTCCATCTGTTTTAACACCAACCATTTTCTATTATGAAACACGTAGAAAAAAAGAACAAGAATGTTTGTAGTAAATCCTACAAGGATTACTTCAGCTTTTCTGTGAGGTACATTGTCAACAAGTTTCAGAAATTCTGCGGTTTAATTCGTGAATTTAACGACAGGAATTTAGTAAACTTTTCAGAATTATTTTAGCTGCAATTATTAAAAAAATAACCAACAAAGAATCCTTGGATTACCATTCGCAAAAAATGGAGTTAATAGAACCTGAAAGAATACTTGATGGAACTGCTGGAGATTTCTTTTTTGGAAGATCGAGAATAAATTGCAAAATCTTAGTAAATCTGGTGAAAAATTTCTTCAAAAAAATATCCAAAAAAAAATCGTTAGTGCGGTTTAAAGCAAAAAAAAATCTGGTTAATGCTTAGATAAATCTTTGGTATTTTTTCGGAAGAATCTTAGAGAAACAATAATTTAAATCTCTGAAAAATACACGGAGAATCTTTGAGTATTTTCGTGAAAGAGCTTTTGAAAGAACAGTTGAACGTATTCCGTCCACTAGGAACTTTATGAAAAAGTTAGAATTCTTAAAACATTTCTTAGTTTGCCATTCTTGAAAGAAAAAAAAATCGAGAAAGCATTGAAGGAATGCCAGATGTTGCTTCTTGATTTAAGATAAATCTAAAAAATTATTATCTAAAAAAATACAGATAGGTTTGCGGAGAACTTCTCTGAGATATCATGAATAACATTTTCCCAATTGAATTCTTTTCAATTGCTCATGAAATTCTTGTGGAATAACACGAGGAATCCCTAAAGTGACACCCCTGGAATAGTCATATTTTTTTTTTTTTTGCTGCGATTTTTTCAAACAATCCCGTAGAGAAACTTTAGAAAGAACTTCAAAAGCAAAGTTCAGAAAACAGTAGGCGAACTCTGAAGAATTCATAGAATGAATCCTTGCTTGGTGATTTTGAAGATGTTTTTGGTGAGACTCCTAGAATTTTTTGGAGAAATCTTTAGAAAATCCTAAACAAATTATTAATGAACAAAGGAGGATACTTTAAGCTAACAATTGGAATTTATATGCAATAAGTACCTAGAGGACGTTCCAAAAGAAATAATTGAAAGAATTTCTAATGCGTTCTCTGGCGGAATTCTTCAAGAGATTTTTGAGCAATTCGATAGAGATTGTTCGAGAAAATTTCAGAAATTCTGAGAATGATTATCCATGGGAATCTTAGGACGAACTCAGTGAAAACTAGTAAAGGAGCTCTTGGAGAAAGTACTGAAAAGTACGATTATAATTGCCTATAGTATTTTATCATTTATCTAGAAATTACCCTTCTTCCAAATAATTATTCTTCTTTTGAGTTTCGCTATTGGAATAGATTTTTGCACTGAAGATTTTGATATATTAAGCACAAATTTGCCTTTCTTTCAAATATTGGATGTTTTTTCCAAATATGATGTAATTAAAAACTGTTGATTTAAAATTTAAATAAATTTCACCAGCTTTTATACATAGGCTTTTCTTTGGAGCTATATTTAAAGATGTTGTTTTGTTTCCAACTGATATGAGAGCGGAAATCGATAATATTGATCTGCTCAAGTTATCAGTGAAAAGAGAAACCGATTGCTGCAGTTACTTCGATAATTCTGAACGCAATTTATGATATCTCTTCGTTTTACTACGTCGCACTACTGTTCTTTATATTTATACTGTTATAAGATAAAGTTTGGTAAAGCTAACTGTTACCCATTTTTGTATTTTGCTGTTCTATCAATTGTCGCAAGCCGTGCTGTAAGAATTATAATAACTTTGGAACCTGCTTATATTTCTACATTTTATAAAATCAAACACATGATCTTGATGATTTTGAGATATACTGGATAAATATTATTTCAATCACAAATGTTTCTTTCCTTCGATAATAGACTGTGTTTTTGACGTTCATTTCCAAAATTACAGTTATTATTTAATCGCTCGAAAGTTTTGCCACAAATATTTTCTTCTACAAATGTGTTGTTTATTTGAATTATGCTGTGAGATTTTTTTGCGTTTAGATCTAAAACATTTTAAACGAAAAACAAACTGCTCTCGTATATAAGCTATATTTGCATTATGCTGCAATAATAGAACTTTAAATAGGAACTTTCAATATTTTGCAAATGAATTTCCCTTCTTTTACCAATTAATTTCCATCAAGTGTTACGTCCCAACTGGGACAAAGCTTGCGATCAAGTGAAAATGTTCTATGAGCGTCCCCTTTATTATTAACTGCGAACAATTTAATATTTTCAAATATGTATATCACAACATGCTCAAAGAAAATCTATGTTTGGGATGTAGATTTAATTATTATTTCAAAAAGATCTTTCACCAGACCCGTCACGAGTTTAACTTAGTTATGCTCGCTAATGTCACAACAATGTTTGACATCCATAGCTTAGAAAATCTCTGAACGAACACCACGCTTGTTGAGAACCTAACAAATTGTTTTGCTATAAAATGCCGATATTCATTCTAAGTCACTCCTTATGCCAAACGGCCTTATGCCAAACGACTTTATGCCAAACGGGGGAAAATCATTTGAAATCAATACGAATTCGACACGAAAACAAGTGTTTGCTAGGCCCCCCTAGGCCCCCTCCAGAAAAAAAAATCCTAGCTACTCCAATGCTATTCGAGAAGATGAAGAAGTGGTCTGCGGGCATGTTTGAGATCGTCCCCAAAGTGAACGTGCTCTCTCCGCTGTATGTGATACAAGCACATCACTTGGTGCATTAGGAACCCGAGCAAAGCTTGAGATCATATTGAAAACTAATTTTGATGCTGTGATGTCGCAAATTTTGATAACTCAGTTTGTTGTCTTTTTGGTCGTTTTAACGGTTAAAATACCAAAACTGAGAGCATAAAAATGTTCCCATGATATCAAATTGAAAACTATGTTTGCTATCAGTTACAGCAAATTGAAAACTGTTTCTGCTTTAATGGAGAGCAAATTGAGAGCTCATTGAGAAATACAGATTTTCGATTGATATTGAAACGAGTCTGCGACAAAATAAATGCTTTATTTTTATATTCTCATAGTGTGTACACATGTAGCACGAATAAATTTATAATTGTATGGAATGCAAACATTACCAAAAATTTAAAATGACAGCAGAACGAATACTAAATATGATATTGAATGTTTCAATGAAAAATTGATATCAAATTATGATATCAGCTTGATGCTGAAAATAGAATATGTTTTCGGCTTGCGTTCATTTTGATGTTCGACTTTGCTCGGGAAGGTATCACATACTTCACGGAATACTTTAACATCAGACTATTGGTAAGGTAAAACTAAATTACGCCGGAAGTTCGGACAGCATATTGACACCAGGTTCTTTGTTCAATTTGAAGTCACCACTTTCCAGATTGTAACCCGTCTACATAATTACGACTTGAGGTACTTCCATGTATACATCTTTTTAGAGCACTCCGTGGATCAACGTAGCCTTGCCGTTCGTCCAGTGTAAACGGAAACCTTATGTAAACCGGACCACCTCTTTTATATTAGCAATTTCACACCGCTCGAGCAAACCATTAGATTCCAGCTGTAGCCTTAAAGAATGGAACTAGTTGTGCACCACCAGATTCCAGAGGCCACGATCCACACGAATTCTGATTTCATCGTACGTCTCGGAATCGAGATAAGGAAGGACCAAGAGCGCTTGCCAATACCTACAGGGAAAGTTGGGCTCTCGTTCGCTGTACCTCTCGTAATGCTCGCACCTTGGGCCTAAAAGCGTGCCCAGATCTGCCCGCTGTATCTTTTTCATCAACGCTAATTTTAATTTTTATGGACGGACGATTCGCCATTTTGCCTTTCTTGGTTGGTGAAGAGTCTTCGATAGGCTACCTAACCAGGGTTGCGCTATGTACATTGTGCTAGAGGGGGGCTGTCACCTCGATGCTGACACGATACAGCATTGTCCGTTGGTTCTTTGCATTATGACCACCGTCAGAGCCATCACAAAAATCCATTTTCATCAGGGTTTTGGATCTGTAGCTCAGGTACTCAAGAGTTACAAGTTCTTTCAGACATGCTACTATGGTGAGTAGACCTATTCAAATGTCTGGAAGTTCCTCAGTCAAACAATATTTTGATTTTTCATGTCGAAATGAAGTTCTGGTCAAAATTTCAGTCAATTTGGAGAAAATTTAGATGTGCTTCAAATCAATTATATGTTTTTAGACTATTTTCAAGCTTTGAAAATTCATAACTACTGAACGGAACAATGAAACTTATCGGAAATACCTCTACATAGTAGTTTATTCAATTCTACGAACTTTTGTCGAACACGGTTTTATGATTGGAGCAAGTTTAAACATAGTTTGGTTGAGGTTTGTTCTTCAAGGTTCTTGAAAATCACTATTTTTAGGGAGTGTTCTCCCTGAAAAACATACATGAATGAAACTTTCGGATTTTGAATTTCCAGAACATGATGACTATGTATTTCTAAAACTCAATCCCGTTTAAAGATACCTTTTATCTTACGAAAATAGATTGTAAAAAATAGGCAACTAGGAAGCACATTCGTAAATCCGCTGTGGGTGAGCCAATAACAACACTATGAGCTTCAAGGAAACACGAAAAAAGTTTGGTGGCTTAAGCTCAAAACAGCATGCGGAGATTTCATGCAACGAGTTATGGCGCGTGGCACAATACCGTACCAGCTGCCCTCCGTGTGCAATGATCGAGAAGAGAGTTTGTTGACGGATATAACGATGGTGGCTGCCAGGTGGAATTAGCACTTTCAGTAGTTGTTGAACGGTGTAAATGGAAATGTAGCGAGGAACATGATAAACATTGATGATGATGATCAAGTTGTGGACTCATCGACCATAAGAGAGGTTGAAAAGGCTATCAGAAAGCTGAAGAGCTGTAAGGCTGCTGGGAAAGACGAGATCCCTGTCGAGCTTCTCAAGCACGTAAGTGAGCAGCTTTACCAGTCGATCCACCGAGTACTTCTGAAGTTATGGGAGGACGAAGAAATGCCCACCGGCTGGTTGGATGAGCTCATCCGCACTATCTACAAGAAAGGGCACAGACTGGAGTGTGCCAATTACAAAGGAATTATCATGCTGAATTCGGCGTACAAAATTCTGTCGCGCATCCTGTTTAACAGACCGCTTGAGGAGTCCTTCGATGATGAATACCAAGCTGATTTTACTGTGAATGATCCTAGATTAAATTTGGGTGTATAACTTGCAGACTCACCATCTGTTAATCGATTTTAAGGTGGCGATTCAGTGAAAAGAAATGAGGTGTGGCAGATAATGTCTGAACATAGTTTCATGGCGAAAGTAAATAGATTGTGCTACGCTGAATCGAACCATCAAGCTTTCGGATTGCAGACAAGATGTCAACCTCGTTTGTGACGTTAGATGGATTGAAGCAGGGAGACGCACTTTCAAATTTAGTGTTCAATATTTATTTATTTATTTACAACATCTTCGACATTATGCCGCACAGACTGAACTTAGGTTTACTTAATTCTATTCTTAAACACAAGTTTACTAATACTAAAATCAAAAACATCACAAACATCATTAAACAATTAACAACATGAATCGAGTGGATTATTATACCCATAGAGCGAGCGATGGGAAGGTATCCAGAGTAATTGTCGATTCCGGAGCTGACGAGCTGGCGTGTGAAACTGCTTATTTTCCAGCAGACTGCTGCAATCAATGTTGCCGGTGATAACGTCGAAGACAAATAATCTCTGCAGCAGAGATCGACGGTTAGCCAAAGACTGCACACCTATCAGCGCGCAGCGATGCTCATATGGAGGCAGGTGAGCAGGATCATTCCATGGCAGACCTCGAAGAGCGTACCTTATGAAACGCTTTTGGACTCTTTCGATACTTTCGACATGAACAGCATGACACGGAGCCCAAATCTGCACTCCGTATTCAAGCACACTGCGAACTAAGGCGCAATAAAGTGACTTAAGTGCATAAGCATCGTCGAAAAGCTGTGTATTGCGGCGAAGAAAACCAAGCATTGCATTGGCTTTGGCTGTCATCGTGGCGATATGTTCATGGAATCGGAGTTTGGAATCAAGGATCACTCCAAGATCCTTGATGGACGATACTCTCTCCAGCGATGAGCTATTCAAAGAATAGTCAAAAACTGTGGTGGACTGACGACGGCTGAATGATATGACTTTGCATTTGTTAGCATTCATCTGCATACCGTTAAGATCACACCAATTGGAAACTCTATCGACATCAGCTTGTAGCGCGCAACAGTCCAGCAATGTTTTGATCGTACGAAATAGCTTCAAATCATCTGCATACAGTAAAAAAAAGATAATTTACACCGTCTTCAGCCATAGGCTGCACAGACTGAACATAACTAACATTAGACAACGGACACACGGAACGACCAGTGGACCAATGAAGAATTTTTCGTTTGACGAAAAGTTTTCTTCGGCTGGGGCGGGAATCGAACCCACACTCCGTAGCACAATACGCCTAAACGACTGACGCCGCTAACCGCACGGCTACGAAGCCCATCGCTTTTTGACGAATCCGTGCTGAGACTCAGATATAGCGGGCTGCACAACTGGATACAAAGCATCGTGTTGCAAAGTTTCGAAGACCTTCGCCAAGCAGCAGAGAATAGATATTGGTCGGTAGTTTTCCACGTCATGTACACTCCCCGATTTATGTATAGGAGTGATAGACGCGAGCTTCCACGCTTCGGGGAAGACTCCCTCGATCAACGAACGGTTGAAAATCGATGCAATCGGCGCCGCAAGCGATTGAGCGCATTGTTTGATGAAGCTTGGCGGAATAAGGTCGGGTCCGGGACCTTTTGAAGCATCTACTTTGCTGAGTGCTGCACGAATACTATCGCCGTCAAACGTGACTCGATGGAGCTGTATGTTGTACGATGGAAGGCTGTTCACGTAGTCCTGAGATATTGGAGGTGGATTTTCAACATATACTGAACGAAAGAACTCTGCAAAGAGATTTGCATTTTCTTCGGGTGATCCGGCACTACGCGTGCGATAAGAAACGTCGGCAGGGATTGTGGCTGAACTTTTTCGCTTATTTATGTACGTCCAAAAGGAGGATGGATCTTGCTTAAAATTCGATTGGAGGCTGTTGACATATTCCCGGAAACGATTATGTTGTAGGCGCAAATAATCATCCTCTGCTGTCTTAAGATTACTGATCGTTATGGGATTTCTGTTACGATAGAATCTTTTTCTGGCTTTTCGTAAACGGTTGCGGAGGTTACGAAGCTGCGGTGTCCACCAAGGTTGCCTGAACGATTTCGTATACCGCTTAGCTTTGACGGGAACAGTTTCGCTGATGATTCGGTTAATAACGTGGTAGAAAGTAGCCACTGAGTTATCAACAGAGTCTTGGACAAGAAGCTGATTCCAATCCTGAGAAGCTATCAAGTTGTTAATAGCATGGTAGTCACAACGGGAGAAGTCATAGTCAGCACTAAGCTCAGGAGATGATTGCAGTCTTGCGTGACGAGAACGGGCGTCCAACGATAAAATGATTGGCTTATGGTGAGCGTCAATTTTAAGAAGCGATGATGGTGACTCTAAGAGATCAATTATTCATGGATCACTTACGAAAACCAAGTCAAGTAACCTATCGTTCACGTTCAGAACGTCATTGATTTTGTTGTATTACCACTTTTGTTTAAATTCATCCATTGATATGCCCCTCCCAGTATGTAACAGATTTGATAAAGATTTTCAGTGTAGGTTCAGTTGATCAGCGACGCGCATCTTGAGCGGACATAATAAATGTACTCGGTTATACATTATGTTTTATTTGATGCTACGAAAGTTCCCATGCTTGTAACGGAATACAACATGGTGTCAGAAGTGGTCGCGTAGTGCTTTGTTCCATTCTGCGTAATATTGGAGTATCCGGAAAAGTATTCCGTTGTAGTCGAAGGAAATCTTCCGTTCTAGGCCTATTGATTGGGGCCAGTTTCGTTTTTGCCTCCTCACATCTCATGCATTGATGTGTGTGTGTCCATTGCAACGGTCGGAAATATTTGCCCGACGGCGTATGTGGTAGTGTGATCAGAAGTGCATAAAACGTCGGCTTGTGTTCGTGTCAGTATACCGAATAAACAACCAACATGGAAGAACTTCGTGCCCTCCTCGCAAGGCAGAATGAACTGTTCGCTGCTTTAGCAGACCGTGTGAATAACATACAAGTGAATGTGCCGGCTATGATTTCACCTCAGCCGGTACCGCAGCCTCCCCTGTTGTGCTTAGAAGGGGACATGAGCGAGAACTTTGATTTTTTTGAGCGTAATTGGAACAATTATGCCAGTGCAATGAGTATGGATCAGTGGCCTGAAGATCAAAATCCGAAAAAAGTTGGGTTTTTATTATCAGTGATTGGATTTGAGGCTCTTCGAAAATATTTCAATTTCGAATTGACAGACGAACAACGTCAGTCTCCAATTGCGGCTTTGGCTGCTATTAAAGCTAAGGTGGTTCGTGTGCGTAATATGAACTTGGATCTATTTGAGTTCCTATCTGCCAAGCAAGAGTCTGAGTCGATAGATGAGTTTGTAACGAAGTTAAGAGTGCTTGCTAAACCGTGTCAGTTGGGAGCATTAGAGGAGAGATTCCTTACATATAAGGTGGTCACTGCCAATAAGTGGCCACATCTCAGGAAGCGGTTGATTACTTCTAGTGACGTCACTCTCGCTAAGGTTGTGGATGAGTGCAGGCTTGAAGAAGTTTCAGTGCGTCGATTCATGGCTCTAGGAGCCGAGCGAGAGAGTGAAGTGAACTACATACAACCGAGAAGAGAAAAGGTTGAGAAGAAGAGTTGCAAGTTTTGTGGAGGACGACACATTTTCGAAAAAGGTCTGTGTCCTGCATTGGGACAGAAGTGTCGAAAGTGTAAAGCAAAAAATCACTTTGAGAAAATGTGCCCAACAAATAAAGGTGCAGTTAAGAAGCGAAGAGTGAAAGAGGTTTCGATTCACTCAGACGATAGTGATGAGAGCGAATCAAATGTGAACAGTGAATCTGAAGAATCAAGTGAAGAACGCCAGATCGGAAAAATCTACAACAATTCGTCGAAAGGTGGACACGTATTGGCTGATTTACAGTTGAAAGTGAATGGTCGCTGGGAAAATGTTGTGTGTGAACTTGATACGGGCGCAAACACTAGCCTGATCGGATATAACTGGTTGAAAAAACTAACTGGAAAAAGGAATCCGGAGCTCTTTCCATCTGAATTTAAACTCCAGAGCTTTGGTGGCAATCCCATTCCAGTTCTTGGTGAAGTGAAACTACCGTGTCGTCACAACGAACAGAAGGTCTCGTTGATATTACAAGTTGTCGACGTTGATCATCGGCCGCTACTCTCAGCGAACGTTTGTGATGTTCTAGGCTTGGTGAAATTCTGCAATACGGTATCATATGTGCGACCTGAAAAACCAATCAGTCAGTCAGATGTGTGGAAAGTTCACCGTATCGAAGCGAACCAAATTGCGAATGACTTCAGTGATGTTTTTAACGGGTATGGAAGGATCGAAGGAGAAGTTTTGCTTGAGGTTGATCCAGCGGTACCGCCGCTGATTCAGCAACCACGGCGTATCCCGATAGCACTTCGGGATAAATTGAAGGTGGAGCTAGACAATTTGGAGAAAAGCGGAATTATCGTCAAAGAGCAGCAACACACCACATGGGTGAGCAACATCCTTCTAGTCAACAAAACAGCATCAGGTGAGTCGTTCAGAATCTGTCTAGATCCAGTACCCCTGAACAAGGCCTTAAAACGACCGAATCTGCAATTTTTAACCCTGGATGAAGTTTTGCCTGAGCTCTCGAATGCAAAGGTCTTCTCAACAGTTGATGCTAAAAAGGGATTTTGGCAAGTGGTTTTGGACGAGGCCAGTAGTAGATTAACAACATTCTGGACCCCTTTTGGGAGATATCGTTGGGTTCGGCTACCATTTGGTATTTCGTCAGCGCCGGAAATATTTCAAATGAAAATGAGAGAGGTTTTAGATGGCTTAGATGGAGTTGAATGTCTGGCTGATGATGTTTTGATATACGGTCGAGGCGAAACGTTGGAAGAGGCAATGAATGACCATAACCGATGCCTTAAACAACTTTTTGAACGTCTTCGGCAGCATAATGTAAAACTTAATCGCTCGAAGCTTAATCTGTGTCAGCCCTCAGTAAAATTTTTTGGACACTTGCTGACCGATAAGGGGCTTCAAGCAGATGACTCCAAGATCTCAGTAATAAGAAACTACCCGACACCAACAGATCGTAAAGCCTTGCAACGCTTCATAGGTATGCTAAACTACTTGAGTCGGTTCATACCAAATCTTAGTTCAAACTTACACGCTCTTCGCAAAATGTTGTCCAAAAATGATACTTGGTTGTGGAACACAGAATGCCAACAAGAGTTTGATAAGGCCAAATCGCTAGTGGCAGATATTGAAAACCTTCAATATTACAACGTAAACAAGCCTCTTTGGATCGAATGTGATGCCAGCTCTCATGGATTAGGAGTGGCTGTGTATCAAGACTCCGGGGTGATTGGATATGCATCTCGAGTACTCACACCCACAGAACAAAACTACGCACAAATTGAGAAAGAGCTGTTAGCAGTGTTGTTCGCGTGTGTGCGTTTCGATCAGCTTATTATTGGGAATACCCAAACTGTTGTCAAGACGGATCACAAGCCGCTTGTTACTATTATGCAAAAGCCTCTATTGAAAGCTCCTAAACGACTCCAGCACATGCTTCTAAATCTCCAACGATACAACATTCAACTTCAATTTGTTTCTGGAAAAGAAAATGTGTTGGCAGATGCGATATCACGTGCCCCCGAAGTTCCTAAGGAAAATGATTCGGAGTTCCATAAACTCCATATCTACCGTGTATTTGGCGAAGTTGAAGACATTAATTTAGGCAGCTATTTGAACATCTCTGACGATCGGATTAACGATATTCTGGAACAAACTTCTCAAGATAAAGTGCTGCAAACAGTTGTTTGTTACACCAAGGATGGCTGGCCGAAGAAAATCAGCGATGTTCCAGATCTTGTGAGGCCATTTTTCAAGCATCGCCATGAAATTGGTTATCAAGATGGTCTAGTATTTCGTGGGGATCGAGTCGTTATTCCAAGTTCCCTACGACGTAAGCTGGTCGAAAAGCTTCACGTCGGTCATCCCGGAATTGAAGCATCTCTCAGACTGGCTAGATCCAACATTTTCTGGCCCGGAATGAACGACCAAATTAAGAATCGTATCCAAGAATGTCAAACTTGTGCCAAGTTCGCTGCATCCCAGTGGAAACCACCCATGAAATCCCATCCCATCCCTGTTTATCCTTTCCAATTGGTTTCAATGGACGTTTTCTTCCAAGTGTATCAAGGAAAACAACGAATTTTCTTGGTGACCGTAGACCATTATTCCGACTATTTTGAAATTGATATTCTCAAAAACCTGTCGTCTTCTTCAGTGATTCAAGCATGTAAACGGAACTTCGCCTGCCATGGCACGCCCCAAATGATCGTAACGGACAACGGAACGAACTTTGTGAATGAAGAAATGGTCAAATTCAGCAAGTCATGGGATTTCAAGCACTCCACCTCAGCTCCATATCACCAACAAGCAAACGGCAAAGCTGAGGCAGCAGTTAAAATTGCGAAGCATCTTATTATGAAGTCAGCGGAAGATGGTCAAGATCTGTGGTTGGCACTACAGCTTTGGAGAAATACACCGAACAACATAGGCAGCAGTCCGGCTTCAAGATTGTTTTCCCGTGGAACACGATGCGGTATACCGATGCCAGCAACAAACTTGGTACCAAGCGTGGTCAAAGGGGTCCCTGAAGCCATCTATGAAAATCGACAAAGGATAAAATACAACTACGACAAACGGTCTCGCCGTCTACCTGTACTAGACATAGGTTCTCCGGTCTACGTCCAGCTACGACCAGAATCATCAAAGTTGTGGACGCCAGGAACAGTGAGTAATACGCTGGGAGATCGATCGTATCTTGTTGAGGTGGATGGTTCAAACTATCGACGAGATGCTGTAAACGTCAAACCACGTAAGGAATCAGCTACGCCCCTAACAACGACTTCAGACTGGATGAATATGTCATCTACATCAGCAGCTTTGGTGGCAGCTCCTGAATGCACTCCCTCTGTGACACCAATTTATTCCCATGAGCGGTCACAAGTGACGTCGAACGACACTTCTCCTACGGAGCTACTAGGACCAGAGGTTGCTCAACCATCGTTAAGTGCTACGCCTGCAACTGCTTCTGTGCAAAGTGAGACGCTTCAGAACGATCGTCCTAAACGTCAAACTAAGATACCATCAAAGTTTAAGGATTTTGTTGTAACAATTAAGTAGCTTACCCATCTTGTTTTTCTTGCAAAAAGGGGAGGATGTTGTATTACCACTTTTGTTTAAATTCATCCATTGATATGCCCCTCCCAGTATGTAACAGATTTGATAAAGATTTTCAGTGTAGGTTCAGTTGATCAGCGACGCGCATCTTGAGCGGACATAATAAATGTACTCGGTTATACATTATGTTTTATTTGATGCTACGAAAGTTCCCATGCTTGTAACGGAATACAACAGATTTGATACAAACCAGTCGACAACATAGGTTCAACTAAGGCAATCTCCTGTTCGGTTGATACGTTGGTTGGTAAAAACCCTGAAAGATCCTCATCAAAACGCCAGATCAAATTAGGTAGATTGTAATCACCAAGGCATAAAATAATATCGTGGGCGTTGACTTCCTTCAGTATTTGATCAACAGATTCGACGTGTTTCGTGTAAATATCAGGATGACTGTTCGGTCGAATATAAACGCAACAAATATACACGGAAAGATGTGGTAAAACAATCTGCACGATAGTTTGTTCCAAATCGACAGGAGATGTCAGATAAGCGGCTTTGCAATTCAGCTCAGATTTCACTGCAATTAGAACTCCGCCACCTCTTCGAAGATTGCTGGTGGAAGAATTACGATCACATCTATAGATTACGTAGTTGCAAGTTAGTTCACTGGAAGCAATTTCGGAGTGGAGCCAGGTTTCAGTTAACACCACTATGTCGAAGTCGCAAGTAAGCAGAGAGAGAAGCAAGTTGTTTGTTTTTGTTCTCAACCCACGGACGTTCTGATAGTAAACTGTCAGTGAGGTAGGGAAGCTTTGTTTACCGGGCGTAGAACAAGTCGGAGACGTATTATGCGAAATTAGGTACGGTGTGGATAACATAAGAGGATTGTCGGAACTGTCTATTCGGTGAGTTGTTGATGAGGCTGATACGAGGTTGACGCTGGAGCAGGACGCAATTCTGGGTTGTTCGAAACCCCAGGATCCGCAGCCTGTCCTGGTTTCCAAAAATGTCGAACGCTAGAACTGGTTTCGACGAACTCTCGGAATTGAATTTCACGGGGCCAGTTAGAGGGATCTAATGCTCTTGATTTTAAATCGTTACTGACACCTACCTTAAACGATATGAATGGAAACGACGATAGCGGCCGCCCTTTAGGCACCAAAACCTTCGCTACCACGTTTTCGGTCTGCAAGCAGTTTTTTGCAAGGTTGACAACGTCATCTTCCGTGACTTCGGGCGAAATTTTCGTCAGATATATCCAAAACTTGTTATCCGACCTATCAGCGGAGTCTTCAGACGCATTGATAGCTTGATTTGTTCCACGGAAAACTTTCGAAGGCTGGTCAGGCAGTTGAAAGGTGACCTCGTCTCTATCACGTAATCTCTTCGAAGCAGAACGGTTGTTGAACTGAAACCGGACGGGCGCTGGAGACAAGATAGCTGGAGAAAGCTTGTTGAAGCCGCCTCGAATCTCCTGTTTCAACTCGGCAATCAAGCTGTCCTTAATCTCGGTTTTCAGATCGTCGACTATTTTTTGATACATATCATTTACTTCTTTAGTAGCAGCGTTCATTGAATTCAAAGTATTCTTGAAACGTGCGTTACCCATAATCTCGCGACACCCCTGGCACATCCAGAAGGTAGCGGAGTTAGTTACGATTTGACTGTAGAGCGTATCCGATATTTTAGCGACTTGAAGTGGAAAGTTGCTTTGCAGAAACCCCCACAGACGACTTCGGGAGCAGTCATGTTGACGGCACAACTGTTGCAGATTTCCATATCGGTGAATATTGAAACAGCGGGTGGAGATGCTCTTACCGCAAAAAAAAAAACTTCGGAAAATCGCAACAAATGGCAGCACTGGCGAGATGACGAATAAGCACAATCTGATCGGGTAATGTATGAGTGTGCACACACAGCCGCAAACTACGCACGGGATGAGCGGGACGGGATGCTGTTTGTTTACCTTCTATGCAGTTGAGAATGCAGGCGATGCGGCGAATAGGCTGGAGAGCAGGTTTATGCCAGTGTTGGGAAACTCGTGAGTACTCACTGAAAACTGCAAACTCACTCGCGAGTATGAGTTGTACAGCTTGAACTCTCGCGTGAGTATACTCAGTCGTGAGTTTCAGTTGTACAGCTCATACTCGTGAGTGAGTTTTCGACTAACATTTACTCACTCGTGAGTAATTTTACTCACTTGAAATATTGTAAATATTATAAAAGCTTGCAAATTGTTCAAATAAATAATAAGTAATAAGTAAGGCTATTCTTGAGGTGATCTTATTCAAATGATAACACGAAAATTTTATTCTGAAAACTATTTGATGCACGCAAAACGTTATTATAATATGAATTCTGTAATTAGGTTGTTAAGTGATGAAAAATTTACAGTTTTTTGTAGCTTTATCGAAAGAGCACATTTTTCTAAGTGCAACGCAATTTCGCAATTTTATTGCGCTTCAATATCTTAATTTTGATATAGTAAATGATTAAAACAGATTTCAATCCATCGACTCAATGACATTTCAATTTACATAATGACAGTTCGTCCCGAAGCAAAATTTACCGAGGGGTGATTCAAACGCGATTTCCATACTAAATTCATACGTGTTTTAACATAGTTCCAGGGTACGGAAAATTATGATACATTGGATTCTGGCTCAGTTTTTAAAGTAGAATCAGAATATGTAGAAAACAGAATACCCCTAAACAAGCCAATTAATGTTTGGTGTTTCGCTGCGCATGTTGCATCGTAAATGCTCTTTTCTTCTGACGTTACACCTCTACTGGGCCAGATTCTGCTTTTTAACAGCCAAACAGCGTTGCCAGCAATATTTTGTGCGATAACTTCAGCACCAGCTTTTCAATTTTCATTTTTTTTCCGGTTTTCTGACAACACATAGATCATAAAAGAGGAGCAGAAATCTAACAATAGGGTAGGTGTAGTTATGGACATAGTGGTTCCCTATTTCGCCATACGTGATTACTTTAATGCAAGGGGCAAGACAGATTCAAGACAAGTGAATATTTTCTCCAGAGTTACTCATAATTCATCAAATTCACTCAGATTACAAATTTTTTGGGTGATTCCAAGGTAAAACATGGTGGGAAGTTCTAAACGGGTATTCCTCAGAAAACACGAGAGTTGCTCAGGTTTGCTCAGCATGCTTCAGTTTGCCTCAGACATAATCAGACCAAATCAAATTCTGCCGCCAGCTGCTACTCTTCAAATTGACTATGGTTGTGTATGATTACTTTCGATCGATGAATAAGTGGATCTATTGTGTACCATTTATTTGGTCATTACACGTATGCTGAAGGTTTACATTGCAATTATATATAAATTGAATGCACACCGTTGATGTAGCCGAACCGCTAGGATTTTTCCGGCAGAACAATGCGTATGCTGCGTCGAACAAAACGACTGTCTGAGAAGAGATGGTCTTTCATCTCGAATCTTCTCCGTTATGAGCTTCAAAACAACAACAAAAGAACATGAGAATATTTTCAATTCACATTTTATTTCAAGTGTAACATCAAAGTATTCAAAAACAAATATTGAAACTAAGTAAAATCTCCGACAGGAAATAGTTCCTGCTTCTTACCCAAATTGTGAACTGAACCATCCGGAACTTTTCTCTCCGGCACTGGAAAATCAACGCATTTGCTGTTTTTTTTCCTTCAGGTCTATCGGTCTCTTGTCTTTCTCGGACAAACATTTTCCTCGTTAGGAGTCGGCGCTTTCTTTTTCTAGAAATTTTCCCCATGTTTTGGGCAAATTCATCTGCTTCAGCTCTTACTTGGTAGTTGATTCCGATTTGGTTTTAATCTCCAGACTTGTCAGAGCGTAGGCGAAAGAGCAGCAGGATTACCGTTTGATTGTTGCACAAGGGATGTCTTCAACGCTGGATCTATTGCTGTATGCAGCTAAGAAATAATTGCCAGGAAAAAAGAATCATAATAAATTAGGGAAATTTGAAATAATAATAATGTGGATTTACTTACTTCACAGTTTGAAATCACTTCAAATTTTTTCATCTTTATGTTTTATCGCTGATTCGATTCGACAGACTGAGTTTGCTTTATTATTGTTTTTTTGTACCGTTTTGTCAAAATCAAGATGATTCAAGGGTGGGAATTTTAATTCGCAAATTCCTCAGAGTTGCTCAGAGTTACTCTGAGCTGCTCCAGATTCACTCTGCTTTGAACACTGTCTTGCCCCTTGCTTTAATGTCTTCAAATTTTGAAAACTTTTGTGTGTTGTAGTAGTTAGATTTAAGATATATCTTGATGTTAAAACATTCAAAAAGATTTAAAATGTAAAATTTATCAAAATTTCACATATGGCCACATAGGGAACCATTATGGCCATAACTGGTACACTTTCCTTAAGTCAAGTGCCACATGTCTTAGATAGAATCGAACAAAAGAAGTTAAAAAAATATTTCAGAAAATTATTTTTAATTTATTTTTTATTCACTATGGGACTAGATTAAACGTTGAAAATGATACATTTTTAAATGTCTGTCCCTTAAACAACGCTATTAAAAATTCTATATTGAAAAATTATGCAAACTTGCTATTACCACATAACAGTAATGACCAAACAATAATCAGATGGTTTAACGAGGATAAACTTATTATTCAGTATCTATATAGAAACCAAGCAAAATATAATAAATTCCGAACATTTTTCTGATCAGAAATCTTTATTCGGCATCGTTGCATACAAGTTTTCTAGAACAAACTTGCAAATTACATAAGGTTTGCTGAAAATATTCAAAAGCGAAATTACATATGAAATGGGCAAGATGTCAATCGCAAACCAAATTTATGTGAGGTACCGCGGGGCAAGTGGGTAAATGGGGTAAGTGAAAATAATCTGTATATTTTACTGAATATATGTATTCATGTTTCAAACTCATGCGTAAACCTTTGAGGCCATTCAGAGTATTACGATAGATAAGAGATTCCTGCGATTTTTCAACAATTAATGCATGATAGAGTGAAAGGTTGTCTACCTGTCAACTATTACTCCGTTACAAGTTGGCGGCGCGCAATCTTGTATTGATGTGTTCAGTAGAAAAAAGTTGCAGAAAATAATTCTCTGTACCACATCTAAGTTGTACTCTCTGACAGTTTTAAACTGAAAATAAAAGTTTTGGGATTAATTCGACCTAGACATAAAAACAACTAAATTAAAACACCATCAATTTTCTAATCACGTGGGGCAAGTAAAAAGTTTCTCATTGGATATTGAATTTGTGTTTTCTTTTTAGGTAGCTATTAGTAAACAAGGTTCGCAATTATCATAGAAAATCGGAACGTGCTTCAAATTCAAGAAACACAATACTCAAAGCGATAAAAGCTATTACTAATCATCGAGCTTCTCTAATCTCTCATCTCTCATGGAATGTAAATGTAAAGCTAGTCCAAAACATAAAAATGGGGTATGGGTCTATCCACACAAAAAAGAATCCGAATACTATTGAAGGATTCCGTTCCAAAAAATAATTTCTCCCGAAGAGTTATCTTATGTCATATCTGACTTTCTTAGAAACAAATAACGATCGGTGAAAATTCTACAGAGCCGAAACTGAACAGAAGAAAATTGAATTGACAAGAATAAAATTTTCTTTGTTTACATGTTACCTAACTAATGTTAAAGTTAATAGAAATCGTGAATATAACTAAATTTCAATTTATTGTTCATGTATTGAAAAGTGACATTTTGCAAAAACTTTTTCTGTATTTTTTTTTATTTTTACATGAAAATCAATTTTAACATACTGTTTATATTTGGTGGGAGTCAAGTTGAAAAATAAAGACGACCTCATTTATTTCAATTTAAAGTCTTTAGAATTTGAAGAATCTCAACCATACGATTTCCATTACCCACTTGCCCCACGGTACCTTATTCCATTTTTACTAATATTTCAATTCAACTTTGAATATCAATAACATAAACGCGTTCAGAAAAAGTTACAGTATTTATTTTATGCCACTAAACGAAATAAATTTGTCTGGAAAGTATTTGAGCACAACCGGATTTTCGCCATTATAACTTGTTTATCAATTTTGAAAAACTGGCTCTGAATTCGGTAAAGTTTAAACAACCATACTATAAAACTGCATATCACAATACACACTGAAGTCGACAGCAGCTGTAAACACTTTGAATTATTTACATTTACAGTGTTCCACCTAGTATAGAACATACTAATGTACAATTTTATTTTGCTATGGAAATTGGTTACTCACCATACTCACAAAGAGTAACTTGCTCACTCACCGAGAGTAATGACGTCATATTCACTGCGAGTATTACTCTTTACGTGAGTAATACTCGCAGTGAGTTATGACGTCATACTCTCGCGTGAGTTAGAGTAAGGAATGAGTGACTCACAGCGTGAGTATTACTCGCAAACGAGTGCGAGAGTGAGTATTTTTTTACTCGCGAGCACGAGTTTCCCAACACTGGTTTATGCTGGGTCGTTTTCGGATATCGGAGTGAGAACAGCAGTAGAAAATCAGCCTTTATTCAGCAGGCTTGGCAGTACAATCGGGTGTAGATTTGGATTGAGGAACGGAATTTGATTTTTTGCAGGACACACAAATGCTGATCGAGGCCGGCGGTGGAGGTGATGATTTTGTGATGGTGTTAGAGCAGCGATGACTTGATCGTAATACAACGGCAGTTCAGGAGGAGAGCGGCGAGGTGGGAGTAGATATGGCAGGCGGCTGTGCCAGTGGGCTTACTAAACTCGAAACACACTCAAGCCGACTCGGAATTTTCGTAGAAATTCACTATCCTACCTGACTGATTTTAATGAGCAGCGGGTGTCACGGATGCAGCGGATGATTAGCTGTAGTGCGAGCAGGCTATGAGGATTTATTGAGATGAACGTGAGCGAAAAATGTTGAAAAATACGGCGCACAAAAAAGTAAACACATCAACGATCACAGCAGTGTTGGCAGATGATATTGCACTCGATGATGCTACTAGGAGATCTAGCGTGCAGAGAACTGGCACTATCATTACAGGGACGCACATGCTCCTTGGCTTTGCAGACGATATCGACCTTATTGGAATTGATAGCAGGTCAGTGGAGGAGGCCTTCGTGCCTCTGAAGAGGGAGACAGCGAGGAAAGGCTTGACCATAAATTCTACTAAAACGAAGTACATGATTGCAGGTACATATAGAGGTAGGCTTGATTGTGTAGGACTGAGTGCAAATTACGGAAGAAATAATTGCGAAAATATTATTCAACAGGGAACCAAGTACAGCTAAGCGACTTCGTAGAAGACCACGAAATCGCTGGCTGCATGCAGTAGAAGACCTGACGACCCTAAACGTTCAGGGCAACTAAAGAAGTATCGCCCAAGACCGATATCCACCGACGAAGATGGAGTTCAACAATACGCAGGGCAATGGCGTGACGCAACGCTGCCGTCAAGGTACAAGGTAGGTAGGGCGGATTATTTGACCTGAATAAGCTTTTTAACAGCTCTAGAATGGTATTTTCTGCCTTTTCAATGGCTTGTTTGACTTTTTTTTTCATTCGTATACCGTTGTATGGAGTGAAATTGGTCATAAGGAAACATTGGGTAACTAGGCACAGTATTATGTGTAGTCAATATATTCTACAATGACTTCAATGTACTCAAGACAATCAAAATACAAAAAAATGAAGTATCATACTAGTGAATCTGCTATATTCTATAATGTAGAAGATATATAATAATTTGAAACGTACGTTGATGAGTCTCAGAACCTCAGTTACCATTTTTGATTTTCAGCTCGAAATAATGTTCCACGTCGTATCAATAGATCAATAAGTGCAAAATTACAATTGACTGTTCAGATTAATGTTCACAAGTTTCTTCAAATTTTCTTGAAAGACACGGGTAAACACAACGAGCAAAAAGTTGCTGCAAACTGGAATGTTGTTTTTATCCGCTTCCAATTTCTACTAATAGCATGTGCCATTTTCTTCGCTCTCCATTCTTGGTTCTGTTCAGGATCCATTTTCATCTATGCGCTCCATTTATTCTACATGGAGAGTTAAGGGTATGTGATATTTCGAGACACACTGAATCTCTAAGAGCAAAATTTCTTTTTCTTTTTTATTTTATATGCTTAACAAAATAATGGGGCCTTCCTTAGCCGAGTGGTTGAGTCCGCGGCTACAAAGCAAAGCCATGCTGAAGGTGTCTAAGTTCGTTTCCCGGTCGATGCAGGATATTTTCGTAATGAAAATTTCCTTGACTTTCCTGGGCATAGAGTATAATTGTACCTGCTACATGATAATATACAAATGTGAAAAAGGCCACTTTAGCAAAGAACAGTTAATAACTGTGGAAGTGCTCATAAGAACAGAACACTAAGCTGATAAGCAGGCTCTGTCCCAGTGAGGACGTAATGCCAAGAAGAAGAAGAAGAAGAAGAAGATTAAATAAAGTAAAATGTATCGCCACCCACCATGTTCCTCTAGTTTCAAGTACAATGCAGTAAAACTAAGAAATAGTAATAATCACAAAAGTAAAGAGTCACAGTATGAACGTTAAGGTTAGAGCTATTTTCTTTAGGATCTATTTAATTTGAAGCTTTATAGTCTAATATTGAAAATAATTGACATTTTAGCACCTTACAATCAATCTGTTATGCGATCACTATTTCGTAAAGTTTTATAGAGTTCGTCACTTATCATTGAGAGCATAGTTATAGTAGACTATCAATTCGATATTAAATCTCTTAGCGAAGATCGTTCTTACACTCTTCGGATCAATCGATATCTAAGATGTCAGTTCTTGTTTAAATAATGTAAAATTAAAATTTTATGACAGAGTGCAGAAAAAATAAGTTTTCTACCAAAACACTATCAAAGTTACTTGAAGTTAGGCTACGGTACCTCTACAGGTCTTCAAACATGAGATTTTTTTTTCTTTTTATAAAATTGTATACTATGTGCCAAACACGAAGATACTATGTGCTCTAGGAAGTCATGATAACTTATAGCATAGACTGTACATGTCAATGGTTGCTACTCCGTGATTGATCGGAGCTGGTAAGAATTGCACTTCAATCCAAATTAATAAGGGATAGGATTTTCCGTATATTCTCGAAGCATAGCAGCTCTCATATTATTGATCAATTGCGGCGCCGGCCAAGTCCTCACAGTAAGTTGGGAGGGGGAAGGAATGTTAGTATATAATGATTGTTGCTTCTAGAAACCGAGAATACCTCTGTATCTCCACAATCTCCATCTCCACAAAAGGGTGTTTATAAGTGAGGGGGAGTCACCTTTGGTATTCATGGATAAGGAACAGAAATACAACTCTTGCTTAAAACTAGTACGTAAACATTCATAATGTAGAACTATTCAAAGATAATTTTTAGTATTGACGAAAAAAGAAAAGTATGTGCAAAATCATATGAAATAGGAATAAGGGTCAACACTTGTAGTGACGAACCATCAATAGTTTGTTTGGAAAATACATAGACGCAACGTTGCCTCCATAAAAATGTACTATCACAAACATGAAACGAGCTCACCAGTTAGCAATCCATCTTTGACTGAACACCAATATCTTTTCGAACTCGAACACCGCAAATTGAACACACGACTGTTCCTGATTCCGTCGTTCGCCCCACAGGACACTACCAACAACTACTCTGAATCTATAATTATAATAGTAAAGATAATTATGTCATAATATAAACTATGTTTTCGCGGTTCCGTCATGTAATTTTAATTCTTCGTTACCGTTCATATAAACCGAAAAGTTCTTCAACCGGTGAGATTTGTACTCATGACTGAAGGCGCTGTCGAATCTTTCGCTCAATGTTGCTCTCGAAGTAGTTTTAAGGAATGCTGGCGCGAAAAGGGGGCCATTGAGAAGCTATTGAACACGACTATGCTGAGGTGTTCAATAGCTTCTCAATGGCCCCCTTTGCGCGCCAGCATTCCTTAAAACTACTTCGAGAGCAACATTGAGCGAAAGATCCGACATCGCTTTCAGCCATACACCCAACCTGAGCTGGTGGTCATTATTATCTGTTGACCAGTTTAAACGTGAGGTACGAATTGAAGAGGACACTCCTTCCAAGTTGTCGACTCATCATTTCACAGACCATGATGTGTATTTAATTGTAACAAGAATACAGGGTGCAATCTTGTACTTGTCAATTCCACGTACATAGCTGCACCATGTTTCAAAATTCTGATGTGAATTTAGCTGAAAAACAATTGGAAAGATGAACTGAAGTAGTGTTCGATTCGTTGATTCTGTTGCATGTTCTTGTGGGGCGAGCGATGGAATTTGGATCAATCGTGTCTGGTTTGCATGGATCGATTGTGAAAAGGTATCGAACATCTACATATGTTCATGCTCATTAGGGCGGTTCAAAATTTAAAAAATGTTTGGAAATCCAACCTCCCATATGCTTTTTACCATCCTTACCATAATAATAGTGTTCTGTGAAATTTTCAGCTTTCTAGCTGGTGATTTAAAGGTGGTCCAAAGACAATGTAGGTTTATATTGAAATTACTATGGCGAAATTTCGAGATGTGTTCCAAACACTCTAGTACTGTAATGTAAGTACTTACTCATCATCTCATAGTAAAAACTCATTCTTCAAACCATACTAAAGAAATTTGCTCACGAGAGAAATTCAATCCGACGGATAGCAGAGTTTGTTTGCTATTATTTAGCTTAATATGGGTTTATAGCCCTGCGAACATGTATGAAAATCCCAAACAACATTAGCTCAAAATGGATTTGTTTCTTCAGCAACAGAATGAGTTTTCAATAAGGGATGATAATTTTCTACTAACATTACAGTAGTAGCGTGTATGGCATATTTCTCAAAATTTCTCCGTAGTTATTTCCATATAAACCTACATTGTCTTTGGGCCAACTTCAAATCACCAGCTAGAAAGCTGAAAATTTCACAGAACTCTATTTTTATGGTAAGGATGGTAAAAAGCATATGGGAGATTGGATTTTCAAACATTTTTGAAATTTGAATAGCCCTAATGCTCATGCATTTATTTCAAATTATTCTTATCGCGTACCTAAAGGATTCCCTTTCATATATCCAAACTGCCAATGATTTTTGTGGATGTGCAGAGGACTCCTCGACACTTCAACATTTCCTTCTCACTCCTAAATTGACCTGCATTCAGACGCAGCCGGGCCGTTATTGTTTGGGTGTCCGGCCATTTGGCCGAACGCCGTTTGGCCGAATGCCGTTTGGCCAAACGCCATTTGGCCGAATGCCATTTGGCCGAACGGGTCGTTTGGCCGAATGCCGTTTGGCCGAATCACTAAAAAATCAAATTGTTGCAACGCTGATGTGTCGGATTCATAAATGTGGCTCAATAACTAATTTAATTGTTGATTTGTATGATGTGGCGGGACGATAATGATAAAATTGAACCGTCTATTCAGGACGAAGTTGTGGACTCCACATTGTGCAAGACTCTAAGCTTATGGTTGATTCGTCTCTGGGTTATCAACGGTGTGCTAAGGTTTCAAGTGTATTTAACGGTATCATCATAATTTTATCCTTCTTTTAAACATAGGCTTTTCTTTCGAGTTATACTGGTTTCATTCATATCGGCAATAATTCAGCTTATATTTTCATTGGGAATTTTACCTTCTTTCAATCATCGGCAGTTCTTTGTAGTTATACTGATAAAGCGAATATTTGCATTACACGTGCTTAACTTTCATAAGAGATTCTTCCTTCTTTTGATCATAGGCTATTCTTTTGAGAGTGAAGTAATTTCAATGTCATTGGAATTTAGGCTTGTTTATAAAGAGTCTTTTTCAAAATATATTTTTTAGCACAACGGTTAACTTAGGTGCGATAGCTTTCTCCTCCAAGATTAAGATTGCAACGTGTGAACTGTACTCTGTACCGTTGCTTGCGTAAAGCAGTAAACCGAATGACACAGTGAACACTTACGTCGAAGAAACTCACTGGTTCTCCATTCAAAAAAAAGTAGTGTGAAATATTTTACTACGAATCGTACCGAGAGATCGAAGCAACCCGATCCAGCAGAAGAACGATTAAGTTGTGAATACGTTGTTTTAGATACCGTCAGAGGCCTACAAGACTACAAATGCGATGCGAAAACCTCTGCTGGCAGCTCTTACCCCTAGCAGAGAAGCGAATGATTAAGGACATTAAGCACGTTCTACTTTCAGCATTGATTGTTTCTTAAACTAACACAAAAGAGCTAATTATTCGTATATCAATGATGATTTATCTTTCTTTAAGAATAATCAGAATAATTTCTTAGAAATTTATTACAAATGCATGCTAACTGTAGTTCACTATTATTTTCATTTTCGGCCAAACGGCATTTGGCCAAATGGCATTCGGCCAAATGACCCTTTCGGCCAAATGGCGTTCGGCCAAACGGCATTCGGCCAAATGGCATTCGGCCAAATGACCCAGAACCATTGTTTGTTATAATGATAAGAGCACCAGTACTTACAAATTAAGGAGGCTACTGATCCTACAGCTGTTCTTGCAGTAACGGAGTTGCCAGCTTCCCCTCAGATATTTGATTTGTGTCCTATTGTGTTTCTTTTATCTTTTTATTTCAGCATTTTAATTTAATCACACATCTTATTCAAATTCTTGAGAATCTTTGGCTATTACATATTGTACCGATATTATTGATATCGCAGACCCCTAAGCAGAAGTTGAGTTTGTACCTGCTACCAGCGTATGCGAAGCAAAGTGGCACGAATGTCTAATGGCAAACGAAAAACTTTCTCTGTAGATCTCACATGGAGTAAATTTGGCAATGAAGAAAATGCATTTGCGCTATCTTCGCTTGTTTGGCGTGGCACATTGAATTCGTTTCGTTTTGCCCAGAATTGCCCTTGGCTTTTCGAATCGAAACCACGTGCCGCGTTTCACTGGCAGTTTTCCCATATTGCAAACATTCCATCTCGCAAGATTTCTTAAAATAAAAGTTTTAAAGAGCATCCAAATTTGTAATTCGGTTGAGTTTTAAGCTTGCTTTGCTATAGATTGTTTGCTTAGCATTACTCCCTACATTGTCATCGTTTTAGCTTTGAGCTTTGTTTAAACTTGTTAGTTGAATTGTAGTAGGGACGTGCACAGAAGTTATGTTTTTGTTTGATTTAGTTTCGGATGTCGGTTCAGTTGGAAAAACTATTCTACCAAACTGTAAGAAGTAACGTGAGTACTGGAACGGCGAGTTGGATTAGGTTCAGAGCAAGCAGTTTTCGGGAAAATAAGTTCCGTATCGCGATACTTATATACTTTGTGGAATTTATCGATGTCCGGCAAAGAAACTTTCCTCAAGAAATGTTTCTATACTATTGAAATGGTGTAGTGTCAGAGTACACGTCTGTTATGTGAAACTTGTTGATTTAGAAGTGATTTTCATATACAAAAGTGTTTTGTCCATATCTCTGTAATTACACGTCCAATTGAAACTCTTTATGGCGCAATCGGAAGGCAAAGAGTTATTCTTACTTCGTAGGTATTTGATCGACATATCGGCATTGGATCGACCACAATATTATATCAATGTGTCATTACAAACGTAATCTCATATTATTTGAAGCACGCTTCCGAAATTTTCGCAGAAAAATCTGAAAACTATTCAAAATCAATGAAACAGTCACTCAAGTTATCGTGCAAAAGTTTGGGTTCTAGAGTGACAGTACGGCTATATGTATATTTTACCGGTCATGTAGTAAATGGACCATTTTAAAATAATCTTTCGACCAAACGTCATTCGACCAAATAGTATTCATCGAAATGTTCTAAAGATTTTATTCCAAATGTGCTTTCGATAAAGTGTCATTTGACAAAATATCATTCGACCAGCATTTTGTATAGAAAGTTCAATGTAATGATAAATTTCCATAAACATTGCTTTGCATTTTTAAGCAAACTAATTTGAACATTTATAAAACCATGATGGTTATTTTAAGGGTTGCTTTTACCGACCACTTGCTGAATACCAATATTGCGCTACTGCAGCGTTTAGTACCCGTAGTAAATGTTGGTACTGACAGTGTTTTAAGTAAATCGAAAAAATACTGTATATCCGATATTTTTCATAATAAAAAATGGGAATATTTAACATTTATTTGAGTATATAATTTTACATGGGAGTTTCACCATCACCAAGGATACAAAAAAGGTCTCACAATGTTTTTTTTTGTATATTTCTTAATACATTATAGTAAGGTTCGACACAAGTAAAAATTACAAAATATATGGGACATTTCTCAGTACCAAAAATACTAGTACTGGGGCTTTCTCGGTACCGGTATTAGAATACCAAAACTGAGCCGGTTGTACCTTTGTTTTCGGTACCGGCACTGCAATCCTAGTTATTTTCCTCTTAATTTGAAATTCTTCACTTAATAATAATAAGTACCCTATCAGCTAAGAAGTTCGAAACTTCAATTGATAATTTATGCTAGTTCAACAGATAGAAAGGTTATGATCAATCACGAAATGATATTCAAATTGCCTCATGCAACATGAATAGAGTCTACCGATTTCCTTCCTTATCAGATGCTAACTGTAGTCCCGCTGTGATAGTACGTGACGATTTTCGAATTGCCTCAACGGCTATATTAAAGTTGTGACGCTTCTGCCCTGGCTGATGCCATTCAGTCTATGGTCAAGCTGGGCCAAGCCAACCTTCTCCCTTCGATAATCAATTTACACCCAACCAAGCACTTTCCGTTTTCCGGCACTCTATCGTCTTCGTTTCGAAAGGGTATCACTGTGATAATACGATGGCTTCCGGTTGCTCTGGTAAGCCAGAGGTGGCAATCGGCTGCCAATAATTTAATATTGATTTTCGGTCAGTTACCACCTTCCATGTGGTCCATAAAAATCAAATCTGATGGTCTAATGCTTGGATGCAGGTTTGATAAGGGATTATTGGGCTAAGGATTATTAAAGCATATACCAATAGATATTCGTTTTCTTATTAATGCGGCTTTGAGCAAAAATAACTGAAAGTTTCAACATTAAAAACTGGGTGAGTTTTCGAGATGGACAATACAAACTCCGTTTGTATAATTTTTAATGCTCAAATGTCATCCTAGACGCACACATTGTAGGGCTTTAAAACATTTAGTCGAATGACATTTGGTCGAATGACGTTTGGTCGAATGACATTTGGTCGAAAGTACATTTGATCGAAAGGACATTCGGTCGAATGGACATTTGGTCGAATTGCTTTAAAACATTTATTTTGGTCGAATGACGTTTAGTTTAAGATGTAGGTTTTTTGTACATTGCCTGGAATATTTATCTCGAATGAATTGATTATTCTTTGAAAATTTCATCAATCTTTGAAAAACTACTGAACAAGTTATTTTATTGCTCAACGATGCGAAGATAATGTTTTTATTATTTATTATTCTTTTGAAATGTCATCGTTCTTCGTAATGAACTGCTGATCTTCATCTGATGGAAGTATTCGGAGAGAATACTCGGTATATTTCTTTGAATTCTGTGCCTTGCAGCTTACGGATGTTTGAAAGTTTTTTTTATGCGGAAATTAGGAATAAAACGGTAGGTAAAATTTACTTTAAGGAAGGAAACCCTTTATGGCGAAGTGATTGTTAGGTATCGGTAACTCTACTTATGGCTAATTGGCTTATTATGACTTCAAGCTTAATAATTTCCTCACGCAAATATATGGCTTGCTGAATTTTGAATTATTCAAAACTAAAATTCTGCTAATTATATGTATCGGGCAAGGGAAGACAAGTTGACTGTGGCGACAAAAGTTGGATTGCGCATATGGATTAGGGATCATCCAAATATGACGTCCATCATTTGGGGGAGGGGGGGGGGGGTCTATGAAAGTGTGCCACTGCGTGTATTAGGTATTGGGAAATGCTACTCTCGACTATAGTCAGACTAAACGTAAACCTTCGTTTTCATACTATATAGATTCGACCACTATCTTTTGCACGAAATGTCGGTTCGGCCAAATATCATATGCTTCCTGTTGCATCTAAACATTTTCGACCAAATGTCCATTCGACGAAATGTCCGTTCGACCAAATGTCATTCGACTAAATGTCATTCGACCAAATGTCTTTCGACCAAATGTCATAGATTCTAATGGGCTTTAGGACATTTCGTCGAATGACATTTGGTCGAATGACGTTTGGTCGAATGACATTTGGTCGAAAGGACATTTGGTCGAATGTTCATTTAGTCGAATGGCTTTGGAAAAATTATTTTGGTCGAATGATGTTTAGTTAAATGGAATCATTTGGTAAAAGTGATTATTGTATACTAAGTTTTGCAAAGTTGCTAAGATAACGTATTATTTTGAATAATCTGAATCATTAACTGTTGTTGAATAAATAATGGGACATTTTATGTAGCCTTATTTTTAAATTCAATACACTTTATTATATGTAATTTGAAGTTATGCCAAAATCTAGGATTTCAATGATTGCTCAAATGTACTTTTTAGTACCTAGTTTTTTTGTACATTGACTGAAATATTTAGCTCTAGTGAATTTATTATTCTCTTAAAATATCATAATTCTTTGGAAAACTGCTTAACAAGTTATGTTATTACTCAACGATGTGACATAATGTTTTCTTCATATATTATATTTTTGAAATATCATCGTTCTTCGTAATGAAGATCAGCTTATCTGAATTCCGGATGAGCTGCAACACGGACGTGGGTAAGAATTTTGAATGCGGAAATCAGAACTCTACTTATGGCCATTTGGCTTATTGTGACTTCCAGCTTAATAACATTCCTCAAGCAAATATATGGCTTCGTTGACAGTGTTGATGACCTCGGGTAAATAACAGAGTTTGCAGTAGAAGCTTTGGATTATTAAAAATGAAAACTGTACTAATTCTATGTATCGGGTAAGGGAAGACGAGTTGACTGAGGTGAAAAAAGTTGGCTTGTTTCCATTTAAGATCAGCTTATCTCGAATCTCAGAACATGAAGAACGAAAAAGCAGCTTAAAATAACGCAAGAGGAAGGTTAACACCTTGGAAGAGCGTCCATCAAATTGCATATCAAAGTTTTGCTAATCGCATATAGATTGTTGGTGAAATGGCTGATACTTTTTCAATTATTCAATCACTCTTGCATTAGCGATAAAATGCTACATACTATTTAGACTCGAGCACTATTCTTTCCACGAAATGTCGGTTTGACCAAATATCATTTGCTTTCTGTTTCAAATAAGCATTTTCGACCAAATGTCCATCCGACGAAATGTCCGTTCGACCAAATGTACTTTCGACCAAACGTCATTCGACTAAATGTCATTCGACCAAATGTCTTTCGACCAAATGTCATAGATCCCATTAAAAGGGATTCGACATTACAGCATCAGTCGCGAGATTGAGGTTATACTCCGGATAAATCGGCGTAATTTTAATCATAATGTAAACAAACAAACGGGGATGGCATTGATGCCATAGTGAAGATAGTGAAATTCGAAAAAGATTCAGAATATAGCCAGGAATGCAATTAATTATACTTTACTGAATCGCGTTTTTCATCATTGCAACAGACACCATTATAGGATTTTTTTTAATAATAATTATTTAACAGATATTTAAAGCAATAAGCAATACTATATTGTGTAATGCAATATTTCATTCCTGTGGGGACGGACCTGGTGTAGGGGTTAGAACACACGCCTCTCACGCCGAGGGCCTGGGATCGAATCCCATCCCCGAGATAGTCACTAAAAATTTCAGTGACGACTTCCTTCGGAAGGGAAGTAAAGCTGTTGGTCCCGAGATGAACTAGCCCAGGGTTAAAAATCTCGTTAATAAAGATAAAAAAAAAAAAATATTCCATTTCAATATAGGTGTTTGCTACGAAAATAAAAATCTGGCATTACTGTTGATGAAACCAAGACTGTCATGTTATGCTAGTGTTCAACAAATGGAAAATGTACGTGAAACGAAAATGCAATTGAAAATGTTTTAATGTAATTAAGAGTTACGAGTGAATTGTACGGATGTTTAGAAAATAACTTAAGTAGACTTTTACTGATATCGTGAATAGGTGCTTAACCCAATATACGTAGTATGTTTTACTACACAGCTTATTTCATAGCAGCCCCAGCTTAAATTTTTTTATAAGAGAATTAAAAGTTTCGTTTCACCTACCGATAAAAGTTTTCAATAAATATTTCGTTTAAGAAATTAATGTGCTAATTAAATTTATTGTGTCCAATAGTACAGCTAACTTACAAAATAATCTGTATAATTTATTGAAACTGTTTGAAAATGGTTCAATTTTCTGTTTTAACATGGTTTCTACAGATCGTTCAACATTTGGGTAGCGTTCAACAATTAGCGAATTACCCTACAGCGTAAAAAGTCTTCAGTGTATGTTCAAATGCTTTTTCTTAGATGTGCTACAGACAAAATATGGTCTTGAAGGACGTAGCGCCATTAAAAATTAAGTAAAGTAAGGAAGGTATTCGATTACTAAATGTATATCGCTTTACAAAGCTTCAAACGGGTTCTTGCTTCACTCCGGAGTTGATTTAATGTGAAGATGAATTGAAGCCAAACTTCAAATTTTCAAGAGCACGGATCTGGAGAACCAACCATCTGTTTAAGCTGAAAACTTAATCGATTGGTCACTAGCTGGTGGTGATCAATCGATTAAGTTTTCAGATCAAACGGATGTTTGATTCTCCAGACCAGTACTTTTGAAAATTTGAACTTTGGCTTCAATTCATCTTCACCTTAAGCTTTCGGTTGTCGCGCGATTTTTTGTATCGCGAGTAGTCGCGCGTTGTAGGGGAAGTGGTGGAAAAATGAACAGGGGTGGTAAAATGAACACCATGCCTTATACCGGGAAAAAAAAAAAACCGTTTCAAAAAAATTGTATCACGCACGGACGATTTAGAGCATAAATCGAAGTGTTCGAGTTGATACGGAGGTCAATTAAAGTGAAAATATCAAAGAAAACTAAATTTTTTTTTCTATCTTTATTAACGAGACTTTTAGCCCTGGGCTAGTTCATCTCGGGACCAACGGCTTTACTTCCCTTCCGAAGGAAGTCATCACTGAAATTTTTAGTGACTATCTCGGGGATGGGATTCGATCCCAGGTCCTCTAACCACTACACCAGGTCCGTCCCCACTAAAATTTTAGAAAACCATGTTTAAAAACACGAGCTGACGTTACTTTTAGCACGGAGGCCTTGAGGTTTTTTAGTGAGGTGAATATCGTTATGATATGATGTCAAATTTGATACCTTTAGAAATCTTTTTGAATCGGTTAAAATCATTTATGAATATATTTTAAAAAATGCAACGAATATTTTCAAAAATATTTGATTTTCTCACGTATTTCGCATGGTGTTCATTTTACCACCATCAGCTGTTCATTTTACCCACATAGTGCAGGTAAAATGAACATTTGCATCATATTTTGCTAGCGATTAAAATATGTGAAAATTTAGTTAATTCGGTCTGAATTTGTGTCGCTACTTCAGATAACATCCCTATTTTTGATGTTGTGCGGTAGAACTATGCAAATTCCTCGTTTTCTATCAGAAACAAGATGATTTGCTTAAGGTGTTCATTTTACCACCCCTTCCCCTACTTTGTACAACACCCTTGGCTTGGGAATATCGGCCAAGAAATTCGGGATTCTGTCACTAGGCGACGCTAGTGCGCATGAAACTTTTTTTTTGCAGATCTCTGGATCCTTACCACTTAGAAAGATGGCGTCTTTGGCAAAGTTGTTCGGTACCTCAAGGACTTTCATTGTTCGAGCTAGTTGATTCAACATTTTGCCACCAGGCGGCACTAGTGAGCATTAAACATTTGTTTTGCAAATATCTCAGGAGCCTGATCACTTAGAAAGATGGCGTCTTCGGCAGAGTTGTTCAGTAGCTCAAATGCTCTCATTGTTTAATCTTTGAAGTTTGAGATTTGGTAAAATAATGATAGTCCCTGAGCTTCTGAACAACTTTGCCGAAGATGCCTGTCTAAAAAATCAAGATCCTGCAGTATCCGCAAAACATAAATTTCATGCTCACTAGTGCTGCCTGGTGGCAGAATATCACATTTATTGGCTCATGATGATAGCCCTTAAGCTAATGAACTACATTGCCGAAGACGCTAACTTTCTAAGTGGTAAGGGTCCGGAGATATCTGCAAAACAAAAGTTTAATGCTCACTAGCGTCGCCTAGTGGCAAAATTTTGAATCAACTAGCTCGAACAATCATAGTCCTTAGAAGCGAGGAAATTTTTGGAAACAATTTGAATGTATTTCGGCACGACCGGAATTGGCAACACTGTAATAAGAAGTCCGGTGGTAGAGTTCTCATAGCCATCAATGCAGACTTTACTTCTGAAGAAATTGAAACTTTCGAAAACAAAGAATTCGAAAATGTTTGGGCTAAGGCTCTAATTAATGGAGAAACGCATATTTTTTCATCCGTGTATTTTCCACCTGAACACGCTAACAAACATTCTTTTGAATTATTTTTCAAAATTGTCGAAACTATTATTTCAAATATGGAACCTGAAGTAAAACTGCATATTTATGGCGACTTTAACCAACGCAATGCCGACTTCATTGCAGACAATGAAAATGAATGACTTATACTCCCAGTCGTAGGCGAAGACAGTACTTTACAATTTCTGTGTGTATACATCATTATCATCTATATGGAAAAAATGAAGTATTTCACACAGCAATTGAATACTCAATCTACATACATAAAACTTCTCTCCCCAGCGACTGGGAGTACGAGGAAGTGCCGGAATACAATAAAGCAAATTACAAAGAAGCCAAACGTAGACTATGTACAATTAATGTCGACACCGAAGTAGACAAGTTCCATTCAATTAATCACCAAATAATTAATGAAACTGTGCCAACAAGAAGAAAAAGACGTATACAAAATAAAAAATTACCGGTGTGGTTTAGCCCACAACTGAAAAACCTAAAGAACAAGAAACAGAAAGCGCATAAATTATACAAAAAAGAAAATACTGCCACGAACTTACAAAATTATCATGACATATGTAACCAACTCAACTCAGCCATTAACTCCGCACATGATGAATATAATCGTAAGGTCGAATCCGAAGTCAAATCATGTCCTAAAAACTTTTTTAACTATGTAAACACAAAATTAAAAAGTAGCAATTTCCCTTCGCGAATGCATTTTGACGGAAACGTAGGTGAAAACTCTTCCGATATCTGCAACCTCTTTGCAGATTTCTTCCAAGAAGTGTATACCACCTACTCTGAAGAAGACCGCGATCGCAATTTCTTTTCCTTTTTCCCAGAAATGTCTAATAGTATATCTATTGAAAAACTATCACAACAAGAAATCTTATCGGCACTAAAAAAACCTGGACGCAACTAAGGGAGCAGGACCGGATGGCATTGCACCCGTGTTCTTCAAAAATCTCTCAGAAGAACTTACCCTTCCCTTAGAACGCCTTTTCAACATGTCTCTAAATAATGGAAAATTCCCAGATGCTTGGAAATCCTCATATTTGGTGCCTGTTTTCAAATCAGGTACAAAATCTGACATACGGAACTATCGCGGAATTGCCATTATCTCCTGTATTCTCAAACTCTTCGAATCTCTCGTAAACGACAAAATTTTCCAGCAAGTAGAAAACCAAATTACTTTTAGGCAGCATGGCTTTTATAAAGGCCGCTCAACATCTTCTAATCTGCTAGAATTTGTATCTTTCATTCTCAACGCAATGGACAATGGCAAGCACGTAGACGCCCTCTACACTGACTTCAGTAAGGCATTTGACCGAATCGACATACCATTATTAATCTTCAAATTGCAAAAAATAGGAATGGAACCAGGACTCTTGAGTTGGATCCAGTCATATCTATCACATCGGAAACAAATAGTGCGCTTTCAAAATAAATTATCAGCACCCATTTCTGTAACCTCTGGAGTACCCCAAGGTTCTTATTTAGGCCCACTTCTTTTTATTTTGTTTGTAAACGACATTTCCTTTTTACTTAGAAAAATAAAATTTCTTATATATGCAGACGACATGAAGCTCTTCATGGAAGTAAGTAATTCTAGCGAAGCAGAATAATTCCAGAATGACATTAACTTATTCTTAACTTGGTGTAAAAAAAGCCTACTCCAGCTCAATATCAAAAAATGTAATTCAATAGCATTTAGTCGAAAATATGTAACACCTCCAATTGAAGTATTTTTAGGAAATTAAGTAGTGCAGAAGTGTAAAATTGTAAGGGATTTGGTCGTAATCCTAGACTTTAAACTCACCTTTGTAGAACATTATAATTCCATAATAAACAAAGCAAACAGCATGCTTGGCTTCATTAAGAGGTTCAGCAACAATTTTCAAGACCCATATACTATTCAAATATTGTATACCGTAAAACGGGGTAACTTTGATAATGCGGGTAACTTTGATAGTGCGAGACCCACAACATACTAAACGAAATAACAAAGTTTCTGTTAATCAGTTAAGTAAAACGAATGCAAAAGTAAAGAGTATTAGTATGATACTCCATGTCAAAGCAATTTTCGTTGGAATCAAGTACATATGAGGATTTATATGCAAATATTGAAAATTTGTGAGATTTTAGCATTTTTCAAACGCTTACAAACAATCTGTTCTACGATCACTATTTGATAAAGTCACAATGAGTTCGTCAATTATTCTTGACAGCCTAGCCGTAGTAGAACATGATTTCAGTCTCAATTCTCTTAGCGAAAACCATTTTTACAAACTGGGGCCATTTTCGTAATCTAAGTAAGAAATTTCCATACAGCGTTAAACGCCTGGAGGTATGCAACGCCCTATAAATGTTCCGTAATTCATTCAATTTTGTTCGATTTGTACTCTATTATCAAAGTTACCCCAAAACAGAAAACCGACTTTCGGTTATATGAAAAATTGTATATCCATTCAGAATAAATCATTTGGTAATTTATCAACTGCAATCGATAGTTAGGATGCCAGTACTTGTTTTAAAAATATAATTTATAATTCTTGGAAACAACATGCATAAATATTCAAGTTTTCTTCGAAAAAACTATCAAAGTTACCCCGTTTTACGGTACTACATATGTTAGACCAATTCTGGAATATTGTCACCTAGTATGGAACCCGTATCATGTCGTACACGAAGAACGCATAGAATCAGTACAGAAGCAAGTCCTTTTATACGCCCTTCGGAAATTGAATTGGACTGTACTGCCACTTCCGTCGTATGAAGCACGCTGCATGCTCATCAACTTGGAAACACTTAAGCAACGCCGGGAATTCGCAATGATTCTCTTTATAAACAACATTATTTCGAACCGTGTAGACTCTGCTGCACTTCTTTCTAAACTTAACTTCTACACACCCTCTCGGCATTTAAGAACAAGAAAATTATTTTCAGAAAAATCATGCAGAACGCATTATGCTCAAAACGGACCAATAAACCGTATGATGCGTCAGTATAATGTACATTGCGAATTCATTGACATTACTTTGTCCAAAGAGCAGCTTAAAACACAACTAAAGAACAATAGAAGTAATCCATAGCATGTAAGAAAGTATTGTAATTATTGTATGTAGTCTACCTATGCTTGACGAAATAAATAAATAAATAAATAACTTACTAAACAACTTTGCCGAAGACGCCATCCTACAAAATGATCAGAATCTTGAAATATCTGTAAAACAAAAATAAAACTTCCATGCCCGAATTAAATGAGGTACCATCAGATAGCGCTTCACCTCCACAACAACTTTACTGAAAACCCCAAGTTTTTAAATTATCTGGATTTTGAGATATACCGATTTCAAACTGTGTGTGGTACATTTGTTTATTTTACTGCTCTATAAAGGGCCACACTGTGAATAAAAACTATCGACTATTGCTCTCAAGAAGGAATTGAGGAATACATTTTGGTTTGGTGTCGATAGATAGTTTTATTGCAAAATGATAGCATATAAATCACAATTGTTATACAAAGTACAACAGCGCGACAGCTCGAAAGTTAAGGAAGATAATTCTCCACTAAAATCTGACATGGAATGGGTTGTTGGCAAGATTGTTATAAAGAACTAAGTGCTTGAATTACTGGAATATAATTTTGCATATCTCAACTACAAAAAGCAACCGCGGCGTTCTGTGTATAAAAAGTTGAAGCACTAAAAGTTTTAGCTTGATCGAATATAATGGACATTCCACAATTGCTGCTAAGAAGAATAGAGATGAAAATTTCATGAACAATCAATGTTGCTTGTGAATATATATCGGCGAATCATGAATTGAAACAATTGGATAACGTATAATTCTATGGCAAAATGGCTTTGATGGCAAAATGATAAGGTTTATTTTATCCCTTTTATTGAGCTATAAAACGTTTGAACTTCTACAGTGCGCGCTGTTTTCAAGTTACCCGTGACAAAGAGAGAGACAGTACCAACACATGGCGCGCATTAAAAGTCAAAAGAACAAAAACGTACCAAGGCTCATTGTAAAAATCTAAATTTTTTCGAACACTAAAAGTTAGCTGTCATCTAGTGTTTTCATCTTATTCTTCGCGATATAAATCCAGAGACGGACTTCATTACTTTATTTACAGAAATATCATTTGTATGATTCAAAATCGAATGAGCATGAAATTGGTGACAATAGAAGATAGGTATGGAAATTTTCAACAGCTGCATGCAACATGAATATATTTCAACGTACATACGTACGGAAGAACATACTCTCTTGACAATCTGTTCATGAAGTGCTTTCTTGTGGTCAACCGGCACCAGTAGTCGAGCGAATGTCTTCAACAGCAAATAGGAAGTGGAAACCATACGGAGGAAATATAACGCCTTATATCTGTCCATGACAGGATACTTTCAATGCATTCTAGCATAGCTAATGCAATGCTACATGTATGCAGATTCAATAAAATGCTATCGTTATACCCAAACCGTCTGCCATCCCAGACAGTGATATGGGGAAAAGAGATACACATCCATTACAATGGAACTAGGCGTGATGAAGATTTGTTGATATGATAACTGAATAATGACTTTCTCAGCTATGATGTCCCGAGAGTGAATGGAATGGGTTTAGTTAGGTTAACAAATATATGTGGGTTTATTATACTACGATGTAGCAATCAAGCATCAAATTTCACAGTCCAGTACTGGAGGATCTCACCCTACTTGGGTTATCTGTCCAAGTGAACGTACCTATAAATCCAATCCTCGTGTGCCAAAAAATCAGATTATTATCCAGATTAATATAAATAGCTACAAAACTTGTAAATTTGGCATATCATTAGGTGCCTCTGGAGAAACGTGCCTACTACTAATTTATGTACAAAAACTATTGGATCAAAAATTCTCAATCTTGAATGTGGAGTGTAAATGAAAAAAATCTTATTAAAGGTAAAAGGCATTATGAGGTAATATGCGTTTGTACTCCATGTTAGGAGCGGCAAACAACAGCGTCTGTTCCCCATGTCAGGGGCTGCTGATCACCGAGTGTTAGGAAAAATTCCAAGCTAAACTGTGCACTATGGCCCTCCAAACATTTTGGGGGAATGGTCCTCCGGAAATCTAGAGGGTTGGTGTCAGACACATAACATATGTGGAACTTAGAAGTGAAAACGAGTCGAAAACTTGTACCCACTTCCAGCTGCTGGCAAGTGGTATATCTAGTATAAAAGAAATCGAATTTTCATTACCAAAAGTAAACAAAAACCATACACGGAGCCACAAATAAATCTTTCGACTCAATTCGATATATAGCTATCATTAGGTAGTTTTCGTTTGACAACAGCAAAAAAAAACAAACTTAGTGGAAAAAATCTACCAAGCGTTAGCTTTCGAAGTTTCCGTAGTGGGTGAAAACAACTTAAAATTAGGTAAACTTGAAAGAACCCAAATTTGGCTTATTCCATTGAACTTCGACGATGGGTCGGTGCGTCTCCCTCTGTTTTTGAAAACATTGCTGTTTTCAAAGAAAAAACTAAATGCAGTTTACCCAAATTTGTGTTTAAAGAACTTAATTTTTGGGTAATCTGATTTTTCCTTACATAAGTAATTCTGTGACTAGGCAAAAAGCCTTGAAAATAGCAATATACCTGTTGCTATGGGTAACCAAAAATTACTGTAGAAAAATGTTCTATTTCCCGCTGCATTTACCGCATTTAGAGCCTTCAATGACACTCATGATTAAGAAAATTCATGTACCCAACATAGGCTACTTGATGAGATTCACGTTTCTGAACTACTGTACTGGGAGAGCCACGTGATTTTCGTGAAATTCAAGCCAATTACTTTTATTATTCCTAGCACTGTTTACGACTAATCGATTTCGCCACCTCCAAGAATATGACCATACGTTCTGATTGATGGACGGCACTTCTCCGAAATTATCGTCGTCAGAACCTATCGTGGCGCTAACATCGACTCTGACCACTATCTGGTGATGGTCAAACTGCGCCCAAAACTCTCCGTCGTTAACAACGTACGGTACCGACGGCCGCCCCGGTATGACCTAGAGCGGCTTATGCAACCTGATGTCGCAACTGCGTACGCGCAGCACCTCGAGTTTGCATTACCGGAAGAGGGTGAGTTGGATGTAGCCCCTCTTGAGGACTGCTGGAGAACAGTGAAAGCAGCCATCAAGAATGCAGCTGAGAGCAACGTCGGATACGTGGGACGGAGTCGACGGAACGATTGGATTGATGAGGAATGTAGGCAGATTCTGGAGGAGAAGAATGCAGCGCTAGCGGTCATGCTGCAGCAAGGACCCGGCAGAACGTGGTACGTTATAGACGGAAACGGCAACAGCAGACCTGCCTCTTTCGGGAGAAAAAACAGCGCATTGAGGAGACGGAGTACCAGGAGATGGATCAGCCCAGCTGTGCCGGTCTCAAGAAACACTTAAGTTCTATCAGAAGCTCAACGCATCCCGCTTCGGCTTCGTGCCGCGAGCTGAGATGTGCAGGGATAAGGATGGGAGCATTTTGAGGGACGAGCGTATGGTGATCGAAAGGTGGAAGCAGCACTTCGACGACAACGGAGGAAATGCTTTCGTCAGTACTGAGGGCGATGGAAACCAACCAGCCCCCAATTTAAGAGAGGTTAAGGATGCCATTCCTCAGCTCAAGAACAATAAAGCTGCTGGTATCGGAGCTGAACTCATAAAGATGGGTTCGGAGAGGCTGATCATTTGTCTGCACCGACTGATAGGCACAATCTGGGAAACAGAACAGCTACCGGAGCATTGGAAGAAAGAAGTAATATGCTCCATATACAAGAACGGTGACAAGTTAGATTGTGAGAACTTTCGAGTCATCACCATTCTAAATGCGGCCTACAAAGCGTTATCCCAGATCATCTTCCGTCGTCTGTCACCTGTAGTAAACGAGTTCGTGGGAAGTTCTTAAACCAGCTTCGTTGACGGTCGATCGACAACGAACCAGATCTTTACAGTACGGCAAATCCTCCAAAAATGTTGTGAATACCAGGTCCCAACGCATCACCTATTCATCAATTTCAAGGCTGTATACGATAGTATCGACCGCGTAGAGCTATGGAAAATCATGGAAGAGAACAGCTTTCCTGAGAAGCTCACGAGACTGATGAAAGCGACGAAAAATTGTTGCAAAATGGTGTGAAGGTTTCAGGCGAACATTCCAGTTCCTTTGGATCCCACCGGGGACTACGACAAGGTGATGAACTTTCGTGCCGGTTGTTCAATGTTGCGCTAGAAGGTGTTATGCGGAGAGCCGGGCTTAACAGCCGGGGTACGATTTTTACGAGATCCAGTCAATTTGTTTGCTTTGCGGATGATATGAGCATTGTCAGCCGAACATTTGAAAAGGTGGCAGGCCTGTACATCCGCCTGAAACGCGAGGCAGCGAAAGTTTGACAGGTGGCGAATGCGACCAAGACAAAGTACATGCTAGTTGGTGGGGCCGAGAGCGTCAGGGCTCGCCTGGGTAGCAGTTCTTTCGAGGTGGTTGACGAGTTTGTCTACCTTGGCTCCTTGCTGACGGCTGACAATAACGTTAGCCGTGAGATACGGAGGCGCATCATCAGTGGAAGTCGGGCCTACTATGGCCTGCCTCCGCAAGAAGCTGCGGTCAAAAAAGATTCACACGCGCTCCAAATGTACCATGTACAAAACGCTAGTAGGCAGGTAGTCCTCTACGGGAATGAAACTTGGACGATGCTTGAGGAGGACTTGCAAGCACTTGGAGTCCTTGAAATTCGGGTGCTTAGGACGATCTTTGGCGGTGTGTGACGACGAAGGATGAACCGCGAGCTCGACCAACTCTACGGCGAACCCAGTATCTAGAAGGTGGCCCAAGCTGGAAGGATACGATGGGCAGGGCATGTTGCAAGAATACCGGACAGAAACCCTGCAAAGATGATGTTCGCGTCGGATCCGGTTGGTACAAGAAGGCGTAAAGCGCAGCGAGCTAGGTAGGCGGATCAATTGCGCATCGATTTGGCGAGCGTGGGGCAGAACCGCCGATGGAGAGATACGGCCACGAACCGAGTATTGTGGAGTGAAATTGTTATCTGTATAGATGTTAACTAAATAAATTAAATAAATCGTAATGGAAATTATCTCGACTTGCTTTCCATACGATATACACATGCAAAAAATGGTCAATGGCAGAGAAAGCTTTTACATAGTCAATAACTGTGAAAGTGCACACACAAATCTGACAAGCAGGCTCTATCCCAGTAGGGACGTAATGCCAGGAAGAAGAAGAAGAGGAAGGAAGCATTACGGTTTCTGAAATTCTTCGACATCTCATTTTCTTATTTTCAGCATCTTCACATCGCGAAAAATAAATGTAAAAACCTGTAAATAAATTTAACTCCTTCAAGGCCGTTTTGCGAAAATGAAAACTAGGTTTTGTGATCAAATTTCAATATATCAGATAATAATATATTCTCTATTCTCTAGAATTATAATTTCATGATCGTTTAGATAGGCTTCCGGAAGATGTCAATGACTCTGTCGATTAGTTGAAATTCAAAATCATTATACCTACACAATTAACATAACTTTTCTTTCATATAATGCGGTGGATCAATGAAGCATCAACATCGACTATAAGCTAGTATGCCTCATAATAGTGTCTTACCGCCTTGAAATCTACGTCTTAATTTATTCCACCACCATCCACCAGTTGAGGGAGAACGTTTTGTAACAATAGCTCATGCAAAATCTACCTTCCTGCTTCAAAAGACATATTCCAGCAGTATGTTTCAATGAATAATTTATAAGATTGCCATTCAGAGGAATCTGCAGACCTACCATGGGTTGTGTTGCGGTGCTCATGTTCTTACAGCCGTATGTGGTTAACTAATGCCAGTTGAATGTAATGGGAACAACAGGATATCTACATAAGTGAATTTCTGCAGTGCAAATTGAATTTCCATCACTTAAACAAAGTGGCCTCTACGAGTCACCATTCTCGGCTCGTCTATAGAAGTAGAACTTTGCCGAACTTTTACTCGGGCTCGTCGTAAGCCAGTATAATTATTACTTAAATCTAGCAATAGTCGAAGACAAATTCACCGTAAAGATTCTCAAATTTTATTGTTTGGTGAATAGATAGTGTTTGAATAGTTAAAACGTTTTTGTTGATATTTCAAATTTAAATTTTGAAAGGCCTGTAGGTGAATTCTGGCGCACACCATCATCAAAGAGAAGAAATTTTCTTCTATTACAGACTCGCAAGAAAATTTTCTTTTCTTCTAAGAAAAAACGCAACGGAATTTGCCTACTGATGTACTGTTTGAAACAATGATGTTAATAGTTTTCATGTGACTTCTTCCCTAAAAAGGGGGCATTTTTGACTAATGCATGGGTTGATAAATTTTTTTTAAATGTGGAAATTTAAACTAGTGTTGGGCAACTTTGACCAGAACATCGATGTTACTAAATCAATTCAAATTCAATATGTCAAATCGATTCACCGATCAAATCGAATCATTTGAATCGATTCGAATGTCAAGCTCATATGAAAATTTGGAAAAACAATCTTTCAAGATAAGACCAGATGATATTATGATATGATATAAATACCGTTTGATATTAAAAATTATATATTAAACACTTCAAAGCTGATTCAAAACTATGTCAATTCATTAAAATCTTTTCATCAATTACATAATTTTGAATCGAAACAAAAATCGAATGAAGAAAATCCATTCACTCGATTTTGAGTACTCCTAACATCGATTCATAAAATCGATGATTCGGAACAAAAAAATCGATTTTCGAAACATCGATTCAAAATCGCACCCCTCCCCCCCCAAATATACAAATATTTATTTGTTTGAAGAAAAAAAATGTGATTCTCGTTATCAAAGTCATGCCCATACTTTCTAGGACACCCTATATATTGGGTGTCCGAAATGTAAAACAGATAGGCTGCTGAAATACGAGATATATCCAGAGTGGTCACTTACATTAGGCAACGGGAAAGATGTGTAACATCTAGTGACCAAAATAAAGATTTCTTGACTGGTATGGGAATTGAACCCTTACTTCGCGATACTCTCAATTTATCCATACCTATATTGCTAACAGCCTTGAAGCCCACAGAGATAAATGAATAATTTATGATATAACTTACGTGCACATATATGTCTAAAACACATTTTAGTTTTCATCTAACTTGCAGATTTCACAACCAAATAGCAACTGGATTGAAAAAGCTTCAAAAGCTTGGTAATCGTCATTAATAAATTCTATTTACTTGCTTTTAAGCGTACTTCGTTGAATTGAGTCCATCTGAAAAAATAGTGATAAATCAAAAAATATCCCGTAGAGTAGTGTGTGATCCTTTGACCGTGACGCTTGCTCCTGCGGGGCGAGTGAAGCGGTCAGACAGGATCAATCTTGTTACGCGCGCAGTGCAGTGGGGGGGGGGAGAAAAGTGGCGTGATCCGCGATCTAATTTAGTAGTGCAGTGTGGGGGTAAAGTGGCGTGATCCGCGATCTAATTTAGTAGTGTGTGATCCTTTGACCGTGAAGCTTGCTCCTGCGGGGGCGAGTGAAGCGGTCAGACAGGATCAATCTTGTTACGCGCGCAGTGCAGTGTGTGGGTGGGGGGGGGGGGGCGTAAAGTGGCGTGATCCGCGATCTAATTTAGTAGTGTGTGATCCTTTGACCGTGACGCTTGCTCCTGCGGGGGCGATTGAAGCGGTCAGACAGGATCAATCTTGTTACGCGCGCAGTGCAGTGTGGGGGTGGGGGGGGGGCGGTAAAGTGGCGTGATCCGCGATCTAATTTAGTAGTGTGTGATCCTTTGACCGTGAAGCTTGCTCCTGCGGGGCGAGTGAAGCGGTCAGACAGGATCAATCTTGTTACGCACGCAGTGCAGTGGGGGGGGAGAAAAGTGGCGTGATCCGCGATCTAATTTAGTAGTATGTGATCCTTTGACCGTGACGCTTGCTCCTGCGGGGGCGGGTGAAGCGATCATGTTATGCGGGTAGTGCAGTGAAAAAGTGTATAGTATTTTGCGGTAAGCTCAGTGTGGCGACGGAAAAAAACAGCCTTACATCCAGGTAAAATCGTTCTTTATTCTTTATTATTATTTACTCACCTATTACCACTTGAAACTAAATACGTGCCAGGGTCGAAAATTAAATTTTCGATTCGGGAAGTGTAAAAACATTTCATATATCCATTTGATATCTGGGTGTTTTATGCGGGGCTTACTGTAAATGAAAATGTCCTCAGAATGTGTGTGTATTTACTGCCATTCTTGAAATGGGTCGTTGGAATTTCAGTAGAGCTATCACCTTTCATCTCCCGGGCTAAAATTGTCTGCATATATAAAGATATCGAAGGGTATCAATAAATACATGCATACAATTTTCTTCCATAAAAGCACTGCCGGTCAGTGGGAGGTGGATTGTACACACACACACACACACACACACACACACACACACACACACACACACACACACACACACACACACACACACACACACACACACACACACACACACACACACACACACACACACACACACACACACACACACACATCACATAGACGTTAAGAACGCGTTCAATAGTGCCAGTTGGGAGGCCATCGCCACAGCGCTGCATAGAATGCGGGTTCCTGACTATCTGTGCCGAATTCTACAGAGTTACTTCGAGAATCGGATGTTGGTGTATGCAACCGACGCCGGCCGAAAGGAGTTAAGAGTAACGGCGGGAGTTCCTCAAGGGTCCATACTGGGTCCGACGCTGTGGAATGGGATGTACGACGGGGTCCTATCATTGGAGTTACCCATGGGCGTCGAGATCGTCGGCTTCGCTGATGACGTCGTCCTAACTGTAATAGGCGAAACGCTGGAAGAAGTGGAAGTGCTAACAACGGAGGCAATGGGTACGGTTGAGAACTGGATGAATGCAGTCAAGCTGAAAATAGCCCACCACAAAACGGAGGTGCTATTAGTCAGCAATCGCAAAGCGGTTCAACACGCTGAGATTACCGTCGGGGGACATGTCATAGCATCACAGCGGTCACTCAGACACCTGGGCGTGATGATAGACGATCGGCTAAATTTCAACAGCCACGTCGACTATGCATGTGAGAAGGCGGCAAGGGCGACCAACGCACTCACAAGGATCATGCCGAACGCTCATGGTCCGAGAAGCAGTAGGAGGCGTCTTCTGGCTAGCGTATTATCGTCGATACTGCGATACGGAGTTCCGGCCTGGGGTGCAGCACTGCAAACCAAGCGCAATCGGGATAAGCTCAACAGCACGTTCCGGATCATGGCTATGAGAGTAGCAAGCGCATACAGAACAATATCGTCGGAGGCGGTATTTGTGATCACCGGGATGACTCCGATTTGCATCACCCTGGGAGAAGACATCGAGTGTTATCAGCGGAGAGGCACTAGTCAGGTGAGGAAATTGGCGAGGATCGGCTCGCTGGGCAAGTGGCAGCAAGAATGGGACGCCTCTGAGAAAGGTAGATGGACCCACAGACTCATCCCGAATGTGTCGACCTGGGTAAACAGGAAGCATGGCGAAGTAAACTTCCACCTGACACAGTTCCTGTCAGGTCACGGTTGCTTCAAGCAGTATTTACATCGGTTCGGCCACGCGCCGTCACCGTTCTGTCCTGTGTGTAGTGAAAGAGAGGAAACGCCGGAACATGTTGTTTTCGACTGCCCGAGGTTCAACATGGAACGAAGCGCGGCGGTGGCTGCTTTTGGACAGGATTTCAATGCAGACATGATTGTAAGCAAAATGATAGGCGATGCTAACCTTTGGAATCTGGTGGAAAAAATGGTGGTGGAGATAACATCTATCTTGCAGAGAAACTGGCGGGAAGAGCAGCGAAGCGAGAGGCAGAGAGCAGTGCCTGGCATCGGGTCGTCGGGGCGCTAACGAACCGGAAGTCAACCCCCAACCGGAATCGTTTGACCGACCTCGGCACTCGAGTCAGCCTGACGAAGAAAGAAGGCGAAGATCTCCCCTGCGATAGCCGCCGGTAGTCGGGGCACCATCAGTGCGGACGTCTCCCCAACCGGTACTGGTGACAACCTCCGACGCCGGGGGAAGTCAGGAGGAGAAGGAAGCGAGAAGGGATGAACGATGGAAGGAGAAAGAAAAGCGGAAGAAGGTGGAACGGCAGTCTGCTCAACATGCAAGAGCAAACCACTGGCAGACTGCGCAGAGTGCAAGAGCACAGAGCGGGAAAACGTCAAGAACGTAAGAGAAGTGCAGATGCACAGCCCCCCCCGACGAAGTCGCATCTAGTGGAATCCGGGGGGATCCAGGCTACCGCCGAAAGTGAGGACTAGGTTTTAGTGGATAGGCACGCAAGTGAATCCCACACAGTGCCAATAATTAACAGGCCAGGTTTTTGAAACTTTTTTGATACCCCACTATAAAAAAAAAAAAAAAAAAAAAAAAAAAAAAAAAAAAAAAAAAAAAAAAAAAAAAAAAAAAAAAAACACACACACACACACACACACCAAGGCAGTTGGAGAAGACGCGAACGCGTTCGCAAGAAGTGGTAGGGTTGCGAGATCACCAGTTACACCACTGGACACCGTAGCGAGTACTAGCCAAGTACATAGTGAGCCACAAGCAACACAGCAGGAGAGGACGTTGCTAAACCGCGTGTTCACACCTAATTCGAGTAGCAGCACTACCCACAACGAGTCGCGACTGGAGAAGTCGAGTTTGGCAGACATTAGGAGGAAGGTTAACGAGCTCTACGAGTTCGTGAAGGAGAGAAATAATGTGCACTTGAAAATTAAGCACATGGTGACGAGCATTAGGTCCGCCGTATCAGCAGCTGAGCGTGAGCAAAATGCGCTCAGAATGCGAGCGGAAACGGCTGAGAAAGCTCTTACGGAAGCAGCGGAACGACCTTCGACGGATGTTCAGGAGACGCCGAGAAGTCACCAAAATACCCGCTCGGAGAAAAGGATCAGGGAATCACCTGGCGATCAAGAGGATGCAAAGAAGCACAAAAACGAGAAGAAAGGCGTCAACAACCAGAGAGATGCTGGAAGTGAAGGTGAATGGCGTATCGTCGGAAGTCAGCAGAAGAAGAAGAAAAACCGGAAAGTGAAGGAAGGAAAGAAGCCGGAACAGAAGAAGAAAGAAACACGTCAACCTCCTAGGCTGAGGTACAAGGGTGATGCTCTGGTCGTGGAAGCGAACGACAAAACAACGTACGCTGCGCTCCTCAAAAGAGTGAAGGAAGATCCGGAGCTAAAGGAACTGGGCGAAAACGTTGTCAAAACGCGGCGCACGCAGAAGGGCGACATGATCTTCGTTCTGAAGAAAGACCCCTCTGTCAAGAGCACGGTGTACAAGGAGCTCATCGCCAAATCCTTGGGCGACGAGGCCAACGTAAGAGCTCTTTCGCAGGAGGCAGTGGTCGAGTGCAGAGATCTGGATGAGATCACGACGGAAGAAGACCTGAAGTGGGCACTGGCCGAGCAGTGTAACCTAGAAGGACAGATGTCTATGCGGATAAGGAAGTCGTATGGAGGCACACAGAAGGCGGCAATACGGTTGCCAGTGGATGCTGCCAACAAACTGGTGGCGTTAGGCACGATCAAAGTTGGTTGGTCGGTGTGCCCGCTGAGATTGGTACCTAGAGTCGCCAAGCAAATGGAGAGATGCTTCAAATGCAGGGGATTCGGCCATCAGTCGAGAAACTGTAAGGGCCCGGACAGGTCCGACCTATGCTGGAATTGCGGCGGAAATGGCCACGTTGCTCGGGACTGTACAAAGCGGACTAGGTGCCTGCTATGCATGCCGGAGGACGGAAACGATCATCCGACGGGAGGCTTCAAATGCCCGGCGTATAAAAAAGCGAAGGCGGGCCAATAAGGATGGAGATCACGCAAGTGAATCTCAATCATTGCGACACTGCACAGCAACTGTTGTGGCAGTTCACGACAGAAACCAAGTGCGATGTAGCAATAATTGCGGAGCCATATCGGGTTCCCCTCGAAAACGGTAATTGGGTGGCTGATAGAGCAGGTATGGTGGCAATACAGGTGATGGGCAGGTTCCCCATACAAGAAGTAGTCGATAGCTCACACGACGGCTTTGTTATTGCCAAAGTCAACGGAGTCTTCGTATGCAGCTGTTATGCGCCTCCGAGATGGACAGACGAAGAGTACAATAGTATGTTGGATTTGCTCACAGATACGCTGGTGGGAAGAACGCCGGTAGTCATAGCAGGAGATTTCAACGCCTGGGCCGTAGAGTGGGGCAGCAGATTGACCAACGCCAGGGGGTACAGCTTACTCGAAGCTCTGGCGAAGCTAGATGTGAGGCTGTGCAACGAAGGGGCTGTCAGTACATTCCGTAAAGACGGTCGGGAGTCCATCATCGATGTTACGTTCTGTAGCCCATTGTTGTTGGATGACATGAATTGGAGGGTGAGCGAGGAATATTCCCACAGTGATCATCAGGCGATTCTCCACAGCATCGGCCGGCGAATCTCCCCAGCGCCGATGAGAATGAGGACATACGAGCGGAAGTGGAAGACAAAGGACTTCGACAAGGAGGTGTTTATTGAGGCGCTTCGAACATACAGCAGGGTGAACCTTGACGCAGAAGAGTTGACAGAAGTGGTAGCAACGGCTTGTGATGCATCGATGCCGAGAAAGTTGGAGCCTAGGAACCGAAGGCGCCCAGCGTACTGGTGGAATGAGACGCTTAGTACCCTCCGTGCTGCATGCTTCCGAGCCAGAAGACGCGTCCAGAGAGCAAGAACCGAAGTAGAGAGGGAGGAACGGAGAATCGCTTTCCGTGAAGCTAGAGCTGCTTTCAAACAAGAGATTAAGCGGAGCAAGTCCAGCTGTTACAAGGAGCTATGTCGAGAAGCCGAAGAAAACCCTTGGGGCAACGCCTACCGTATTGTGATGGCGAAGTTTAAGGGTCCGGCGACACCAGTCGAAACATGTCCAGACAAGTTGAGGATTATCGTGGAAGGTCTGTTTCCGCATCATGACCCAACAGTGTGGCCGCCTACGCCATACGAAGACGAGGAAGAAGAACCCGGAGGTGTGCGAATCTCTAATGAAGAGCTACTAGCAGTGGCGAAGGGTCTGAAGGTGAAGAAAGCTCCCGGTCCGGATGGGATCCCCAATGTAGCACTAAAAACCGCGATATTGGCGTTCCCGGATTTGTTCAGGACGACGCTGCAGAAACTCTTGAATGAAGGCTGTTTCCCAGACAGTTGGAAGGTTCAGAAGCTGGTGTTGGTGCCAAAACCAGGGAAGCCACCAGGGGACCCAGCATCGCATAGACCTATATGTTTGCTGGACACACTTGGTAAGCTCCTGGAAAGGATCATCCTTAACAGGCTGACACAATGCACAGAGAGCGAGAGTGGCTTATCGAAGAGACAATTCGGATTCCGGAAAGGGGTCTCGACGGTGGATGCAATCCGGACAGTTGTGCAGAATGCGGAGAAGGCATCCAAACAGAAGAGGAGAGGCAATCGGTTCTGCGCCGTAGTGACGATTGACGTCAAAAATGCTTTCAACAGCGCCAGCTGGGAGGCTATAGCCTTAGCACTGCATAGAATGCGAGTTCCTGGCTACTTGTGCAGTATGCTAAAAAGCTATTTCCAAAACAGAATCCTGGTATATGAAACGGAGTTGGGTCAAAAGTCGATCAGGATCACGGCAGGAGTGCCACAAGGCTCAATCCTTGGTCCAACGCTTTGGAACGCGATGTACGATGGAGTATTAATGCTGGAGCTACCTAACGGAGTGGAAATCGTTGGATTCGCAGATGATGTCGTTCTAACGGTGACTGGCGAGACGTTGGAAGAGGTCAAAATGCTGACGACGGAAGCGATTGACACGATTGAAGCGTGGATGACCGGAGCAAAACTGCAGCTGGCTCATCATAAGACGGAGCTAGTGCTGGTTAGCAACCTCAAAGCTGTTCAGAGGGTTGAAATCAACATCGGTAGACAAGACATTTCATCAAAACGTGCTTTGAAGCATCTGAGGGTGATGGTAGATGACCGTCTAAACTTCAACGCTCACGTGGACTACGCCTGCGAAAAGGCGTCGAAGGCGGTCAACACGATAGCGAGGATCATGCCGAACGTCGGAGGACCGAGAAGTAGTAAAAGGCGTCTCCTAGCGAGTGTAGCGGTGTCTATTCTCAGGTATGGAGTCCCAGTTTGGGCCGCAGCGGTAAAAACCAAGCGTAATCGGAGGATGTTGAACAGCACATTCCGACTCATGGCCATACGAGTAGCGAGCGCCTATAGGACGATTTCATCGGAGGCAGTATGCGTTATCGCTGGCATGATGCCCATCTGCATCACCCTGGCCGAGGACGTGGAGTGTTATGAGCGAAGAGGCACCAGAAATGTGAGAAGGATCGTCAGAACGGACTCGTTGGCTAAGTGGCAGCAAGAGTGGAACAACGCGGAGAAGGGAAGGTGGACTTACCGTCTAATTCCAAATGTGTCACTGTGGGTTAATAGGAAGCATGGAGAAGTGAACTTCCATCTGACGCAGTTTCTGTCCGGACACGGCTGTTTCCGGAAGTATCTGCATCGGTTCGGACATGCTTCTTCACCTTGTTGCCCGGAGTGCGAGAATGTGGAGGAAACACCGGAGCACGTAGTCTTCGAATGTCCTAGGTTCGAAGAAGTGAGGAGGGACATGCGACGAGTCACTGTCGATAACGTTGTCGAAGAGATGTGCCGAGAAGAAAGCATTTGGAACGCTGTCGATAGCACGGTATCGAGAATTATGTCCGAGCTTCAGAGGAAGTGGCGTAGCGACCAACGATCTGCTAGCTAGAGTGAACGCACGAAAAGGAAGAATGGCTGCTCGGTTTCGGGAGACATTCCTTTGCCGGGGAACTCTCTGACGGAGTAGGCTAGCAGCAGCAGCAGGAGAATCGGTCTCGGGAGAACTTCCATCGCCGGGGAATTCTTCGTCGGTGTAGGCTAGGTTCACCGCCGGGGACTAGTTGAGTAGACGTGTCATAGCGCCGGTTTTAGGGTCGTCGGGGCACCAGTGAACCGGAAGCTAGGCTCCACCGGAATCGCTGGACTGACTTCGGCACCCTTCCGGTTGGCTCGAAACGTAGAAAAAGAAGAATCGGTCTCGGGAGAATTTTCACCGCCGGGGAATTCTTCGTCGGTGTAGACTAGGTCCACCGTCGGGGACTAGTCGAGTAGAGTACGTCGGGACGCTGGTAATGGGTAGTCGAGGCGCCTACGAACCGGAAGTTATGCTCAACCGGAATCGTTGGACCGACCTCGGCATCCTACCAGCTGAACAAAGAAAAGGAGAAGGTCGTCGTAACTGTGTGAGTACGCGCCCTGAATGAGTGCAGAGTAGTGTACAAACTGGAGCCGAAGGGCTCAGAATGTTGCATGTAGGTACTAATAAATTGACGGGTCGCCAATGGGCGAAAATAGGTACTAATAAATTACTAACGTGAGGAGCCGAAGGGCTCAGGATGAGGCACAACGTTGAACGGTTTTAAAACTGCTAACAGGAGCCGAAGGGCTCAGGAGCCGAAGGGCTCAGGAGCCGAAGGGCTCAGGAGCCGAAGGGCTCAGGAGCCAAAGGGCTCAGGAGCCAAAGGGCTCAGGAGCCAAAGGGCTCAGGAGCCAAAGGGCTCAGGAGCCAAAGGGCTCAGGAGCCGAAGGGCTCAGCATGTAGAGTAACAAATTGAAGAGGTGCGCTCAGCACGTTAGCCTCCCCTCCGAAGTAATACTGGAAGGTGGTTCCGGAGGGTTATGGTACTAAACCTAGGAGAATGTTTTTAGTGGGGAAAGCACTTTGTGGATCCCACACCGCGCCAAAAATTACACTGGCATGAGCATGAACATATACAGGCCAGTCTATGAAGATTTTTAAACTCCTAGTTGCATGAAAAAAAAAAAAAAAAAAAAAAAAAAAAAAAAAAACACACACACACACACACACACACACACAAATCAAAAAATATCCCGTACAAACCATGGTGCAAAATGTGATCGAGTCCGTTTCCTGCGTTTGAGTAGAGTAATGTGGGACAGAAGATTGGCCTTAGTGAAAAAATCAATATGGCCAGAAAAAAAACTAATGGTTGAAAAGAATTAAATACCACCCAGTGTACCCACTACATATTAGCTTCAATTCTGCTGAACAAACTTGTGTCAAAACATTTAACCATTTTTGATTATAGCAGTTTTGAAATTGATTGTCTTAAACGAACTTTTGGCTCACCGGAACGGCCTTTACAGAAAAAATCGAATAGGATAAAAGCACTAATTTTCGATCAACAAGACATTTGTGCTAATTTTCGTTCTAAAATTAGAGCTAGATCGAAAATTGGTACCCTTCCCCTTATGAAAATTCGACCGAAAATTGCCGTTTTCGTGTTTAAAACTAACAAATAGCCCCAACTTTTCCAAATCTCAATCTCCAGTTTTTACTTGAAGACAATTCGAACCACCATGATATTTATAACATTTGTTTTGAATTGAGCTAGAAAAAATAAACTTTTGCCCTACTTTACTCTACACTTACGCAAATTGAACAAACGTACAAATGACTACACGGCAGCGACATTCCTGTATGCAAACTTCAGCAGCTGACGTTATTAATCACCTTATTTATTTTTCACATTGCATGCTCAAACACAAGGCTGTTGCGAAAATGCCTCCATAATTATAATAATAATTAAAACGGTAGGTGCGCCACTGCGCGAATGGTGCCAAAAATCATTGTTTCCATTCATATAATCACCAACGTCACCACCGATAAATAATGCAGTTTAATGTTTCTCGTTAAAATACCCACTGATCGAGAAAAAAAGCTGTTAATATTTGATTGTTAATCTACGATGATTGAGTCGGAATTGAAAGGAATTATGGAAATGCATAAAGTGGGGTGAACCAGAAAGTGTTTTTAAATCATTATGATCGCAATTGATGAGCTATTTCGTTTGATTTCGATGCACAGCAGCCTCCCAGTGTAGTAGGGAGCTGAGTGATGAAATTTAAATCAGAAATCTGTATTTGCGTTCACATTTCCATCTTTCCCCAAGGCCATCGAAAGCCGAGGCAAGTTTTTACCGTTTACGATCTAAAGCGTCAAGAAATTTTTTTTTTTTTTTTTTTTTAAATCTTTATTTGAGTGTATTTTAAAGAACGAGGGCTAGTTCTACACTGTCAAGAAAATTTGAAAATTGTTATATTTTTCCTGGAAGTAAAGCTGTGACCTAATTTAATCACGCTCCGTTATTATGTCTCATTTTATCCCGACTTTATTACATCATAGATCCGATTTCATCATCATATGTAATGAGTTTCGATTCCAGGATCTCGGCGTGTGCGATGTGCAATTTATCCACTACATTAGATCCGTCCCGTATCTATCTGTTTTTATACCAGAAAGAATGCTCTGAAATAAAATAATATCCCTGAGAAAGAACTATTGAACTACATAGAATATACAATTTTGAAACATTGGAGCAAATGTCGGCGAAAATTGTTGCAATCTTATATTGTCACGATAAATGTTTATTTAATAATTCAATCGTGATGCTGTTTAATAAGAGATGGAAGCTTTTACAGAAAGTAATGTTTATCTGGAATAATACATTCTTGAGAAATGCATGTATTTTTCAGAAACTACAAATATTTGGCATCCATTAAAAAACGACGTATCGATCTAAATTATCAATGCTATTATAAATTAAATATAAAGAAAGAAACTAACACATATTCACAAAAACACGACAAAAAACAATCCTATTTTGAAAGTATAACATTATTTTGTAACATATTTAAGGTGAAACAGCTTGGAATTCTACTTTCCAAAGGCACTTATAATTAGAAGCGTACAACAACAGTGCACTTTTTATTTTTGCTTCTTCTTTTTCTTCTTCTTCTTCTTCTTCTTCTTTTCGTGGCATTACGTCCCCAAAGGGACAGAGCTTGCTTTTCAGCTTGATGTTCTAATGAGCACTTCAATAGTTATTAACTGAGATCTTTTTTTGCCAATGTTGCCATTTTCGAATTCGTTTACCGTGTGGCAGGTACGATGATGCTCTATGCCCAGAGAAGTCAAGAAAATTTCTATTAAAAAAAGATCTTGTACCGACCGGGAATCGAACAAAGACACCTTCAGCATGGCTTTGCTTTGCAGCCGCGGAATCTAACTTCTAGGCTAAGGGAAGCCCCTTCCTACTATTTCCCCAGTTCAGCACATTTGAAAACCTGAGTAGAAGCACAGTTGTAACGGCCATCTTTGGATGCCGAGATTTTTTTACAAAGGGGAAATTTGCAATCAAAAGAAGGTAACTCAGGGAGTGTGGGGATGCCGCCGACTCACTTAAACCCACTAAATAAGCGTCATCCCGGCTGTGATGCACACGACCTCTTTAGAAACCATTCGGTATGCACTTGCTATTGTTAAGCACATGATCCTATACTTTCCAACCGCTTTGGGTTTCTGCTCGTTCTAAGCGCTTTAGACCAGATTAGTTCTCCAAACCTCAGTACGGATAGCGCCACGTTTGCCAGGAGCTTGCAGGATTGTTGTCCGGAATTCTCACAACGTGTCCCGCCCATCGTACCCTTACAGCTTTGGCGACTTTCTGGATACTGGGTTCAGCGTAGAGTTGCGCAAGCTCGTGATTCATTTTTCTCCTCCATACTCCGTTCTCACATACTCCGCCAAAGATCGTCCTAAGCACACGTCGTTCAAAAACTCCTAGCGCTTGCAGGTCCTCTTTGAGCATTGTCCACGTCTCATGCCCGTAATTCTCACATTCTATCTTGTTACCCTTTTTGTATATTGGGTATATTACTCTCTCCTTCCACTCATCCATTAGCTGTTCTGTATCCCAGATCCTGGCTATCAATCGGTGCCGACAAGTGGCCAACCTGTCCGTTCCCATTTTAACAAGTTCCGCTCCAATACCATCCTTTCCAGCTGCTTTGTTGTTCCTGAGCTGTTTGATAGCATCCTTAACTTAACCTATTGTGGGAGTTGGCACGTCTCCCTTATCCACCGTACTGATGAAGCCATTCCTCCTGTTGCCTTGGTCTTTCTCCTCTGCGCTATTTAGGTGTCCATCGTAGTGCTGCTTCCACCTTTCAATCACCTCACGTTCGTCCGTCAAGATACCTTCATTCTTATCCCAGCTTGTAGAACTTATGCGTTTCTCGAGAACGATACAGCTGCTCCATCTTTTCGCACTCCAACTCTTCCAGGCGGCGCTTTTTATCCCGGAATAGATGACTTTGCTGTCTTCGCTTCTGTCTGTATCGTTCCACGTTTTGACGGATGCCTTGCTGCAGCATAATCGCTCACGCTGCATTCTTCTCGTCCAAAACCGTCTGACACTCCTCGTCGAACCAACCGTTCCGTCGATTTCCGTCCACGAACCCAATGGCACCTTCCACTGCGTTGTTAATGGCTGCTTGGACACTACTCCAGCATTCCTCAAGAGGGGCTTTGGTGAACTCTCTCTCTTTCTCTCTTCCGGCAACGCTGCTTCAAGGCTTTGCGCGTAATCAGTTGCGACTTCGGGTAGCTTGAGTCGTTCCAGATTGTACCGTGGCGGGCGTCGGTACCGAATGTTGTTCACAACGGAAAGTCGTTGGCGCACTTTAACCGTCACAAGGTAGTGGTCCGAATCGATGTTTGCGCGGCGATAGGTTCTGACGTCGATAATGTCCGAGAAGCGTCTTCCATCAATCAAAACGTGGTCGATTTGCAATTCAGTCTGTTGGGGTGATCTCCAGGTGTACCGATACGGCAGACAGTGCTGGAAATAGGTACTACGTATTGCCATGTTCTTGGAGGCGGCGAAATCAATCAGTCTATTGCCGTTTTCGTTCGTAAGCTGGTGAGCGCTGAACTTCCCGATTGGTCTAAATTCCTCCTCCTGGCCAACCTTCACGTTGAGATCTCCGATAACGATTTTCACATCATGGCTAGGGTAGCTGTCGTATTCACGTTCCAGCCCCGAGCAGCCTAGATAGCCGCTTAGTGCCGGTGGTAAGAGCCCACCTCACAGGTGACCCCTAATTTAAGGTGTGATGCGTGCCTTGGAATAAATGATTAGGGGGTCTACATAAAACCTAACCGCAAACGGAGCCTGTCGAGTACCAGGGCGCCCTCTGCAGTATTATGCTCTTCATGTGCTACCCGGAGCAATGGCGCAGGTGACCTTGTGTGTCTCCGAGATAATCGGCTGTCCCTCTACAGTCTCTAATCTGAGGCTAAACAAGGGTGGGATTATGAGTTTGTTGCTATTTAATTAAAATTATCATTCATTTTTTTCGCATTATAGATATCTATCTATCGCAATAGATATCTATCTGTTTTTTCGCTGCTGGGCTTTTCATGCTGAGATTGCAAAACGCTTAATCTTGCCTAGTTTGGGTAGTGGCTATGGTTAGGATAGCTCCGATCCATCTTAAGCATAAAAGAAAAGCAACAATCAATCTTTGCGGACTCATGCAAAATGGTACAGCCCAAGTGGCGCTAGTTCAAGAACCTTACTTTCGTAGAGGGAACTTCTATCTAGGTAACCTTGTGGATCCAGTTTTTGCTACTTTCAGCAAACTTGAAATGGCAAACTCGCGCTCTATGCCCCGCGCATGCGTGCTCGTTAATAAAGCGATCGTTGCTACACTCATTTCTGAGTTAACTACCAGAGATGTATGTGCTGTCGCAATCGATGTTTCTGTTGGTGACCTCAACAACAGGAAATACGTCTATTGTTCGGTATATTTACCAAATGATGAACCATCCCCAACGTATGGCTTCAAACGAGTTGTCGTACACTGCGTAACAAAAGGTCTTCCGCTGATTGTAGGCATTGATGCCAATGCTCATCACATCATATGGGGCAACTCAGGTATCAATTTGGGAGGCTCCAGAATGATAGAATACTTAAGTAGTACAGATCTTGGATAACTTAACATAGGCAATCGCCCAACCTTCATGGTATCTGCTAGAGAAGAAGTGTTGGACATAACGCTCTGCTCGAATTGAATCAGTCACGAGTTGATTATGGAAGCTTTTGAAGAAGCATGTCCTCTGCGGTATGTGAAGACTACAAGAGGGACCCTGGTGGAATTCCGATCTGACTAGACTCAGGATACAATGTAGAAGGACGCCGTGCAGCTGGATCAGAGTCGTTCAAGTTGGCTCGGAAGGCTTACAAGAAGGCTCTTCGATCTGCTGAACGATCTGGCTGAAAAAAACCTTTGTACAAATGTTTCCTGTTCGAGTGAAGTTAGTTGGCTGAACAAAATCCTTTCAAAATCTAAGGATTTCCAAGTGAACGAAATTTGCTCACCTAATGCTGACTTTCTTCTTCTGACGAAGAAGTTTTAGAATGTTTATTCAATACACACTTCCCCGGATGTGTGGACATAGCATGTACGGATGAACCAAATGTCTTTTCATGTAGTTATGAGTATCTGGCTTCGGCTCGCAGCATCGTAACTACTGAATTGATTCCATGGGCACTCACCAATTTTGCTCTTTTCGAATCTCCAGGTGCAGATGGGATTTATCCTGTTCTACTCCTGAAGGAATTTGAGTTTATCAAACATGCTTTGAAAAAGCTACTTGTAAGCAGTTTTGCTATCGGGTACATTCCCAAATCCTGCCTCTTCATGTTAATCAACATGCTTACCAATCTGGAAAGTCCACAGTGACTATTTTACACAAAGTTGTATACGATATCGAGAAAGCATTCGCTCAGAAGCAAACCTGCTTGGGTGTTTTCTTGGATATTGAGGGTGCCTTTGATAACGTGTCTTTCGAAGCCATATTGGAAGCCGCACGAAACCAATTGGATTCATCAAATGCTCAAAAACCGACATCTCTTCTCGACATTGCGTCAAGCAGCAATTCGATTTTGTGGAATCTCGCAACTCAATTATTGCGGTTTTCCAACTTATGGTACGACCTGATGCAAAGTGCTCTTCAGGTAGTCGAAAGTTTTATTGTTCTTTTTACGGAAAGACGAAACCGCGATGAAATACAACCTTTACGATTTTTTGGCAGTGAGATTATTGTGAATGATCAGGTAAAGTATGTCGAAGTCCTTCTAGGTTCCAAACTTTCATGGACACCTCACATTGATTTCAGAGTAAAAAAAGCTTGCTTCGGTCTATGCCAGCGAACCTTTGGTAAAACCTGGAACCTCAAACCCAAGTATATCAAATGGATTTACATAACAGTTGGTCGACCAATATTGGCATATGGATGTCTCGTGTGGTGGCGAAAGGGCGAAGTGAGAACAATCCAATCAAAATTGGGCCATCTCCGAAGGATGTGCTTGATGGCGATGTCTGGTGCGTTCTCTACAACTCCCACAGCAGCGCTCGAGGCCCTTTTCGACGTTGTGCCACAACAGATACATATTAAACAAGAAGCACTTTCTTGCTCTTATCGTTTATGGGTATTGTATCTACTGGAGTGAATCGTAGATCTACACACACTTCGTTGTTTCCACTTTTGGTGACTTGGGACAGAATTGTCCTTGCTCCAAGTGTTCTCACAATCCTTACAGGACATTTACCAAGCAATTCCCTTCACGGGAAGAGTGGTAAATGTCGTCTGGCTATTTGGAAAGAAATGTATCACACAATATAGTATGTTACACTGATGGATCCCTTTTTGAAGGTAGAGCTGGTACTGGTGTATATTCGCGTGAGCTTAGGCTGAATCAGTTTAATTGTTTAAGATGATGAAATAGGCTAAAATATGGTGATAGCACAAAACTCCTAAATGGCGGGGAACGTGCCTCTGGAGCCGACCTTGTGATACCTGATACATTGAATATCCAGTTTGAAACATAAGAACAAATGTCAAATAAAATTATCAATAATTTTAGCTTATTTGCAACCTTCCATTGCCATGATCGCACGCACAATGGTCGAAAAAAAACGAAATTTGGCCAAAACTAGTTTTATCGGTTTAATCGATGAAATATGTAATCTGAATATGTTATTTGGTGTTTTTATTGTTTCAGAAGGGGTTATTCACATATTACGTAACTTTTAAAATATTTTTTTTTTTATTAGAAATGCAATCAAACTTGGCTGAAAGCACAAATTTTGTTTGTATTTTAACGAGTTTGATCAAAATATGTATGAAGAGTGGTTAAATATATTTTATATCAACTTTGTATGAAAAATATCGTCAAAATGTATGAAAATATTGAATTATTCAAATAGCTTTAACTAGCAAATCAGGAAATTTCTGCAAAAAAATTTAAACTTTTTTTTGTAATATCTAAGGATGCATTTTAAAGTGCAATATTCGAAATGGCGGCGACATGACGCGACAAGAGTTGTTTTTCACGTTCAAAATCATCAAAATTACCAAAGTGTAATATTGAACGGTATAAAAACTTCAACCAAATATTTTTTTTCCATCCTCATGCTCAATAAAAGTGTTGAACCATAAGCTTTCAGATAGTGTGTAACTTTGAGAAAATATTGCATTCCTTAAATATGAATTTTGTACTTTATTTTATTGTTACATTTTTCAACTTTTTGACTTCAGTCAGTTTGACGTAATAAAAGTAAAAGAAATTTTAATATTAGCTCAATTTGGATTAAGAATCATAATAATATAATACATGAGGTATATTTTAAAATGATAAAAATCATAAAAATCTCAAAAAAGTGTTTTGGTAGTTTTGGCCGCTCCTTTATATGGAGCCCGACCATTGTGAATCGATTCGTTATATATTTAGGTTAAGTTAGGTTAAGTCAATTGAAATTAAGAAGTTTCTCGATTTTATCACAGTTCATTTTAATATCGCTTCATTATACAGGTCGGACTCGATTATCCGGAGTATCGATGTTTTTTTTCACTCCGGATAATCGAATCCTCCGGATAATCGAACCACTAAGAAAAAAAAAATAAACCTTCGATTAAAGAACATAAATATTATCTTTATTTGTTGTTTTATTTATATGATACGGTGGCGTAGCCAGAAATTATTTCTAGGAAGAGTAGGGGTCTTTACAAGAAAAAAAAATGTGTTGACCAGCATACACAAAAACCACTTTTTCAAACCCCCCTGTTCTTAAATACGTTCAAAACTGCAAAACCATTGATGTTGTATATTGCAATACCAAATTATCTCAGATTTATGCATAAAAATTGAAAAACAAGAACATCAAAAATCAAATTCCGGATAATCGAGTCTAAAATTCCGAATAATCGAATCCCGGATAATCGAGTCCCCGGATAATCGAGTCTCCGGATAATCGAGTCCGACCTGTATCACTCTCGATTTTGGCACAATTTTCTATTCGATTTTATCACACCACAATAATTGTAAGAAGTTCATACATTTTACATTGAAAAATAACTCTAAACAGCCAACATATGTTTCTTTGACCCATCTCTTACGTAATTTTATTTCATTCGTTCTATTTCTGCAACATAAAACTCGAATTTTGAAGAGAATTATATGGAAGAAAATACATTTTCATTATTTCACGCTTTTTGGTATATCACGCCAAAAAATTTTGGATCCGTGATATAATCGAGAAATCACTGTAGTTTCTTTTTTCTTATAGGCAGGTGAAATCAACTCACTTGTAAAAATTCTGAGCTGCTACGGAAATATGAAAATTAGGATGATAGTGTTGTCTAACACAGGACACCTAGGTATGAGAAATTAATGACATGTCAAGAGATATTTCTGCTTTCTGACGATCGATGGATGTACGAGTTAAATACAATGTGCCCATTTTTTATTGTACATATAGTGGTCTTCAGTTTAACCCATCTTTTGAATTCCGTAACCAAGAAGATTTATATTTTCAGACATTACACGTTTGATTCTAACACGAACGTAATGAAGTAGGTTTCCTATTCGAAATTTCATTGCTAATGATGCCATCCATAGTTATTTGCCTCCAGCAGGATAATGTACATCCGTTCCATGCAAAGCTTCCAAGGTGAACTATACACACGTTATCTTATCCAGGATATGTACAATCGCATTATGGCCCGGCAACGACGGGGGAGATATCCTGCACCGTTCGTTCGATATAAATGATTTATGACAATCGCATAATGCAAAAGACGTGTTAATCTGTTTTTGTCCGCCGAAGCGCGCGTGAGCCGAACACAATTCCATTTGCCTCCGGGGAATTTGGCCGGCAAAGAACGAAAAGATAATTACTTTCCGTCAGTCACTGCACCATTCTAAGTGGTCCTTTTGTGCCTTCCCGTAAGATGGGCAGAGCAGAACCACAGACCACAACTATAAGAAGTCTGCTCTCCACCATCCAATCCGATTTACGAAGGGTACTTCAAGGCAGTAATGCGAAATGGAGTTGTTTTTTGCTGCTCCTCCTCGGTCAAGATGCCTACTTTTTCTATCAAACTTGAAAATTTCGGTGCACGAGATGATGCACTGTTTTCTTTCGAGTGGATGGGAAACAGAAGACGTTTAAAAATTACCTAATTGAGATTTATTGCGGTTCGTCGGAGTAACATTCAACAAGCGTCAATTGATAGATTAGATAAAATAAAGTACGTTTTCACGATGATTTGATTTTTCATACCATATTTTACGGAAACCAGAACGTGTGGAATGAATCAATCAGGTTTTAAGTAAATTTGGAAATCTATAATCGTTTTCAAGTTATTTTATGCAAGAACGTATAATGAAGCAAAATTAAAGTTTACGAAAATACTTTATACAAACATTAATTTTTGCTTAATTTTTTTGTTTAAAATTTCTTGAAATGAATGTACCACAAATTATATTATTTTGGTCTTGATTTGTTATGATAAATATTCCATATTCTTTTGTAAAGAAAAATAACGAGCCCCGTTTCTTTTGTTAAAATGTCATTCACAGTTAATTCAATGGTACAAAACAATTGAAAAGATTTCGAGGTGGCGTATATTAGTTGATAAAGTAATGTTTAATGCTTTGATTTTTCTGTTGAGCCTGCAGGAACTCGATCACACTCGTTTGGCGTGTTATGTAAACGTGCTGCTTGCAATGTTGACAGCTGTGAAGTAATATCGCCAATTTTATTAGATTCACATCTTGAATCGCATCACCAACCAAAAGTGACTCCCAGATGCTTACCTTATCCCGCTAAATCAATATTCTTTCCATGACAACTGTGGAGATGAAGAGGTACATACATTCGGGCTCTAGTAGCAATGGTTGTTTAACTAACATTCCTTCCCCAATTACCGTAAGGGCGTGGCCGGCGATAATACTGACTTTTCAATTTTTAGCTTTCGATTTGTGTTTGTCGAGATTGGTTAGATAATCCCAAGCCCCATCCATTAAATCACTGTACAACTTCGATTGATCTGACCAATCATGAAGTGCAACTATGAAGCGGTCATCCATGTTCATGTTTATGCTGGCTGAGTATATTAGTCGATAGTGAGCTGTAGAAGTTGCATATACATTTTTCAATAGATCCAATAATACCATTAGAGGATAAATATTACAAAGCAGGTAACGCCTATCATTGAAGATTTCCCACAAGAATAACTATAAAAGCATCTGTCAAACGTTATGAGATTACAACCCCACCCATCTACATGAAAATATTCAAAAAAAAAATTAGCGGCTCGTTTCGTTTTACTCAACAGTACATTGCAGAAGCCCCATGCGTTGGGAATAAAAATGATAACTAAGGCAATCATCATTATCACCGTCAGTTCACGTTCGGCTCAGCGTCTATCAACCGTAATTTTCCCAATGGCATTCCCGTTCCCGCTCGACGTTGAAGGTCCGCAAATCACGTTTTATCACTTTTTCGCTCCCTTCACGTACACGTTTGCCGAAAAAATATTAATAAACCAAGTGGAGATGATTGAGTCGAATTAATTTGCTTTCTCGATGCACCAACCGCACCGCAACAGCGTGTCCTTCCCCACCTCAGCAGCGGGGTCTATCGACGTTAGAATGGTTGAAAAGGGGGTCCTGAAAAATGTTTCGGCAGAAGGCTACCACGCTTCTAGAGCTGCTCTGCAATAATTTGCGAATATCGCATAGCGAAAATAAATCATTCCATGGCAAATCAGTAGTTCGTGTCTGAACTTTCGTTCTATGTCGCAGCTATTTTCACTTGTGCACTATTAACATATGCCTCAAACAATTGCGATTGTGTTTCAACTTGAAGATAAATATGGGGCCTTCCTTAGCCGAGTGGTTAGAGTCCGCGGCTACAAAGTATAGCCATGCTGAAGGTGTCTGGGTTCGATTCCCGGTCGGTCCAGGATCTTTTCATAATGGCAATTTCCTTGACTTCCCTGAGCATCGAGTATCATCGTACCTGCCACACGATATACGAATGCGAAAAATGGCAACTTTGGCAAAGAAAGCTCTCAGTTAAGAACTGTAGAAGTGCTCACTAAGCTGAGCGGCAGGCTTTGTTCCAGTAAGGACATAATACCAAAAGAAGAAGAAGAAGATGTGTTTCTAAGTATCGTAACAATACAGATATTTTTGTTTTCTCATACAGTCACCCCACAGTTATGGATAGCACACAGATATGGATCAGAGTTGGATTAAAACGGGAATATCTCATCAAATAGAGTTGCAATTAGGCAAAAGACATTTTATATATGTGAACCATAAATCTGTACAGCATCGCAATCAATTATAATACGCTTAAGCATATGTTTGCCGTCCGTAGGAAATAAAATGTCAACCGTATTGCAAGAAGCGTTGATTCATAACTGTGGGGCATTGAAAACCATACCACAGTTATGAATCAAAGATAAGACGATTCTGAAATAAACGCCAAAACGTATGCTTTCAATAGCACACCATTAGTTTACCTCGCAGATAAATTGCCGTTATAGTGTTTTGATCCATAATATGAGTCGATTTGATCCATAATAGGGATCCTCTTCTCCCACTGCTCCACATCTGTGGGATGGACAACGTTTGAAATTTCGATAGAAATCAACACTTTTTCGTAAATCATCGCGAATTTTGAGGTGTATTCCCGAAAACAACTATATTGTGCAGTGCCAGGGAGGTTATTTTGTGTTGTACAGCGCCACCATGATTTTTAATCGTATTTTGTTCTGAAAAGGGGCCCTTAGTTGATCCATAACTGTGGGGTGACTGTACTTGTTATTGTTGTAACGGGAAGTAACGACCATTGACTTAATGAGAAAAATGATTTCATCGCAGTAATCCACGGCATGTCAGTGAAAAATAATACCTCCACTATTGGTACACTGTTCCTTTAGTGGCGGTATATTTTTAATTTGTGTTCCTGTAGTTGCGGTATCCGTGGTTTTCTTATGGGATTCTCCACTATAGGCACACTTTACCGCAACTATTGGTACAAGCAAGAACAGTTTCAGCCATTTTAGTGATATTTCATCAGTTTTAAAAAAAATGTTAACGCTTTTTTCAACTATTCCGTGTATCAACAAGCCAAGACGTTGATTGGCAGTGTCGGTTCTGTGGCTAATGTAATAAAAGCAGTGAAAACGGCACTACCGCAACTTAAGGAACACCCACAACTAAGGAAACACTTACCCTATATATTTGATATTCAAAAAAGGTTTTTTCTTCGAAAGCAACATCAATCAGGAGCCTGATGGAAGAAATCAAATTATTTTTGGAGCAACAATTTTACAGGTATAACAAAATCATTTTTCCCCGATATTTTTAGGAAAATATTTTAAATTTGAAGGAAACTGGTATGAGTAGAACTTTTTGGTTTAAATTAGAGAAAAAGCACTAATTTTCGACCTACAAGAATTCTGTGCCAATTTTCGGATTTTCATACAAAGTAGGCCAAAATCGTATGAATGGGTCGAAAATTAGCACAGGGTCGAAAATTGGTGCTTTTCCCCTACGTCCTGACGGAAGTACTAACATAGTATCAATATGAAAAACAAATTAAGCTTTCATAAGGTTACTTATTTAGTCCCCACGTCATATTTAAAGCACAACAGAAAAACGATTGCTTTATTTTTAGAAGACTTTTCAAAATAAATTAACAATAACCAAAATTGGCAACACTGCTGTGATAAAATCGTTTTTTTCACATATTATTTTCATAATATGTTATTCTAAGATTACCAATTGAAACATTCGAAAGAAAACGTTTGCTGTAGATCGATAAATATGCGTACAACGAGATTTTAGAAGTATGAGTCTTTTTAGTAAAACGACCATAAACAGTTAAATTTATACTTAAAACTGCGGTTTAAACTCATTATTTAGCTCTCCTTTATACAAATATAGTTTCGTTAGTAATCTAAACTAGTCTTGAACACGCTTTTTACTTTTCTCTTTTGCTGGGGGTGAAAAGATGGCTTATCAGCAAATTTGATCATAAATGTATATATAAATCACTGAAGTTACCTAATGTCAGAGAGTAGTGGAATATAGTTGATTATTTTAAAGCTAAACCTTTAGTAGTAAAGGATTCAAACATACAATTTGTTCACAAATATGAGGATTTTTGTTCTGCGAAAAATAATATTAAACTTTGACGATCAGCTTTTCTTAGGAGATTTTGGAAAAAACTATTTAGCTCTTCAGCTGAAAGCATTTTCTAAGATCTTATATTTTCATAGCATTGTAGAATAATAGGGTGCAGAACCACTTGGGCACTTGCATGATTCACTTTGGCATGGAGGGTTTTTCTCGGCCGAATTGTCTAAAACTTTGCAATAAGGAGCACTTTACTACAACGCACATTGTATCCAAATATGAGCTTTGTAGCTTTCAAAAAACCCCATTGCCAAAGTGAATCAAAAGTGCCAAGAATTGGGTCCGGCTCTCTAGTTGTGCGATACACAGAAAACCGATTACGATTTTATTATTAAATAAAAAAAATATATCTAGCATAAACAAAGTGTCCACTTTATTAAATGAACAGTCCTTATTGTTCAATACGAATATCTTGATTGAATGAATGCGCATTTAATCTACTCCAAGAGCCCACCCTGCGAAAGTCTTCACGACTTGGGAGAAAATCACAGAAGTTGCAATAATAATTGACGGTTCCTTTGTTTCCGTTGCGGTCAAGAGCAAATCTTCGAAAAATCTAAGAAATACGATGACCACCAGGTTGGTAAATGGCTGGGCATGGCGTACCATTGGTACCTCGCGTACCTGAAGGAATAAAATAGACCCCTTTGTGCGGTCCTTAGCCTCTTGCCCAGCAACTCCTATCCCTACCTCCTCGCGGTACTGGCCGGGGTACGAGTAACCTTAGGGAAGATCGGGTAACCAACCCCCGGTGGGAACTTTGGTCGTATGCTGACAGGGAAGGGGGGGTTTGCTTTTGCTTTTGCTTCTGCAAACCTTGAGCGTCTGTACTCCATGTTAGGAGCGGCTCACAACAGCGTCTGTTCCCCATGTCAGGGGCGGCTGATCATCGTCCGAGTGCCAGAGAAGGACTCTAAGCTAAACTGCGCACTATGGTCCTCCGAACATTTAGGGGGAATGGTCCTCCGGAAATCTAGGGGGTTGGTGTCAGGCCCTGCAAGCCAGCCGTAAAAAATCAAGCAACGAATAATCAACGAGAGAATACGAACCGGGACAATCGGCGAAGACCACAGCGACGTAAAGGGACTAGCGATTGGAAGCTCGGTACGTGGAACTGTAAATCTCTCAACTTCATCGGGAGCACACGCATACTCGCCGACGTGCTGAAGGACCGTGGATTCGGCATCGTAGCGTTGCAGGAAGTGTGTTGGAAGGGATCAATGGTGCGAACGTTTAGAGGTAACCATACCATCTACCAGAGCTGCGGCAATACACATGAGCTGGGAACAGCTTTTATAGTGATGGGTGATATGCAGAGGCGCGTGATCGGGTGGTGGCCGATCAATGAGAGAATGTGCAAGTTGAGGATCAAAGGCCGGTTCTTCAACTTCAGCATAATAAACGTGCACAGCCCTCACTCCGGAAGCACTGATGATGATAAAGACGCTTTTTACGCGCAGCTTGAACGCGAGTACGACAGTTGCCCAAGCCACGACGTCAAAATCATCATAGGAGATCTAAACGCTCAGGTTGGCCAGGAGGAGGAATTCAGACCGACGATTGGAAAGTTCAGCGCCCACCGGCTGACGAACGAAAACGGCCTACGACTAATTGATTTTGCCGCCTCCAAGAATATGGCCATTCGTAGCACCTACTTCCAGCACAGCCTTCCGTACCGATACACCTGGAGATCACCACAGCAGACAGAATCGCAAATCGACCACGTTCTGATTGATGGTCGGCACTTCTCCGACATTATCGACGTCAGGACCTATCGTGGCGCTAACATCGACTCTGACCACTATCTGGTGATGGTCAAACTGCGCCCAAAACTCTCCGTCGTTAACAACGTACGGTACCGACGGCCGCCTCGGTATGACCTAGAGCGGCTCAAGCAACCGGATGTCGCAGCGGCATACGCGCAGCAACTCGAGGCTGCATTACCGGAAGAGGGTGAGCTGGACGAAGCCCCTCTTGAGGACTGCTGGAGAACAGTAAAAGCAGCCATCAACGATGCAGCTGAGAGCAACGTCGGGTACGTGGGACGGAGTCGACGGAACGATTGGTTCGACGAGGAATGCCAGGAGGTTTTGAAGGAGAAGAATGCAGCGCGGGCGGTCATGCTGCAGCAAGGGACCCGGCAGAACGTGGAACGCTATAAACGGAAACGGCAACAGCAGACCCGCCTCTTTCGGGAGAAAAAACGCCGCCTGGAGGAGACGGAGTGCGAGGAGATGGAACAGCTGTGCCGGTCTCAGGAAACGCGTAGGTTCTATCAGAAGCTCAACGCATCCCGCAACGGCTTCGTGCCGCGAGCCGAGATGTGCAGGGATAAGGATGGGAGCATTCTGACGGACGAGCGTGAGGTGATCGAAAGGTGGAAGCAGCACTTCGACAAGCACCTGAATGGTGCTGAGAGCACAGGCAATGAAGGACGGGACAACGGAGGAAATGCCTTCGTCAGTACTGCGGAAGATGGAAACCAACCAGCCCCCACTTTGAGGGAGGTTAAGGATGCCATTCACCAGCTCAAGAACAACAAAGCTGCTGGTAAGGATGGTATCGGAGCTGAACTCATAAAGATGGGTCCGGAAAGGCTGGCCATTTGTCTGCACCGGCTGATAGGCACAATCTGGGAAACAGAACAGCTACCGGAGGAGTGGAAGGAAGGGGTAATCTGCCCCATCTACAAGAAAGGCGACAAGTTAGACTGTGAGAACTTTCGAGCGATCACCATTCTAAATGCGGCCTACAAAGTATTATCCCAGATCATCTTCCGTCGTCTGTCACCTGTAGTAAACGAGTTCGTGGGAAGTTATCAAGCCGGCTTCGTTGACGGCCGATCGACAACGGACCAGATCTTTACTGTACGGCAAATCCTCCAAAAATGTCGTGAATACCAGAACCCAACGCATCACCTTTTCATCGATTTCAAGGCGGCATACGACAGTATCGACCGCGTAGAGCTATGGAAAATCATGGACGAGAACAGCTTTCCCGGGAAGCTCACGAGACTGATAAGAGCGACGATGGAAGGTGTGCAAAATTGTGTGAAGGTTTCAGGCGAACACTCCAGTTCGTTTGGATCCCGGCGGGGACTACGACAAGGTGATGGACTTTCGTGCCTGTTGTTCAATATTGCGCTAGAAGGTGTTATGCGGAGAGCCGGGCTTAACAGCCGGGGTACGATTTTTACGAGATCCAGTCAATTTGTTTGCTTCGCGGATGATATGGACATCGTCGGCCGAACATTTGAAAAGGTGGCAGACCTGTACACCCGCCTGAAACGCGAGGCATCAAAAGTTGGACTGGTGGTGAATGCGGCCAAGACAAAGTACATGCTAGCTGGTGGGACCGAGCGCGACAGGGCTCGCCTAGGTAGCAGTGTTACGATAGACGGGGATACGTTCGAGGTGGTCGACGAGTTCGTCTACCTTGGATCCTTGCTGACGGCTGACAATAACGTTAGCCGTGAAATACGGAGGCGCATCATCAGTGGAAGTCGGGCCTACTATGGCCTCCAGAAGAAGCTGCGGTCAAAAAAGATTCACGCCCGCACCAAATGTACCATGTACAAAACGCTCATAAGGCCGGTAGTCCTCTACGGGCATGAAACGTGGACGATGCTCGAGGAGGACCTGCAAGCACTTGGAGTCTTCGAACGTCGGGTGCTTAGGACGATCTTCGGCGGTGTGCAGGAGAACGGTGTGTGGCGGCGAAGGATGAACCACGAGCTCGCCCAACTCTACGGCGAACCCAGTATCCAGAAGGTGGCCAAAGCTGGAAGGATACGATGGGCAGGGCATGTTGCAAGAATGCCGGACAGCAACCCTGCAAAGATGGTGTTCGCTTCGGATCCGGTTGGTACAAGAAGGCGTGGAGCGCAGCGAGCTAGGTGGGCGGATCAAGTGCGTATCGATTTGGCGAGCGTGGGGCAGAACCGAGGATGGAGAGATGCTGCCACGAACCGAGTATTGTGGCGTGAAATTGTTGATTCAGTGTTATCTGTGTAGATGTTAACTAAATAAATGAAAAATGAACGATGACCACCAAAAATAGAGGAATGAGTATTTCAGCGCAGTGCGCATTGTACCTTCGTGCTGTGCGCACACAAAGTCTCTCTGTTCTTGGAAGATTTTAAAACTACTTTTATCAATTTAAAAGTACTTATCAGGGCTACAAAAACAGTACCGTAATCCGGGGTATCATTGATCAGTGGGGTAACATTGATCGGAATGACTCGTCTCTTAAAAAGTTCGTATCATCATTTATTGATGGAACATTTCCAAATCACGAATGGTACTACTCTTTCTTATTTTCATAAGCTAATGTAAGTGAGGATTTTTGCGAAAATTGCGTTTATATTTTGCGTAAATTTGTCAACTTTTCGAAACAATGATTTCAATGGGTAAGGATGACACTACCGGAAATTCATTTTTCACATAAGTTCTACAAACGATATGAGCAAGGAAAATGCGGTTCTTACTAAAAATAACATCGCCGAAAACGATTCCGTTGTCAAAATTTTCATAAGTACAGTCACCCCACAGTTATGGATAGCACACAGATATGGATCAGAGTTGGATTAAAACGGGAATATCTCATCAAATAGAGTTGCAATTAGGCAGAAGACATTTTGTATATGTGAACCATAAATCTGTACAGCATCGCAATCAATTAAAATACGCTTAAGCATATGTTTGCCGTCCGTAGGAAATAAAATGTCAACCGTATTGCAAGAAGCGTTGATTCATAACTGTGGGGCATTGAAAACCATACCACAGTTATGAATCAAAGATAAGTCGATTCTGAAATAAACGCCAAAACGTATGCTTTCAATAGCACACCATTAGTTTACCTCGCAGATAAATTGCCGTTATAGTGTTTTGATCCATAATATGAGTCGATTTGATCCATAATAGGGATCCTCTTCTCCCACTGCTCCACATCTGTGGGATGGACAACGTTTGAAATTTCGATAGAAATCAACACTTTTTCGTAAATCATCGCGAATTTTGAGGTGTATTCCCGAAAACAACTATATTGTGCAGTGCCAGGGAGGTTATTTTGTGTTGTACAGCGCCACCATGATTTTTAATCATATTTTGTTCTGAAAAGGGGCCCTTAGTTGATCCATAACTGTGGGGTGACTGTATGCTCAATTTGGCAACATTAACAATAAAGAATATAGAATTCCCTTAGGAAATTGCCTACCTATAGGCGTATTCCGTGGTTCGAAGTGTTTTTAATTTTAAAATAAGTCAAAAAGTAAATGACTTGTAAGCGTTTGGCCTTCATATTCGGCTTCGGGGGCCATGATTTAAGTAAGTAACGATATTTTAAATATTACCGAACGTTGTTTACATAGATGATCAATGTTACCCCATATCAGCTAAATCAAAAAATCACTTAACACATTCTTTTAAACATGCTTAAATCTTTCAAAAAACAAAATGCAGTATATAGTCACGAGCTATGGGTGGCAGTACTTGTTTTAAAAATATAAAACTCAGAACATTTGCATTTTTCAATTAAATATTCAAAAAATATCCTAAAAACTGATCAATGTTACCCCGGATTACGGTACCGTAATCCGGGGGTAAATTGATCACAGGGGCGAATTTGATCAGGTCGGTACCAAAAAACGTTTCCTCCCAAGGATGCTGAAGGTTTCGTTGGCATTACATACTTTCCATGTTTTCTAGTTTATAGATGACTAATGATGATTTTGAACAATTTCAATTTGATTAGCGTCAGTTTTGCATAGAAATATTCATACTTTTTGAAGGTGTAAGCAATACAGTTGTAAATGTCGGTGCTAAACAATCCACTGGTGCTATGCCTACATGTCAACTTTAAATGTTTGAAATGTTGTATAACCTTAAGTATAAACTTCTGAACTCATTTTTGATGTCATGCAGCATATCAAGTGTAGTTTTTTGCTCATAAAACCGTGTATTGTTATTAATAATGTGCTTATTTCAAGGGCAATTCTCTACATTTAGGCGTATTGAGCAGATTTTCAAAGTTTAATTGTGCAATAATATGATCAAATACTCGAGTTGTAAGAATTTTGGCATCATTTTCAAATTCAGGAGACCCAAATTTAGTACATAGGGATTTATTTTTTTCTCAATCCTGCTTTGTTATATGATGATCAATTTCGCCTAACAATGCTCTCGAAACATTAACTATTTCCATTGTTGAAGCAAAAGACATTACAATACCAATTATGAAGGAAAATCCGTGATTACAGACTCTTGATCCGACTTGAAAACGTGAGGAGAAGGCAATTTCTACGCACTCGCGTCCTGCTATGAATATTATAACTGTAAAATCTGCATCTGCAAAAATAAAATGAAAAACATTTCACTCAATTAAAAAATGAAAAAATGCTTCTGGAAAAGAAGGAAAAAACTTCAGAAGCCAATTCCGGCATTCAGGAAAACAAATTAATACTAACTGATTGCGAAAAAGCTTATAAACTTGCTATGCAGTTTGAAAGCGCAATTTAATTTAGGACTCACTAGTCCAATTCAAAATCAAGCTACTTCAGATTTTGGTGGGCGTTTTAGTGCTCTTGATTAGAACTGCTTATTCTGGATTCATATTAACCGAACGGAGCATCCGCATCATTTTTTAAACCATTACATTTATTAAAACATTATCACGAACATGCAAACCGATTTCTTTTTGGCTTAAACTATTAAATTTTGTTCTAACAAATAACACACATATAAGAGTAAAAGGGATAAAATTAACCGGCCCGGGGTTCACCGCGAGCGATTCTTGCCGCTCTTATCGCCTTCATCTGGTCCTCCTTATCAATCCCACGGCAGTGATGATGGTGCTGACGAGGATGATGACGGTTTAGTCTAGCTCTAGACCTTCACACGGATGCTGTGCTCACCTAGAGAGCAAGTGCGAGATTGGATGCCTGGGAGATCCATGCTCTTCGTGGTGGTGCTCGTGCTCTTGATATGATGATTCGGGTTTAGCAGTGGTCACTCGATATCGTAGCTGCTGTGTGGATATCTGATCGCCGCGTGTAGGTAGCCCGTAGAACGGATGGATTTTGCTAATATTTGGGGCTGCTGAAGCTGACGGCCTCCGGGTATGTACAGTGTCGTACTTTTGAGGTTTTAATGTACCGTAAAACGGGGTAACTTTGATAGTTTTTTTTTAAGAGAACTTCAATATGTATGCATGCTGTTTCAAAGAATTACTATATATATTTTTAAAACAAGTACTGACATCCTAGCTATCGATTGCACTTGATAGATTTCCAATCAATTTATTCTGAATGGATATACTATTTTTCATGTAATCGAAAGTCGGTTTTCTGTTTTGGGGTAACTTTGATAATAGAGTATGAATCGAACAAAATTGAATGAATTACGGTACATTTATGGGGCGTTGCATACCACTAGGCGTCGCTATATGGAAAATTCTGACTTAGATTACAAAAATGGTGCCAGTTTGTAAAAATGGTTTTCTTGTAAATTTTAAAAATTTGCATATGAATTCTCAACTGCACTTGATTCCAACGAAAATAGCTTTGACATGTAGTGTCATACTAACAGTGTTGAAAGACTCACACTCAAATCTCAATCAGTACGCTCTCCCGTGAGAGCAAACTCATTAGAGATCTGCTTCGCAAATCTCATGCTTGAGTTTGTTAAGCAAAATCACTCAATCGACTCAAACCGTAAAAAAATATTCAGTTGCAAAACCCGTCAAAAACTCGTGAAACCCGAATATTGAAAGGATCACAATGTATAATTTTACCAGACTAACAAGAAATGATTGCGGTGTGTGAGTGAACTGTGGAAACACGAGACAATGAGTCAAAAAGGTGAGCCAACTCATCCATGATTTTTTTGACTGCTGAGTTGCGTGATTGACAACTCACGCATGAAAAATCTCAGGCGTGAGTTATGAGACATTGAGTTTTTCACAACACTGCATACTAATAGTCTTTACTTTTTCATTCATTTTTCTTAACTGATGGACAGAAACTTTGTTATTTCGTTTAATATGTTGTGGGACTCGCACTATCAAAGTTACCCACATTATCAAAGTTAGCCCGTTTTACGGTACAATCAAACAATTATAAAAATACATATCAAATATATGAAAGCCCCTGGCGATGATGGAATTTTCTACATCCACAGAAAGGCAGTAACTTTTGTTTCTTGCTTGATATGTTTAGCAAATGTTGGCATATTTTCCTGACAAATGGAAAAAATACCAATTTTAAAAGCAGGAAAAAAATCTTCAGAAGCTTCAAGCTCTGATCTGAGCTAATCGTCGAATCAGCTTGCTTTCCTCCATCAGTAAACTTTTTCCAAAGGTCATTTTGAACCGTCAATTTGTTACGTGTAGCAAAATTTGGTTCATTCTAAAAAATCTGAAAACTATTCTACTGGTCTTGCACTTCTAGACATAGAAAAAGCATTCGACAGTGTTTGGCATGATTACCAGTACTTTAAATCTGACTGGCTTCCTGCAAGAGCTAGTGTCATAATTTTTTGTATGGGGCCTCTCCGCCAAAGGACGAAGCATGCGTTTCATTTGTAGCAGGTTGCAAAAAAAGTTTGGATTTTTTTTTTTCCTTCATACTTGCAAAAATGAAAGATATTTCCTAATGCTTCCAAAACCCAACTTATAGTATTTCACCGTAAGCCAAAAGCTCTTTATTTAAAACCCTCCATTAGACATGTTGTTACGATGATAGGGGTTCCAAAAAAATGGTCAGATGAAGTTAAGTATCTAGGGCTTATGCTAGATACCAATTTAACTTTCCAAAATCACCTTGAGGGCAATCAAGCCAAATGTGACAAATATATGAAATGACTTTACACACTTATTAGCAAAAAATCGAAACATTGTCTCAAGAACAAGCTTTAAATCTTCAAACAAATTTTCAGACCAGCCATGTTGTATGCTGTACCAATATGGACTACCTGTTGTAATACCAGGAAGAAAGCTCTGCAGAAGATTCAAAATAAAATTTGAAAATCATTATGGTATTGTACTGATGTAACATAGAATTTCCAATGTTGAAACATTGGAGCAAATGTCAAATAAAATTACAGATATTTTTAGACAAAACCCGTTGTAATCTTCTATTACCACGATTGATTTTGAAATTTACTTCGGCAAAAAAAGAAATCTGAACTGATTCGCCATATTAAATTAAATATATTGTTAATAAAATGTTAGTAAAAAAAATAAAATTTACCAAATTAGGATGGTATGTTGTCTAACACAGAAAACCTTGATATAAGAAATTAATGTAATGTTTGGAATGATACTAATACAGAAATTAAACAAAAAATAAACAGTTGACTACATGCAGTTTCACCGGCTAATCTGAAATCTAAGCTTGATCGTAGGTGCGTTCTGGACTTTAACTTTAAGTTGGCTGACGATGCTGTAGAGTCGTTAACTGTTCTGTGGCGTAGTTTGATATCACATATCGTCTATTAAACTGAACATATTCTTTCGAACTGTTAACATCTCAGTGTTCTAAATTGATGCTTCTATCTACGTAAACATTTGTTGATTGGTTAACTGTAATATGCAACTTTACTCTAGTTGCTTGAAAAATAGTGTATCAAATTATGAAGAGTTAAGCTAGTAGTTAATAATATTCACATGGAATGGATCATAAAATTCACCATTTCTCCGAATCAGGCATGTAACGTTCTCCGTCTTTTCGTCTAAAAGTCTTTTGTTTTTTTTTATATATATATCTTTGTTTATCAAATTTCATAATATGTTTTTTTCTGTAAATATGTAAATAAACGAGGCAAACTGATTTGAAATATTTATAAAAGCACCAGTACAACAATTTTGGTTTGCTATAATTTTATAGCAACTTTTGATAATTTTAAGAACCATTCACATATCAGCCGAATATTTTATATTTTTTGTACAGAAGCTTTTTAGGATAAAAGCTTAGTAGTAAAGTAACTTAAATGTAGATGGCCCATGAATTCAATAATCTCGTCTAATATTGTTTAAATGTATGTGTAAGTGTTAACTGTCAGAATATATGACTAAGCATTCTAAAGCATGAAGATTACATTTTCTCAAATCTTTACTCACTTTTAAATCGTCTTGGCTGAAGAGTGGAAGCAAGTTCGGTGAATAATTTACGTTTTTATTTGATTCGAAGGTTAGTCAGAAGTGCAAAGTGAATAAAAATCTTGAAGTGAATTTAGGTGCAGTATAGTGAACATTAATTTAATTTAACTTTTCTTTTCTTTTGACGAACAATAGTTTTTTGATTAATTTTTCACGCGGAACAAAGGCTCTGCTCTCGAGCAATTATTTATCGTACAAAAGGTAATTCTTTTCTTTGAATTCATTTATTCTATTATATTCCTAATCGGAGATTCATTGGACAGCAGCGTCCGATTGACGCTTTTTGTACGGGCTAAAAAGCTCTACGGCCTTTTTCGGCCATTACTACTCCACGAGGTGGACATCTGGACCGTGCAGGCCCGCCATTACGGTAGCCAAACGGGTATAGAGGCCCTCCGACCTGCCGAGAATCCGGAGAAGGTTCATTCCGTCACGGTGGTCGCGTAGTCCCGAAGGCGAAGACCAGTTGGAGGCACGTTGGCCTTCTACGAGAGGAGACGGTAGAGTATCGGACATCAGCCATTGCCCATACCCGCAACTTTACTTCGGCCTATCACGCACGTGTGCCCCTCCCGGCGACGCTTCTGCCGAGGAGTCGGGGTGTTTCCTGAAACGCATGGTTCGGACACCCGCTGCAGCCGGTACCCAGTGCTGAACATCACGCGACGTCGCTACACCCCTGCCGGTTCGCTCAGCTGCCAGCATTAACATAAATCCTGATCAGGTATGTCGTTAACCATGGCCATGTCACTCACACTACAACACTCACACTTACACCTTACACATAAATGAATTACCCGAAAAAATGAATACAATACATAAATGAATTCAATCTAAATTACGTTTTGCGTTTATTAGTTCATTCGCTACCGATCCCTGAGGTTAGTTCGTCCACCCAGGATTATCTTGAGTCACGTGTCGTCGATCTTAGTTCGCTCACGTTTTTGTTCTACGTTCACTTTACTGCTTCGGTGCGTTCACTTCCGATTCATTCGCTTTGAATTTCGACAGCCAGTTTTTGCATTGTATACCTCGGAACCGTTCGATCATTTTCCCTAGTAGATTGCGCTCATGCTTTATAAGCTTAGTCGGGCAACTTAACAAAACACGACCAGTGGTCTCTCTATATGAGAGTGGCGCGGAAGCCACTGCGTTTGCGGCATTTCTCTTAGACGATTCGACGAACGGTTACATTGGCGCCCAACGCAAAAATAATTGTCCAATTATCACTGAATTTATTTTATATTTAAATACTATTTTGATCACACATACGATTGCGAAAACTTTTAGCGTTATTTTACAGTTTTCTTTCACAATATACATAGTTAGGTTTAATATATTTTTTGTATCATAGTAGGTTTTAAGGTGAATTTCAGGATATTAATGAGAATTACATTAGATTATAGAATTATTGTATTATTTTTCCATTAATTTATCATTTACATAAATTGTTGGAAAACTAAAATTGAATTCTAATCCTCATATTTCATTGTTTTTTTTTTACATTGAATTAAATAATTTTCTATATTGAATTGGTTGAACTGGTTTCTTTTGTATATATTTTTTCAGTTAATCTTTTGTTTTTTCTTTTTCTTCTCTTTCTTTCAATTAAACCATATTTTGTTTCAAATTGAATTGAAAGTGATTCATTATTGATAAAGTTAAATTTTATTTGAATTGTTGATAATTAACTACGATTGATTTTTTTTTTATTATATAACATATTTTTCTTGCACAATTCAAATAAAAAATAAAATCAAAATGGTAAGGTATTATATTCTTCCGAATGCGGATCATTTAACCGAAGAGGAGATGAATTTTGAGCTCACTCTTAGGAATGTTCAAATTGACGAGAATGCTAAGCTTGAAGATAAAACAAGAGCATTGAGATATGCATTCAAGACACAACGAATGGAGCCAAAACTGTACGATACTGGCCTTTCTATAGTTGAAGAAGCAAAAACACTTGAAAAAACAATTAAATCGTTAAAAAAAAGTTTAAGGGAAACATTCGATTATGTCGTAGTTTCCCGACTTAGGCATTATTTAATTAGATTGGCATCAGCTAGCGCAGAGAAAGAGGATGAGAAGGAGTTGAAAACGGAGTGTTGTAAAGAGATTGAAGAAATTATGCGAGCCTACAGGCAAAGAGTAACATATGACCCAGACCATTCAAATGATGAAACAGATCAAGATTTAGGTGAGGGGGCGAAGGGTTTGAAGGACTCCTGGAGGAATCCCAACCCACAAGCTTTAGCTCGAACAGCGAATCTTAATCGAAATATTATTAGAGACAAAGATGGAAAAAGTAGAACAGGTACTTGGCCAAAAGACAACATAGGAAAAGATGGAAAAGGAAGAGGATCTTTCTCGGACAGATCATTGCGCGATAAAGATGAAAAACAAGAAATTGAAGTAGACAAAACACATGGGAATCATACACCGCATGGTGGATCGACGAAACGAGTAGAAAGAACAGAGAAACAATCATCTTACAAACACGAAGCTAGAAATCACAGTGTGAAAAGTAAAAATAAAAAACAATATGAGAAAAATCGGGCATGCTATTCAGAGACAGATTATTCAGATTCCAGTGTTAGTGAAAAAACTGGAGATAGTTGGAAGAAGAGAAATATAAAAAGTCACCATAGGTCGAGAGGCAGGTGTTCAACAACCTCATCGAGTTACAGCAGTACAGATGAAGAGGAAGAGCGAGGGGAATGGGATAGATATCGAAATTCGTCTCGAAGATCGATAACACCCCAAAGACGATTTAGAAGCTTCAGAGACGATTTTTATAGATCGCGATCTAGAGTAGAAAATTGGGATATTGTATTTAGCGGCGACGCTAGATCAATGCAGGTAGAGGACTTTTTGAATAGGGTAAAAAAACTGGCTAAGCATGAGCGAGTAGGAAAAAAAGAGTTGTTAGATAGAATCCATTATAAATTGAAGGGAGAGGCTAGCGACTGGTGGTTCACCAGAGAGAACTACTGTACTTCATGGGATAAATTTGAGAGCGAAATTAGATTCAGGTTTGGTAATCCTAACAGAGATCGGGGGATACGTGCACAGCTAAGAGAGTTACGACAAAAAAGGGGGGAAACATTTGTGGCATTTGTTACAGAGGTGGAAAAATTAAATCAATGTCTCAAACACCCACATTCATCCCGCACAATCTTTGAGATCGTATGGGAAAACATGCGCCCCCATTATAGATCTAAGTTAGCTACAACACGGGTGCGCAACCTTGAGCATTTGTTAGATTTAAACCATCGCATCGATGCAACTGACTTAAGTCTTTATCGATCCGGTAATAATTTACGAAATGAGATACACAATATTGATGCACAAAGCTGTTCTGAGGAAGAAAACTCGTCGTTCGAGGAATACGCTATAAACGCTCTTCAACGCAAACCAAAAGTAACAAAAGAAACCCAAAAATCAAGCACTACACCAAGCACTCAACTACCTACAAGAACTGATAATGCGACTGTAAAATGCTGGAATTGTCAAAAATCAGGGCACCATTGGCGAACTTGCACGGAAGCCAAACTGATCTTCTGCTATGCATGTGGAAACCTTGGTCGTACCACGAGGACATGCGAACGCAATCACCAACAATTACATTTTTCCAACCAAAATGTTAATAATGAACATTCGTTAAACTAGATGCGGGATGTACCGTTTGGAACCCGTCCATCCCGCAATCGATCGAAGTGGTTCCAGAACCCAACATCTCTCTAAACTTTCAAAAATATCAAGAAACCCTACACATTAGGGTAAATCCCAACATATGTCCCAAAATACGTGTCTCAATTTTCGACACTGAAATCATTGCACTACTGGACTCAGGGGCCAGCATTAGTGTATTGAATTCCACTAAAACTGTTGAAAAACATGGCCTAAAAGTTTTTAAAGCTACGGTTACAATTAGTACAGCCGACAACACGGAACACGAATGCATTGGTTATGCAAATGTTCCCTACACATTTGCAGGTACTACTAAGATCATCCCTACAATAATAGTTCCTGCACTCTCAAAGAGTCTTATTTTAGGAATGGATTTTTGGCACGCCTTCGGTATAAGACCAATGATAAAATGTAAAAATCAGTTGGCTGAGGTAGATTTATTAGACATGAATGGTCAGCCGATGATCAATTTGATTACCCCAAATGTAGATATGGATGTAGAGTCGAACGAAAACGAACCAGAAATATGTCTTAAAATATGTTCATTAGAGTTGACAGAGAATGAAACAATCATCGCCCACAAGGCCAAACCCGAAGACGATGAATCGTTAGAATTACCATCTTTAGAACTTTCAAATGACCCTGAATTAGAAATCGACATAATAGAAACCGAACACGAGCTAACCGAAATAGAGAAACTACAGCTGAAGGAAACGCTTAAATGTTTTAATTGGACAAGTGAGAGAAAGCTAGGACGAACTAATTTAATTGAACATGAAATTGAAATAATTGAAGGTGCCAGAATGAGGGATTTACCAATGTACAAATACTCGCCAAAAGTGTGGGAAAGCATAGAAAAGGAACTAGAAAGATATGAAATGTTAGACGTGATCGAGGAGTGTACTAGTGAGTATGCCAGTCCTTTAGTGCCTGTTAAAAAATCTAACGGCCAAATTCGAGTGTGCTTGGATTCCAGGAAAATTAATTCGGTCACAAAGAAAGACGCGTATCCAATGCGCAATATGAACGAAATATTCCACAGGCTACAGAAAGCCAAATACTTTAGCATAATAGATTTAAAGGATGCTTACTTTCAAGTTCCATTAAAAGAGAGCTCTAGAAATTATACAGCATTCAGGACACCGAAGGGGCTTTTTAGATTCAAGGTCGTCCCATTCGGTTTAAAAAATGCTCCGTTTACAATGAGCAGACTCATGAATAAGGCTATGGGGTTTGACCTTGAGCCCTATGTATTCATTTATCTGGATGACATAGTTATAGCGACAGAGACCCTTGAAGATCACTTTCGACTGTTGAAAGAGGTGGCCAAACGTTTAGCCAGAGCCGGATTAACCATCTCAGTTCAAAAAAGTCGATTTTGCAGGCGCCAGGTTAAATATTTGGGATATCTCTTAACAGAAAACGGGCTAGCTATCGATGGATCCAAATTGGAGCCCATACTAAATTACCCACGACCCAAATCTATCAGAGATGTGAGAAGACTCATGGGATTGATTGGGTTTTACCAAAAATTTGTTAACAACTACAGCCACATTACCACGCCGATTACAGATTTGTTAAAAAAATCTAAGAAATTTAAGTGGACTACGGAAGCTGAACAAGCTTTGGATCAGTTAAAATCTGTATTAACATCTTCGCCAGTGCTGGCAAATCCCCGTTACGACCTTCCGTTTATTATCGAGACCGACGCATCACAGCTGGCAGTTGGGGCGGCCCTGTTACAGGACCATCCTGAAGGAAAACGAATAATTGCCTATTATAGTAAAAAACTCTCCAGTACGCAACGCAAATATGCAGCAACTGAAAAAGAATGTTTAGCGGTTTTATTGGCAATAGAAAACTTCCGCCATTATATTGAGGGTAGTAGTTTTAAAGTAATTACGGACGCGAAGAGCATTACATGGCTGTTTACAATCACTGCTGCGAACGGTAATTCTCGATTGCTTCGCTGGGCCCTAAAATTACAGTCCTATGATTTTAGTATACAATATAGAAAGGGCAAAGATAACGTGCTGGCTGACTGTCTGTCACGAATTGAAACAGTTCAAATAGTAGACGATGATTATGTAAATCTGCGTACTCAGATTGCTAATGACCCAGAAAAATACAAAGAGTTCAAAATAGTGGGAAATAGAATTTTCAAATTTGTCCAAAATACTACCAAAGTTGAGGATAAAAGGTTTCTCTGGAAGTACTACCCCCCAAAACAAGATCGAATCGAAATTATTAAAAGTGCACATGAACCTGCTCATTTCGGTTACGAGAAGACCATTTTGAAGTTAAAAGAGAAATACTTTTGGCCAGGTATGGCCATAGAAACCAAACGATTCTGTAAGGCATGCACACCTTGCAAAACCTCAAAGAGTACTAATGTTAACAGTATACCCCCGATGGGATCCCAGAAGCCAAATTGCAATCACCCTTGGCAGTTTTTAACTTTAGATTATCTGGGCCCTTTTCCACCGTCTGGCAAGGCGCGGAATACATGCCTCCTTGTCGTAACAGATGTGTTCACGAAATTTGTACTCATTCAACCATTTAAGCAAGCAACAGCTTCTACTCTCGTAAAATTTCTCGAGCAATCAATTTTCTTACTTTTTGGTGTCCCTCAGACCATCCTCACGGACAACGGGAGCCAATTTACTTCCAATCTATTTAAAAGTTTATTAGAGCATTATGGAGTAACACATTGGCTCACGCCATCCTATCACCCACAGGTGAACAACTCTGAAAGGGTCAATAGAGTAATAACGGCTGCTATTAGGGCTACAATCAAGGCAAATCATAAAACATGGGCTGAAAATATCCATGACATAGCAAATGCTATCAGGAATGCTTCACATGAATCCACGAAACATACCCCATATTTCTTAACATTTGGGCGAAACATTATTTCTGACGGTCGTGAGTATGAAACGCTCGAAGATAGCAAAGCTAACGAACATACAATTTCCCCTGAGCAGAAAAAGCTTTTGTATGACGAGGTTCGAAAAAATCTCCAGAATGCGTACCAGAAACAAGCGAGGTATTATAATTTAAGGTCAAACTCGAAGGCACCAAAATATCAGGTCGGAGAACGAGTTCTCAAGAAAACTACCTTCTTATCCGATAAAGGGAAGAATTTCTGTGCCAAGCTGGCTCCTAGATACACGGAAGCAACTGTAACAAGAGTGCTAGGGGACAGCTATGAACTAGCAGATAACTCAGGAAAACGTATAGGAATCTTCCATGCGACCTTCCTCAAAAAGTTTTAGAGAACAGAAAAAGTTGATTAAGCTATGAATTCATCACTACGATAATTACAAAAGGCTAAAATTGTCTGCAAAAACACGTCTGAACTTCGGTTTCAATAAAGCGGTCATCAAAATAAACACTAAAGTCGATTTTTATTCTATCAGCATTCATTTCTGCAATCATTGCACACAAGAGAATAAACAAAATTTACACAGAACTGTTCACGTTAACATTCACTTTCATGTTGAATTATGTTGACGATAGATGACTTGATTTACACATAGATGAACTCGTAGCATAAATCGATAGTGAGCAGCAATAGGATCCATGTTATATTCATCTGTAGGTATGTGTTCGTAAAACATACTTTTCGTGTTCATGGGTTGATTGGTATGCCGTGATGAAAATCGTATATTGTAGAGCTATTCATTCAAATTTTATCTGTAAATAGAAACAAATTAATTAGTAGTAACCGTATTTAGTAGTTTAGATAAATACTCCCCGGGTTTATTAAGATAATCAGTCAAATTTCGAAGATTTTCTTGCAGCTCCATTGTAAAAACGTTCGTATCCACTTTTCTCTTGTTGCTTTTGTCAGTTTGACACTTAGATGCTTTAGCAGCTCTGTCAAAACTAGCGCAGGGGTGGACATGATGCTGTCAGTTTTGATGCGATGTTTTTTCTTGACTAAAAGCAGTCACAGGGAGGGCTGTGATGACATAATATTTTATTAGTGTTGGTCAACACAAGGTTGATGTGGTAGAATATTATGAATCTCAGTTATTTACGTATATGTGCTGAGATCAACAAATTGTCAAAATTAGTTTGATGTAGTTGATATGCAGCCGATTTGAAGAGTATAGTTATCACTTTACAAAACAAGTCGAATCAAGATCGATGCAGTAAAGGATGCATATATCTGTTATGAGTTTTACGTTCTATTTACAATCTCTAAGTTTAAGCTATAGAAGGGTTGGAAATGGTCCAATAGGGTAGCTTTTTTGTAAATATTGCAACGATAACGAGACAGCTGAAATTCCACGCAGCGTTAGGTTTATAGAGTTGAGAAATTCAGTGTTATTACAATTGGACAGATTTGTTATTTCAAAATATTTCATTTATTTGGGTTATGAAAATTTGATCAATCTCACATTGATCAAATTTTCATAAAACTGCGTGATGTGATGTAACGTTCTCCGTCTTTTCGTCTAAAAGTCTTTTGTTTTTTTTTATATATATATCTTTGTTTATCAAATTTCATAATATGTTTTTTTCTGTAAATATGTAAATAAACGAGGCAAACTGATTTGAAATATTTATAAAAGCACCAGTACAACAATTTTGGTTTGCTATAATTTTATAGCAACTTTTGATAATTTTAAGAACCATTCACATATCAGCCGAATATTTTATATTTTTTGTACAGAAGCTTTTTAGGATAAAAGCTTAGTAGTAAAGTAACTTAAATGTAGATGGCCCATGAATTCAATAATCTCGTCTAATATTGTTTAAATGTATGTGTAAGTGTTAACTGTCAGAATATATGACTAAGCATTCTAAAGCATGAAGATTACATTTTCTCAAATCTTTACTCACTTTTAAATCGTCTTGGCTGAAGAGTGGAAGCAAGTTCGGTGAATAATTTACGTTTTTATTTGATTCGAAGGTTAGTCAGAAGTGCAAAGTGAATAAAAATCTTGAAGTGAATTTAGGTGCAGTATAGTGAACATTAATTTAATTTAACTTTTCTTTTCTTTTGACGAACAATAGTTTTTTGATTAATTTTTCACGCGGAACAAAGGCTCTGCTCTCGAGCAATTATTTATCGTACAAAAGGTAATTCTTTTCTTTGAATTCATTTATTCTATTATATTCCTAATCGGAGATTCATTGGACAGCAGCGTCCGATTGACGCTTTTTGTACGGGCTAAAAAGCTCTACGGCCTTTTTCGGCCATTACTACTCCACGAGGTGGACATCTGGACCGTGCAGGCCCGCCATTACGGTAGCCAAACGGGTATAGAGGCCCTCCGACCTGCCGAGAATCCGGAGAAGGTTCATTCCGTCACGGTGGTCGCGTAGTCCCGAAGGCGAAGACCAGTTGGAGGCACGTTGGCCTTCTACGAGAGGAGACGGTAGAGTATCGGACATCAGCCATTGCCCATACCCGCAACTTTACTTCGGCCTATCACGCACGTGTGCCCCTCCCGGCGACGCTTCTGCCGAGGAGTCGGGGTGTTTCCTGAAACGCATGGTTCGGACACCCGCTGCAGCCGGTACCCAGTGCTGAACATCACGCGACGTCGCTACACCCCTGCCGGTTCGCTCAGCTGCCAGCATTAACATAAATCCTGATCAGGTATGTCGTTAACCATGGCCATGTCACTCACACTACAACACTCACACTTACACCTTACACATAAATGAATTACCCGAAAAAATGAATACAATACATAAATGAATTCAATCTAAATTACGTTTTGCGTTTATTAGTTCATTCGCTACCGATCCCTGAGGTTAGTTCGTCCACCCAGGATTATCTTGAGTCACGTGTCGTCGATCTTAGTTCGCTCACGTTTTTGTTCTACGTTCACTTTACTGCTTCGGTGCGTTCACTTCCGATTCATTCGCTTTGAATTTCGACAGCCAGTTTTTGCATTGTATACCTCGGAACCGTTCGATCATTTTCCCTAGTAGATTGCGCTCATGCTTTATAAGCTTAGTCGGGCAACTTAACAAAACACGACCAGTGGTCTCTCTATATGAGAGTGGCGCGGAAGCCACTGCGTTTGCGGCATTTCTCTTAGACGATTCGACGAACGGTTACAGGCATACTGACTGGTTGTTTGATGATGTTCCTGTGATGTGTCCATGCCACTCCCGCCAATGTGCCTTTTCCTGATGCTGCGGTTGGCACTTAACGAGGGTCCGCACTGGTCGAATCAAAAATTCCGTGCAAGTGCTTTTACGCTGCGTCCCAAGAATTATGATTTTTTCTGCAGCCTGATGAAGTGTGAATTTATTAACAAATTATGTCTTGTGTGGCTCTCCGTACGTTTTTCGTCCTCGCCTGGAAGCGATGCTCAGAGCACCAAAAGTGATGATTTATCGCATAATTCGTTAATTATAGGACAGATGCACAAATGGGCGGCACCGATGAATCGTGAAGCGTATACGGTTACTTTCCACATCAGCATTGTTTTCGGTGTGGTTTTAAATGGCGCAAATGCTTAATTTCAGGTGTTATGTACATCGTACTGTTGGCTCTGTTTTGCTCAACTCATTCTTAAATAACGAACAATCTGTATATTTATGTTCTTAAAACGTGAATGATTATTTCCCAACAGACAAACAGACGGAACACTTAGAAGAAAATCCTCCAAAATCAATCACCCAATTCACACAGTCATCATCTGGTGGCATTGTTGCACGAAATTTGATAATGTGCAACAAGGACTGCAGAAATGTCAAACACGAAGACAAACTATGTGCGCGCCTCTGGTTGTGAGGTATGGAATTTAATTTATTTATTTATTTATTTACTTGTACCACCAACAGGCTTCAAAGCCCCAATGATGTCATCTTAAAACTAAACATACTAAAAATTGTCATTCTTACGATCTATCAAAAAACGAACTGAATCTACGTCGAAGTAGTTGGCGAGACAAGTTGAAATCATAGAGAGCCGCAACTCTATTGAAAAGCCTCTGCAGACCGTAAATAGCGCCAAACATGCTATAATTAGTTCGTTGAAGAGGTAATCTCAGCGTCACGTTATTCCGAAGGGCTCGGGGCTGCACATTTATGTTGACTTGCTCCAACAGGGCAGGGCAATCTATGTGTCCTTGCAGAATATCGGCAATAAACAAAGCTCTAGCTGTATCTCTGCGGACGGACAGGGGTTCCAGGCGAATAAGTTGGCAACGGCTTTCATAGCTCGGCAGCCGATAGGGATCCGACCACGGAAGTCTTCGTAGTGCAAATCTCAAAAATCTCCTTTGAACGGATTCAACTCTCTCAACTCCATTGTTGTAGTGAGGCGTCCAAACTACCGAGCAGTATTCTAAGACGGAACGAGACAGGGAGCAGTAGAGCGATTTGAGACAGTAGATATCCGAGAAATGTTTAGAAATTCTAAAGATAAGTCCTAGAATTTTGGAAGCTTTGTCAACGACGAACGAAATGTGCTGCTTAAAGGAGAGTTGGATATCCAAAATAACTCCTAGGTCCTTAATTTGGTTAACACGCTCTATGTCTTGACCAAATAAGGCATACTTATGGACAACTGTCTCTTTTTTGCGTGAGAACGATATCACCGAGCATTTTAAAGGGTTAACATCCATTTGGTTTAAATGGCACCAGTCAGCAAAAGCGTTCAGCTGAAGTTGAAGAAATCTGCAGTCAACAGTTGAGCGGATTCGAAGAAAGAGCTTCAGGTCATCTGCGTAAGAAAGCCGTGGTCCTTTGATCACCAGGTTGACATCGTTGAAGTAAATCAGGAATAACAGAGGCCCCAGGTGACTTCCCTGAGGGATTCCAGATGAGACAGCAAAAGTAGGCGACTGGCAGTCTCCCAAATCGACGAACAGATGACGACCGGTCAGGTACGATTGAAACCATTGTAAAAGGCTGCCGTTGATTCCCAGTCTATCTAGTTTTGCAATGGCTTTGCGGTGATTTAATTTGTCGAAAGCAGCTGTCAAATCCGTATAAATAACGTCTGTTTGCGCACGTTCAGACATGCTGTTCGTGATACACGATGTTAGGCATAAGAGGTTAGTAGCCGTGGATCGGCCAGCCAAGAAACCATGCTGATCGGTACTAATGTACGGCTTACAGTGCGAAAACAGGGGCTCCATGATAATCAGCTCGAACAGCTTGGCGATAGCACTTAATGAGGTAATCCCGCGATAATTGTTGCAGTCCCGCTTATTCCCTTTTTTGTGAACAGGAAACATAAACGCTAGCTTCCAACATGACGGGAAGACGCCGACGGTCACTGACAGCTGAAAAACAAGGAGCAGTGGAGTCAGCAAACTGTCTAAATGCTCTTTAAGGAACGCTGAAGGAATACCATCGGGCCCAGGATTGAAGGATTTTTTTTAGCTTTGAGCATGCTCTTGCAATAACGTTTCTGTCAATATCGATAGCGTCCATGTTTTCACTGAGAAGAGGAACACTATTGGCGGCGAGCTGAATATCGTCCTCAGTCAATCTATCTTCGGTAAAGACGCTAGCAAATTTTCGTGCAAAATGTTGACAAATGTCATTCGGGGTGGAAGCTACGTTGCCATTGAGCATCATGGAGGACGGCAGGCCAGCTTCACGACGTTGTTCGTTCACGAATTTCCAAAACTGCTTAGGACATGCTTTAAGTTTTCTCTGTATCCCTTGCTGATACTGCAGAAAACATCGCTTCGCCACTCGTTTATATTCGTGATTGATTTGGACATAGCTACGACGAAGAGATGTTGTTCGATGCTTCGTGTACTTCCTAAGGGCTGCTCTTTTTCTCGATTTCAGACGACGCAGTTCATTCGTTTGCCAAGGGGAACGAGACGGAGGATGATGAGACTTTTTAGGGACATGTCGGTCAATGACGTAATTCAAAACGTTAGAAAAAGTCTGTGCAGCTGATCGATATCAGAATTGGCGAGAATGTCGTCCCAATTGAAACAGGAGAGCAAGTTGGCGATGTTACGGTGGTCAGCTTTGCGAAAATCGTATGACACTGCGGCGGGCGATATATTAAAGTCATGTAACAGCGTAGTTTTGATGGAAAGCTGCAGAGGAGGATGATGAAGAGCTGTTTTAACTAGAGGAGAAGGAGCTTCACATAAAAACGGGGCTGTATCCTGAGCACTCACAAAGCAGAGGTCTAAACTGCGTTGATTTTGATTGGTGGTTGATTTGAGAGAGAGTAGCTGAACTGTAATTATCCAGGAGAAACGAGGCGTTGGCATGTATACCCGAGTGATCCACATCCGGAAAAAGAAAGCCGCTATGTGATGTTTTCCATGATATGCCAGGTAGATTGAAGTCGCCGATCACGATGAGTTCATCGGTTGCATTAGCCATTTCCATAACAGAAAGAACTGACTGACAATGAGTTTCGACAAGGGATCGATCGCGTACACGATCAGGCGGAATGTACAAGGCGCACAGAAATAACGTACGATCACCTAGCTTTATCGACGTCCACACCTGCTCTAAGCTCCTCCAGGCTTCATTCTCGACCTCTCTAGTTTGGAATGTATATCTTACCGCAACTAACACGCCTCCACCTTTTGCTTTGCGGCTGTTATTGGTATTGCGATCGCAACGAAATACCTCATAATCATTACCAAATACCTGACGAGATAGAGTGCGGGAGTCCAACCACGTCTCCGTGATTACAATGATGTCGTAAACGTTATCCGAAACAGCAACGCAAAACTCGTCCACATCGCTGTTAATACCACCGGCGTTCTGATAGTATACGATAATGTCTTGTTGGCTGCTATCCCGGGATGTAAGAGGTGAAGTGTTGGTGGATCCGGCCATGCTGCTGAAATTTGAAGCGGAATCAGGCGAGGTATGGGCCAAATCGTGAATGTACTTGCCTGCCAAAGCAGCTTGGAAGACCCCCGGACTAAAATTGCCATCAGGACCGCGGCGACTGTAATGAGCGAGGACTGGAGTAGGCACGACTGAGGCAGAAGAGCCGGGGGCTTCCAAAATGCTTTCCACGATGCGCCACGGTTGTGATGTAGAATTTAGGGCATAATTTTCGTCACTGGAGTAGCCTGAGGTTATAGACTGGAATACCCCCTCCATATCCCCAAACACAGGGCCGGGATGACTCTGCGTTTCGATATTATTCGAATGCGAGGGATCGTTGCTGAGAGCAGAAGTGGTTTCAGTTAGTGATGTGAAGCTAACACTACGATACTTGCCAAAAGGAGCGCGGTGGAAGCCCCTTTCCTCAGTCTCAACAACAGGACCAGGACGGCTGAGTTGATGCTGGCGGCGGGGCTCGACTGAGTTGGACGGGTTAGGGGCTTCCATTGAGCATCGGTTCGTGCGTCCTGGTGAAGCGCATTCCAGAGGATATGCAGCGATGAAGTGATGGCCGCAAACGAACGGCCGGAAGTCGATACTAGAAGCGGATGTTGAATCAGAGCATGCAGTGTTTACAACATTCGAGTACTTGCCTACAAAGGCCCGGTGGAAGACCCCTTCCCCAGTCTCAACAACAGGATCAGGACGGCTGTGATGACGCTGGCGGTGGGGCTCGACTGTGTTAAGCGGGTTAGGGGCTTCCATAGAGCATTGTTTCTTGCGTCCTGATGAGTGTGATGACAGAGTAGATACGTGTGCCGAGAAGTGGGCACTGATTTGGCTTTGTTCAGTTGCGTGTTGTGCCGAGATGAAGCAATCATGCTTTGCAGGTACGATTCTAGAATCGGAAGACGGCTCAGAGTGCGAAAATCTAGCTACATTGAAATACTTGCCTTTTGAGGCACGATGGAAACCCCCTTCCTCAGTCTCAACAACAGGACCAGGACGGCTGTGATGATGCTGGCAGCGGGGCTCGACTGTGTTGCACGGGTTAGGGGCTTCCAAGGTACCTTGTTTCGTGCGTCCTGGTGATGGCGATTGCGTAGAGGTGAAATTGATGCAGCGGATGATGTTTAAAAAAAGTTCTGAAGGGATGTACTACAGTACATAAGCTAAAAGTGCTAGCAGCCAAGCCGTACGTTTATCACTAGAAAACTATCGTTCCTTAGTGAAATACTGCTCATTTTCAACGAATTGAAGTTCTCTGAAGTGGAAAAACATCGAGTTTTGATCAAAAGTGCTTTCGTCATTACAATTTTTCCATCTTAAAATACGCCACTTTACGTTATTATAGTGGTGTGAACCCTTCAGAATATCTTTATCTGGTGTTTACGGTTCACCACTTGTCATCGCTTCGCAATGTTGCAAAACAACAAAATCGTCACACGATCGGGATCAACGTCGTCTCTGAATACAGTGGGATCGCAAGCCAAACGGTCTCGTGAGGATATTTCTAAACATGATGACGAGGAAATTGCTAGCTTGAATGATCTGTGGACGAAAATGCAAAACATGATGTTCAGCACCAGTGAAAGGATTGAGGCAAAAATTGAAAGCTGCAATAATGTGCTGGAAAAGCGTATCTCGTTGGTTGAAAGTCAGCTAGCTGCGGTTCGGGATGAGTTTTCTGGCAGAGTCGTTAGACTCGAGGAAGAAGTCACAGCTACACGTAATGAGATGGACTACATCGCCGAATCAGTTCGTCGCTGTGATAAAAATAAGGAGCTAATCATTTCTGGTGTTCCTTATCAAAACCAAGAGGATTTGGTAGAAGTATTCAAACAAATTTCTGGATCCATTGGATTCAAGGAGACAAAAATACCACTGGTTGAGCTGTAACGTTTATCACGATCTCCGATTGCTCCTGGGCTGACACCACCGATACTATGTGAGTTCGCTCTCCGCAATCACAGAAACGAGTTCTATCGCAACTATCTCTCAAAGCGCTCGCTCTGTCTTCGTCACATCGGATTCGAGAGTGAGAACCGTATCTACATCAATGAGAACCTTACACCCAATGCTAGACGGATTAGGAGTGAAGCTGTTAAGCTGAAGAAAGCAGGACGATTGGATTCTGTAACAACGCGTGATGGAATCGTATACGTGAAGCCCAAAGGATCTGAAAAAGCTACGGCACTTCATTCATTGCCACAGGTCGCTTCGTTCATTAGAAACCCTATCCAATAAATGCTCTTAACTTCCTTCCTGCTACATCCGTGTTTCCAATCCTTCATTCCCTCATTCCAACCTCTCCTAAAAGTCAATTTAAAAGCTAAACAAAAAAACCTATCCTTGCAAGCTCTCAAACTCCTACCATGTCATTCCATGAATCCGTTCCACTGCAATTTCCATGATCTCTTCCCTCCTAAAAGTCAACCACTGGATTGCTGTACGCTGATGATTGCTGTTGCTGTTGGAGTTGTTGTTCGCCCATGGTGCTGCTGTTGCTGTTGTTCTAATTTTGCTGCTGTTGTTGCTGGAAACACTTTTGCTATGTTTTTGATATCTCTTTTTTTAATTATGGAGAATTTAATTAAAGTTATAGAATATCTAGAAGTAAAACTTTACATTATAAATTTTGATCTACTGGATGTTGGTACGTAACGGTTTGGCTGTAAGCCAATAATGCGATAGGCGATTCAAAATTATGTGGATTTTTTCTAGTTTAGTTTCTAGGTTTAGGTTCTCTTTAATTATACATTACTCGTCCTTTGTTCGTATGTTAGGTAGAATTATTTTGAAGCAAATCGTTCTATTTGACAATGGTTAATTATACTACGTTCGGTAACAATGCGTCTGACGGATCTTATATACCAAAAGCTGTTTTGAATTCAATGCTAATGAATGGAAAGCTCAACGTCTGTCATCTCAACGTGCAAAGTCTATGTGCACGTCAGTTTACTAAATTTGAAGAGCTTAAAAATACAATATTCGAAAGTAAAATTGATATAGCTTGTTTTTCGGAGACTTGGTTAGATAGTTCTATTTCTGATGGTATGATAGAAATTAAAGGGTTCAACCTGATAAGAAATGATCGTAATCGGCATGGTGGTGGACTTTGTGTTTATATAAGGAAAGGTTTATCATATCATTTGATACACAAGTCGGAGTCGTTTATTTCTACCGAATTTTTGATTGTTGAACTACTTCTGGGGCGCGATCGTTTGCTTATATGTGTTTACTACAATCCTCCTAATATAGATTGTTCGGATATACTACGAGGACATTTTGACGAATATTCCGTCAAATATGATTCTAAATTTTTTATTGGTGATTTCAATACGGATCCCAATAAACATACTCGTAAATCACAATGCTTCAGAGACACTATATCCAGCATGTCTTACAGTATAGTCAATTCAGAACCAACTTTCTTTTACAAAACAGGGTCTTCATTTTTAGATCTTTTTATAACTGATTCGCAAGATAAGGTTTTAAAATTCAATCAAATTTCAATGCCCGGTATATCTAAGCATGACCTTATTTTTGCTTCGCTAGATTATTCACATGTAAAAGGTGAGCATGGGTACTGGTTCCGTGACTATTGTCATTTTGATGCTGCCTCATTACGTGAGGAATTTCATATCATCAACTGGAATGAATTCTTCAGTATAAACGATTCAGATATCATGGCTAATATCTTGAATAACCATCTTAGTGCACTGCATGAACAGTTTTTTCCATTGAAATTCCAACGTTTTCGTAAAAATCCGTGGTTCAACAACAGTATTCAAAAGGCCATAATAGAAAGGGACCTTGCATATCGTAATTGGAAGCGTAGTAAAACCGCTGAGCATGAAACCATTTATAAGAGACTCAGAAACAAGGTCAATTCGGTCGTGGAAAAGGCAAAAGCAGGGTTTGATAGACAACGGTTAAATGTAAACTTGCCGAGTAAGCAGCTTTGGCAGAATGTACGAAACTTAGGAATTGCAACCAAAGTTACTCGTCCTGTTGACAACGATCTCACTGCAGATTCTATCAATGAATATTTCTCGTCTAATTTTTGCGCTGACGACTCCAGAAGTCCTGAAATAATTGGCAATGAAAGCGGTTTCAAATTCCGACCGGTTTTGGATTATGAAATAATCAACGCTATATTCGAAATTAAATCGAATGCTGTTGGATTGGACTGCATTCCTATAAGTTTTATCAAAATAATTACTCCGTTAGTGCTACCCATGTTGGAACATCTATTTAATGCAATAATATCTACAAGCAAATATCCCAGCGTATGGAAGCGATCCAAAGTAATTGCTATAAATAAGAAACCTAACTCTTCATCATTAACTAATTTAAGACCGATAAGCCTATTATCTAGTATCTCCAAAGTCTTTGAAAAACTAATTAAACGTCAAATATCAGAATTTGTAAATAGAATGAATTTGTTACATCCCTTCCAATCTGGATTTAGAAAATACCATAGCCCTGAAACTGCTTTAATGAAAGTTCACGACGACATTGCTCGAACAATCGAAAGAAATGGTATGACTATCTTGTTAATGATAGATTTTGCCAAAGCTTTTGATCGAGTGTCCCATAATAAACTAGTAAGTAAACTTATTTCGCTTTATGACTTCTCAACTGAAGCTGCAAGACTCATTAAAAGTTATTTGTGTAATCGTAGTCAAACTGTCTGGCACAATGGACATTTTTCGGACTTCATACCAGCTATATCAGGAGTTCCTCAAGGGTCGGTACTTGGTCAACTTCTATTTTCTCTTTTTATAAATGACCTCCCGAGTGTTTTGAACTTTTGCTCCGTACATCTATTTGCTGACGATGTACAAATTTACATTTGCACAGACGATAGTTCAGACTTGACAGCAATTGCGAACATGATGAATAATGATCTACGCTTGATTATGAATTGGTCAAATGAAAATTTGTTGCCTATAAATCCTAGCAAAACAAAAGCCATGCTAATTTCGAAACAAAAAACCAACATTACCCCTCCAAAAATTTATATCAATGAATCCGAAGTTAGTTTTGTACAAAAAATCAACAATTTAGGTGTTATATTCACAAATAATTTAGAGTGGGAGGACCATATTATATATCAGTGTTCAAAAATTTATGGTTCATTAAAACGACTAAATCTTACAACTAGAAATAGCAATATTGATACAAAATTAAAACTATTTAAAACATTGCTGCTTCCACATTTCATATATGGAGATTTCGTTTACACAAATGCTTTAACTGGATCACTTCACAAGTTAAGACTAGCGTTAAACGCGTGTGTTAGATATGTATACAACCTTTCCAGATACTCACATGTATCACACCTACAAAAGAACCTTATAGGCTGTCCTTTCAATAATTTCTACAAATATAGAACTTGCATCAATATTTTCAAAATAATAAAAACATCAAATCCAGTTTTCCTCAATGAAAACATTATACCATTGAGAGGCACACGAACAGGTAATTACAGAGTTCCACAACATAGTTCAATGTATTATAGTCAATCCTTCTTTGTCAGAGGCATTGTTAATTGGAACAGTTTGCCGACTTCCATTAAGCTGATTAATTCTAAAGCATGCTTCAAAAGGGATCTCTTATTGTACTTACAATAGACGGTTGTGTTAGTTAAAGAGAACAATTTTTCAAAATTCAATTATGTACGTTAGAGTCATATTTTTTCATCAATTGCAATCTTAACTGTAACAATAAAAAAGATGTATATCTTACGTTACAAGGTGATCAATAAATAAATAAATAAAAATAAAAAAATAAGTTTTGAGCAGTTGTTGACGGCGATTCTACGAGGAAGCGATCGGCATCGTCCCCATATCCGACGTTGGCGACAGAAAGTTTGACGATTAACTGGATACTGGAAGCACTGGTGTAACTTGGATGTACGGGGTAGAGCTGGATGTGCGAGTGTCTGGAGGCGCCCAATAGTTTTTTGTATTGCCACCCTCAAACTCTCTGAACAGAATTCCGTGCGGCCAAGTGGCTGGGTCGAGAGCGACGTCACGATATTTCACATCCAATCCGATTTTGAATGAGATAAAGTTCAATGAAGAGAGATCGGCATTTTTCTTAATCAGCGAGACCACATGGATCGGGTCATCGCACTGCAGGTTGTCTTTAGCAAGTTTCATCACTGCTTCAGGCTTGACGCTCGGATGGATTCTAGAGAGATAAAGCCAAAACAACTCCTTTGGCAGGGGAACCGTCAGAACATCATTTGCTATTGAAGTCAAGAGGTTTGGATTCGTTTACATTTTCTTCCCGACGTCGTTTCTGTGCGGGCTGACCTTCAGCACTCTTTGAGCTTAGAGGTGTGGATGCTGTAACTTTCCTAGAGAGCAATTCCATCTTCTTCCCATTGTCCGAAATGGCCCGTTTTATTTCAGTTATCTTCTCGCCATGACTCTCCGTGATAGTGGAAAGGGCACTGCCAATTGAAGACATGACTGTCTTGAAACGGGCTAGATTCATCAAATGCGCGCACTGCTTGCACGTCCAAAACACATTGCTTCGTTCTTGGATATACTTAACAAATTGATCGTTCAGTTTGGCACATTTTATATGGGTGACCTGGTCACAAAATCCCATGCAAGCAATGTGATCGCTTTCCGATATTACCGGCATGCCGCAGTGTTCGCAAGCCTGATTACGAGCAATAGCCATACCATTTGTTATTTCGCAAGAAAAACTCAAACGATAAAAATTGAAATTGAGTGCGATGTTGTTTCCCGTGTAGCACAAAACTACGGTAGCCCGAAAAGTGATCCAAGGAGACAGTCAGCAAACGGAGTTGAAAACAGTGCACCGCAGATGTGATGTTGGATATTGGTGATTTCTCAGTTTTATCACTATTCACAATCAATAATCCAATACGTTGACGTACATAAGCCAGTTAACAGCGAACAGATAGGTGACACCAGACGATTAGACCGTTTTAACACAGGTAAAAATGCGAATCAACGCGGATGTAAAATGTAAACAAAGTAACATAGAAAACTCGCGCACGGAATAAAAATGAACACTTCTCGCTTTAAGTATCATACAGGCGTATCTGCAGTGATTGATTTCTCTTCGTCGACTTTCTCTGTGGATTAATAATTAAAATTCAATCGTTTTTTGGAAAATTTTACAATGCAGGATGACGAAGGACGAAGTGTACTTTCTATTTTATAAAAAATGACAGTCAGCAACAATGCATCAATCGATTTATATTTATACAGTTAGTTAAAAAAAACTATTAGTTCAACGGATTGACAAATTCAGTATACCTCTAGTTGAAATCCATATACCTCTAGTTTAAATCGTGTTAAATCTAGGCCTCTACTCTTGCTACAATTAAATAGCACGTATCCTACTGATCAGTGTATGAAAATTGATGCTACTTTTTTTTCTATCTTTATTAACAAGATTTTTAGCCCTAGGCTAGTTCATCTCGGGACCAACGGCTTTACTTCCCTTCCGAAGGAAGTCGTCACTAAAATTTTTAGTGACTATCTCGGGGATGGGATTCGATCCCAGGTCCTCGGCATTGATGATACTCATGAAAGTATGGAATACATGCCAAGTATCCCGATAAAAGCCAGTATTTTTTGTGCTTCCGTTCGGCAATAAAAACGGAAACGTGCAAACATCACATCATCCGGATTGTTAACGACAGGTATTACTAATTCGATTATAGCCTTTTCAGAAGCGCGGTACATGCTAACTGTGACACTTACGACTGTAAAGATTTCAATAGATTTGCAGCGAATTCAATTACGGTGCAAACCATGTCAGAACCAATTTAATTCGATGGGGTTTTTTGTGCTCAGTATTTAAGGCCAAAGCAGTTTTTGAATGAAACTGTGTGCCAAAGCGATGCATAAATGAATGGAGGAGAAGAAATAAGCTTAGAAGTGTGTTTGAGTACATTTGGTTCGCAAATATGAAATGTGGTAACACCAAATGCGATATATTTTTCACAAGAAATGCGAGGTCTACGATAAGAAGTTTAGGGAGCCTTCCTTAGCCGAGGGGTCCGCGGCTACAAAGCAAAGCCATGCTGAAGGTGTCTGGGTTCGATTCCCGGTCGGTCCAGGATCTTTTCGCAATGGAAATTTTCTTGACTTCCCTGGGCATAGAGTATCATCGTACCTGCCACACGATATACGAATTCGAAAAAGGCAAGTTTGGCAAATATAGTTCTCAGTTAATAACTGTGGAAGTACTCATTAGAACACTAAGCTGAGAAGGCTCTGTCTCTGTGAGGACGTAATGCCAAGAAGAAGATAAGTAGTTTGTCTTTTCTACGTTGGCCGTGATGTGGATAATCGTTAATAGATTTCCTGTGATTGTTCTTAGTTCAAGAATTGCACTTCAAACCCGTTCAGCAAAGCTTGCTGTATAACAGCTAGTATTTTTTAATCTAAGCTTGAAAATTAAAAATGACACATTTGCCATTATTTCGGTAGTTCCTAATATTGAGGTATAAGAATTAAGTCTTCATTATTAACTGATCACTCTATATTATTATAAATATTATTGATGATGATGAAAGCTTAGAGTTTGATCGCCCAAAGATTAGTTTTAAATTGTGTATCAAGAAGAATAGACACCGTTCCCTCAATCTACGGAACGCATTTTGTAGACGAGAACCGAAACAACAACATGTAGCAGGTTTTTCAGTATTATAATCCGTGGGCAAATTGATCAGTATTTCACAACTTTTTGTTGTGTTAGCCTTTGGAGTTGTCAAATTAATTTCAACAAAATCAGTACTTCATTGATCGTTATGAGTTTTCGTAATTGATTTTTTATGTTAAATGTTACATTTCATAAAACTAGTTTCAATATCAAAAATTGAGAATGATTCACTGGCGTGAAATTGGTCACCATATAGCCAAGCAGGTTCCAGAATAAAAAAAAATCCCTATAAACTATCCGTCATCAACGATGTACAGTACCGACGCCTGTCTAGGTACAATCTAGCGCGACTGAAACAACCAGATGTGGTCAATGCGTACGCGCAGCATCTTGAGGCAGCGTTTCCGGTTGAGGGCGAGCTCGATAGGGCCCCTCTTGAGGACTATTGGAGGACAGTCAAAGCAGCCATTAATACGAGAAACGGAGTTCAAGCAACAAAGGGTTTGACGAGGAGTGCCAGGAGGTGTGCAATGTGGGAAGCAATGCTGCAGCATAGTACGCGGCAGACCGTGGAACGATCCAGACTGAAGCGGAAACAGCAAACTCGCCTATTACGTAACAAACAACGCCCCTGAAAGAGATGGAATGCCTAGAAAATGAGTTGCTCTGCCGTTCTTAAGAAACGCGAAAGTTCTATCAAGAGCTTAACGCATCCCGCAAAGGCTTCATGTCGCGAGCTGAAATGTACCGGGATAAGGATGGGAGCATCTTGACGAACGGACGCGAGTTGATTGAAAGGCGGAAGCAGTACTACGATGAACACCAGAATGGCGCAGAGCACACAGGCACCGAAGGTCAGGACAGCGAAGATGATGGCTACGTGGAAACCAACAACGCGGGCAGTGGAAACCAACCTGCTCCCACGATAGGGGAAGTTAGGGATGTCATTCAACAGCTCAAGAACAACAAGGCCGGTAACAATGAAGGTATCAGAGCCGAATTCATCAAGATGGGCCCGGAGAGGTTGGCCGCTAGTCTGCATCGGCTTATAGTCAGAATCTGGGAGACGGAACAGCTGTCAGAGGAGTGGAAGCAAGGCATTATATGCCCCATATTCAAAAAGGACGACAAACTGGAGTGTGAAATCTATCGCACAATCACTATCCTTAACGTTGCCTACAACGTGTTATTCCAGATTATCTTTCGTCTTCTATAACCTATAGCAAACGAGTTTGTGGGAAGTTATCAAGCAGGTTTCATCGACGGCCGCTCGACAATGGACCAAATCTTTTCCGTGCAGCAAATCCTCCCGAAATGCCGTGAGTAACAGATCCCTATTAGCGTTGGGCGATTTTGAATCGATGTTCCGAAAATCTATGTTTTCATTCCGATTAATCGATTTTTTGAATCGATGTTTGGGGCATCTGAAATAGGATGAATCGATTTTATTCAAACGATTTTTTGATTCGATTCGTTTTGTTGTACTTGATGAATATTTCTTAGCAAGTTGATGAATAAGAAATCAAATTTTGACCATCCTTGAAGTAGTAAATCTGTTGCATGGAAATCCAAAACTGATGTGATTTTGGGGGTAGAAATCGAAAGCAGATGTTTTTGGTCTCATTTCAAACTTCAAAAATTTCAATTCGAATTCGATTCAAATCGATTCAAAAACATCGATTCAAAGGTTTTGATTAAATCGGTGAATCGATTCGGAAGTTCAAATGTGAATCGATTCAGTAACATCGATGTTATAGACAAATTTGCCCAACACTAATCCCTATGCACCACTTGTTCATCGATTTCAAAGCGGCATACGACAGTATTGACCTGTAGAGCTATGGAAGGTTATGAACGGGAGCTGCTTACTCGCAAGATTGATAAGAGGAACGACCTATGGTGTGCAAAACTGCGTGAATTCTCCAATTCGTTCGAATCGTTCGAAAAAAAATTGAAATGGTGGCACATTTGTTCATCCGCCTGGAACGCTAAGCAACAAGAGTTGGACTAATGATGAATGCGTCAAAAACAGAATTTCGATGATGGCCCAATACGCACTGATGGGGTAAAATGACCCGACTCCATTGGATCATTCTCAGAACGTTTCAATTTGTATAAATTGCTAAACGATGTTCAAATATGTTTACCCAAGAGTTGCTGCTACAACCCTGCGAAATAAAATCATACATTTTCCCTTAATTTCCCAATGAAATTCTACCATTTTTCACTTTTTTGCCTAAGTCGTAAGCTTTTCCGAAACGAATAACCGTTTCCATGCCACAGAGCAAACTTATGGGGAAGCATGGTTGCTGATTCTTCGATCTCCATACAAAATGGTCGCCGTTAAGTCAGAGTGGACTTAGTGACATTTTTCATATTTTGAGAAAATGGACTAGCCTTGTAATTTTTTAACTCGTTAAAATTTTGGTTCAACATTTCTACACATCTTTGTGTTACTTTCAAACAATATAATGTGAAGTGATAATCATGAAAAATCATAATCCAAACCTCTGATAGAAGGATTTTTTTATGGACCTTGTATACTTGATCCACTCTGACTGAACTAAAGACCACCGTTCAGTAAGTTGGTTCACTCTGACTGAACAATTTACTAGAAAATAACAATCATGGTCAAACTGGATACATTTCTCTAAGATAAACAGATTATGAAGACCCTTCGACACCAGTATCGTAAATTCATCACTAATCCATATCGTCAATCCCGAAATCAGTGGCATAACGATTGCTTGAAAATTAAGGTTTTGCAGGATCAGGGCATTGAAGACCAGAAATATTCAAATATGCGTTCAGTCAGAGTGTACCAAGTGAAAATTTTTAATACCACCGATCAAAATATACTGGTCCAATAAGCGGGTTCTGGGAGTGACAGTCTAAAATTTTGCATTTTGGCTGAACACCAGTGGATTGTAAGTACTGACTTTTATTGCTGTGTGCGTTTGAAATGCAAATCTAAAATGCGGTAGCAGCAAATGCGGTAAGATATTTTACAAGGAAGGCGATATCAAAGTTGGATTTTCTTTGCTGGGTTGGCGGTGATATGGATCATGGTTTCTAAGTATCCTTTGGTTACTTTGTATTACCGCGTTTGAAGCCCAGTTGGGCTGAATTTGCAGGTCAAACGCAAACAGCAATATAACAGTATTGCTTACACTTTAAAAAACTGTGAATATTTCTGCGCAAAACTAACCTTATTAAAACAAAATGGCTTAAAATCATCATTAGACGTTCACGGTGGACTACAAAATATGGCATGTATGGGATACCAACAGGGCATTCAGGGCCCTTTCAACAAATTGATATCTTGTAACGACCTGATTAAATTCGCCACAGTGGTCAATTTAAACCCAGAATACGGTACAAATAATGGTTCAACTAAAATAATACGACCATTCAAAATATGTATATCAGTTTGCGGTGAAATGGCGCAACAATCTGTTGAATCACTTGCAGACAGGAAAATATGCAAATCAATCGCAATTTTACATTCATCGATGCCATATGAAGGGCTATGCAATTTTTCCTGTTGGGAATTCTATTTTATGGCTTCACGACAGACGATCTGCAAAACAATATCTCGCACTTACGAAGCGATGTAAACAAGTTAGGGATGGAATTGCGGCTGCAGCATATAACAGCTAACCCACCATCAGGAAACCATATCTCGTGTGTTTTGTCAGCAACTGGTGCAACAATCAGTGCACTCTGCCGGATGCAACATATGTCGGTTAGCAGACTCCATCGAGCCAACACACTTGCATTAGCAAATGTTTTTGTTTCGCGGAAGCTGTGCGAGAGATTACGAACGCAATACAAACATTCACGGGTATGTGTGCGAAAAGCGGGCGTTTGTTTTGATAACAGAACTCGGAACTTCATTTGCATACCACGTTGGTTGAATTGTTCAAACAAGTTGTAAAAACCAAAAGAGCAATAATTGCCGGCAGGCACATTCACACCTATATTGATGGTAGAGACGTTGGGAAGCGCGAAAAATCAGCCTTTCTTCTGTTTTGAGTTCTTTTTATGATATTTGACTGACTCCAAACTGAACATGGCCATGCTTTGGCAACTATAATCTTAACGTTCAAGGGTTCGTCGGCACTTCAAAAGTAGTTTTTCTGTTTAAAACTAAAAATTATTCGATGAAAATGTATTCACTGTGTTTCAGTTCGGGAATAGAATACAGTGAGAACATTTTCGAGTGAATTTTCTCGATTTTGAAATATTTCTTACACAATTTATTTTTTGATTTCATGCAAAAAATCTGGGTGGATGGGGGATTGGGCAATCCCGAAAATTGTCTTACGTAATTAAAAGACAATCCCTTAATAGCTTTGCATTTTTCTTTTTGATATTACCCTAGGCTTGATTCAGGCTGAGATTGTTAATATCGTATTTTCGCCATTCCTGCTCAGGGATGGTATACAAATTATGTCACGCTAAATTTCAACTTTTTCATCATCTCCAAAGAGAGTGGTTTGCTACATTATTTCAGGTTATGTCGGCATGTCCCAGGATCCAGCAGAACCGCATATTTTTTATCCGCACAATGTCCTCGATTTCTAGAATCCATGTGTGTTTGGAAGATCCGGCCTCCAAGGACTGCAGGTAATTCGCCGAATCCGTTAGGATCCTCACCTCGTTTCGAATGTTAAAGATTAAAAGCGTATTTTTTATCAAATTTGCTTCTGCAGAGAAAGCACTGTACTCCTTCGGTAAACAAAACGTTCCGGAGCTGCCATTATTAAAGGCCTTCCTTAGCCGAGTGGTTAGCGTCCGCGGATACAAAGCAAAGCCATGCTGAAGGTGTGTGTGTTCGATTCCCGGTCGATCCAGGACCTTTTCGTAATGGAAATTTCTTGACTTCCCTGGGCATAGAGTAGGTACCATCGTACCTGCCACACGATGTACGAATGCAAAAATGGCAACTTTGGCAAAGAAAGTTCTCAGCTAATAGTTGTGGAAGTGCTCATATGAACACTAAGCTGAGAAGCAGGCTTTGTCCCAGTGAGGACGTAATGCCAAGAAGAAGAAGATGCCATTATTATAAAAAGCGGCTACGAAAGAAGAAGATGCCATTATTATAAAAAGCGGCGAGTCGAAAGAGGTTGCTGGACGACTGAGCGCACTTTCTCTGGTGGGTCACCGGCTCGAATACTTCTCTTGACTTTCCATAGAATCGAGGGTTTCCATTCGTTCGAAGCACGTTAGTCTTGCCTCACAAGTTGACCGACAGCAGAGAGTGTCGTGCCTATGAGAAAACGGACTGAAAAGCGCCGAAACAAGGGAAAAGATTTGTTTCGGTTGTTCTTCGCTAGAATACGGATGACTGTCCATGCTGTGCACTGAACCGCTAACAGTTTGAACGGTAAGGTCATCGAGAGTGACAATGGTATTCCGCGCCGGCTGCTGTCGCTCATTCGGTCTGCAGTGGAGCACATGCGACTAGGCAGTAGACATTGCGAAGCTGACACTCTTCGCCCACTTACATACAGCCTGCAATTTCAGCCTTTTAATGATGAGGAGGATGTCGTCGGCGTAGAAGACTATGTCGATTCCATCTGGCAGTACCCGGAAGATAGGCTGCATCGCCACCAGAAACAGCGCTACGGATAACACTTTATGGCAGGCACATCATTTTCCAGCTTGTGTTCACTGGACGTGTAACCACCTAACGTCACCTGAAACGTTCGCTACGTGAGAAAGCTTTGAAGTAGATTCATCATCCGACCACGTATCCGCCATTATTTCAGGATGTCTTATGTTTTTGATAGATCCAGAGACGCTATCAAATAGTGCTCGTCGGCGTTTGGTATTGACCTCTCCAGCTCAGCGAAGTACACGTCGGTACCGCGTCCCACACGAAAAGCGTGCTGACGCTTGTCAAGTCGTCCGTTCTACTTGAACTGCACTTCGCCATGCAGCTAGTAAGCGAGATAGGATGGAAGGCAGCGCAGGACCGGAATCTTGGCAGTTCGGTTTCGGAATCAGAACGACGCACAGTGCGTTGCTCCATAGACAAAAATAAAATTTTAAGTTATTTTGTCCGGCGATAATAAGTATCCACAAGTGTTCATAGATACCATCTACTATTGAAACATGCATTTATAAGCTGTACAAAGCATTAAATCCACTACAACAAGCATCGACATTGACAGTTGCCGGCATAGCAGAAAAAATCAATTTTGTCGCATGTTTTCAGCATTCCTTTCAACTAGCCAGGAGAGTTTTGAAAACAATCTGTTCAATTAAAATCTAAAAGAGAACATGGCTAAACGTTGGTAAAGTATATTTGATGTGATAAGAACACCAACTTTAACTTTGAATATGAGAAATCGGCACGTTAAGTTGGCTATGAAATCAAACTTGTGAAATACTAACATGTAACTTTGATTATCGATTCAAAAAAGTTCCACCGAGTTCCACGCTAAATCACGCACAGACATGTTTCTTAGAGTGTCCTCTGACAGGTCTGAAAAATACAGCTGCAACTCCCTGCAACTCTTCGAGATTTTTGACTATTTTTAGGTGTACTCCTTAACCAGCACAAGTATGAAAATGAGTTGTTTATGATAAAAATCCGAAAAACTTGTAACGCTATGTGGTCTCCGCTCAACCAGACATTACACCAGAGCAAGTTTATGCTTGAAATAATTTATTTGAAGTGTAATTTCCAAGATTTTAGTCAAATTTTGTATTAAAAACTGAAAAATTGAAGAAAATGCGATTTTTTTTTGCTTGAAGGCGTATAAGTCACTTTTGCAGCTACGAGTGAGAAGAGACATATTTGCAAATAACTTCTTACATCACTATGAGCAATAAAATTACAAATTGCAATTTTTTTCTTGGAAAACAATAAAATTGGCACTTGGGACAGTTTTGCGATTATGTGTATAGTATATGTCATTTATGCAAATTGTAGCTCATTTGACCAGAACAACATGGACTAAGAAATTTCCCTGTTTCATAGCTGTAATAGTGCTCTATGAATAAGTTGAGAAGCAAACTCCGTCCCAGTTGTGATGTAACGTCAGAAGTAAAAGATAACGGTTAAATTTTATTACGTAATCTGACATTGACACACATGGTAATAACAATCTCCTAAATTTGTGCTCTGATTTGTAACAATTTTCTATAAATCTCGCGTTTAGTATCATACAGGCGTATCTGCAGTGATAAATTTATGTTCGTCGATTTTCTTTTTGGATTAGTACACGAAGTACAATAGATTTTAGTGACATTTTACGATGCAGCATGACAAAGGACGATTAGTTCTTTCTACTGAATTGAAAATAACAGTCGAAAACATTCGCCCTGTTAAGTAATTAGCTAAAGAGAAAATCGATGAGGAGAAATCGATCATTGCAGTTACGCCCTTATGATACTGAAAGTGAATGTGTAGTGGTTTTAAATTGCTGTTGTAGCACTCATTTCGATGAAACAATTCAAAGCGCCTCCTGTCAAAATTTAATTCATAAAATAAGCGATCAGCTGTTCAAAAATGTCTCGTAAAATGGACTATACACTCGCATCGCAGTTCAATATATCTCCTCCACTTTTGTACATATAAGGCAGTTTGATGACATGTTATACGAAATCTTTGCCAATATAAACATCGCATAACGGAAAAGGTGATTGCGTAATACTACATTCTGGTTATCTGGGTTGTACGCGTCGTCGGTATGAGACGCAACATCTATGGACTCCCTCTCAGCTGCCATTTTTTTTCGATAGAGGGTAGCTAGACATTGGGGCCTTCATTTGCCGAGTGGTTAGAGTCCGCGGCTACAAAGCAAGCCATGCTGAAGGTGTCTGGGTTCGATTCTCGGTCGGTTCAGGATCTTTTCATATAATGGAAATTTCCTTGACTTTCCTGGGCATAGAGTATCATCGTACCTGCCAAACGAGATACAAATGCGAAAATTGCAACATTGGCAAAGAAACCTCAGTTAACAACTGTGGAAGTGCACAGTGAACACTAAGCTGAGAAGCAGGCTCTGTCCCGGCGAGGGCGTAATGCCAAAAAGAAGAAGAAGAAGCTAGACATTATTCTTATACTTCATGGATTGCACTTTAAAGCCTGATTCGCTGCTGACAAGTAATTTCTCAGCCTATCTTGATGCATGGGAAATTTCTGCAAGGAATCGATCAAGAATGCACTTTTTTCTGATCGCAGTACGCAGTTGAAGAGAAATGTCAGTTCAAATGGGAGTCGCTGTAGAAAATTTCTGCAAGGAATCGGCGAGAAATTTCTTTAGCGATTCCTTTTCAGTAGCAAATCAGGCTTAAATAACAAAAAAAAAAATAGTTACAGGAATTAATCAGACCATTCTATATATCGCTTATACATAGAATTAGAACGAATATTTTTACACAAAACTACTTAATCGCCGTAGTAATTGGTAGTTACATCATGCATTTGCATCAACTTAAACAATCCAACATTCATTACCGACAGTTTAATTCAAGAGGAAGTGAACTTGCTTTAAGTTTTTCATACTGCAAGCTTAAACTTATGAATAGCATATATGGCCTCATATTTTGCACATATGATACGTACATATACACCTTAGATATATGCAAGAATTATTGAAAACTATGCATAATTCTTAATGCGGAAATAATGTCAAAAGAAGCCCCATTTAACTGTATGTTTCAAAATAACCAAATTATTGCAAATTATGTTATTGTACATTTCGGATGTCACCTTGTCAAGATATAGCAAATGTTGCTAAAAATCTATTACAAAAATGTTAGAAAAAAATCAGAACGAAGCCATCTTATAGGAAAATTATATCAACTTCTGTTATATTTGACTGTCGTTGATAAAAAATGTGTTGTAATCTTGGATCTTAGCAGCCTCAGAATCTCTCTTAGTATTTTTTTTCTAGGGAATGTCCATTTTCATTTAACCCGTATAGGCCTGAGTGAAAGCAAAAATACTGAAACCCTCACCGCTCAGCGAATTCTAAACGGATTCAAATGATTTTTTGTCAGTTCACTGGCCCACATATCTAGTTTCTAGAAGTGGCCAGAGAAACTCGGAAATATTTCTGTGGCCGGAGTTATTCCGGTGGGTTACTGGGTCAAGTCGGACAAAAAAGGGCTATTTTTTGGGACATGCCAAGATACCTTTATTTATTTGCAAAGACAATCATTTTAATTTGGATTAATCATTAAGATCTGATATTCAACATTATAAATGAAGAGTTTTGCACCGTTTAAAATATACCGGATGTGGCCATTCGGACGTAATGCCCGGAAGAACCGACTGTAGATTTGTTAGATACTAAACCGTTTCAATTCTCGAAAAGTAGAAATCAAACATAATTTTGCACTAAAATGCGTTCCCATGATCTTGGCACAGATGTTCAGATACAAATTGGCCACTTTATCATAAGTTTGGGGCGTCCCGGGACTCGAAAATGATCATTTATAGGATTAATCAAAAGCAAAACTCATAGCTATCCAATTTAATCGTTTCTCAAAAAGTTTACACTGATGCAATTTTATTAAAATTCCGTCATATAGTGGCCAAATTATAGCCGATTCCGGAAATTATCAGTAACTTGAAATTTGCCTACCTTGAGGGGCACAAACGTACAGTACCCTTCTCACCCGACCTGACCCAGTGATCCACCGGAATAATTCCGGCCACAAGAATATTTCCGCGTTCCTCTGTCCACTTCTAGAAACTAGATTTGTGTGCCAGTATACTGATAAAAAATCATTTGAATCCATTAAGAATTCGCTGAGCGGTGATGGTTTTAGAATTTTTGCTTTCACTCAGGCCTATACGGGTTAAATGAATCTGTCTCTAGTTTAGAACTAGGTAAGCATCAACATATGTATTATAAATAACAGAAATAGCTGCTCGTTTACTCTTACGCAAACTTTTCAACATATCGTGTAAACTGAAATTCAGAATGAAATATAAAGTATGGTCCATTAATCATAAGATAACCATATAATTAAAAGTAAACTCATCTGGAGATTATTAAAAATGTAAGACCACTGCCCGCAGTAATTACAAATAATATACGATGGGGTAGTCGGTTGAAGTTCAGCCTACGCGCGGTTTGTACATTATTTCCGACCAAAGCACAGTATGCAAAGTTATCAATTCGTTGATCAAAATTGAGTTTTTCCGAAACAAAAAGATTTTACCAGAGAAAATATGTTTATTTTTATGTTGGTCTAAAATAATAAGATGTCAATCACAATGTCATGTTCTTTTTTTTTTAATTTATATGTTTTTTTTTCTCTATTCTAACGAGTATCCAAATGTTGTCCTGTTGAACGTTATCCAAAATTTGATTTTATATGTATTTAATGTAGTTCCTCAATTATTTCTGGATTTCTCGTGGCTAGCACCACTTATTTATTTATAGTAGCTTGACAATTGCATTGACACACACATGATAAACAAATGCCAAAATAGTCTATTGGAAATGCAGCTTCACAGCTTGAATCTAAATTGAGAAATTCTTATTTTGTTCTGAGATATTGTCGTACAATGGACGTACCTACCAAAAATAAAAATTAAAGCAGAAACAAAATTTTTAAATTTAAAATTAAGGATTCTGTTTGTTGTCATGGTCCTTCTTTTTAGGAACTGTGTTGACTTGATGTGTTACTGTTATTGTTGATTTTCGCCAAATGTTTAGCACTTGCATTTTTTTACCCTTTGTTTAGTTGTGAGAAACTATAACACTTACAATTTGTTACATTACAACTAATGTCAATTTCAGTGCTTTATAATTTTGATCGAAAAATTATGCTTCTCTAACACAGTGCAACGTAGAAAAAATTGAATCAGCTCGAGTAACAAACATACAGCCAGTGAAACATATTTTTCATGTGGTAGCTAAACAAATCAACAAGCTCGTTATATTCGCTTATGTTAATTAACTTTTTGATGAAGGTTCCCCAATCCTGTTGCCAACAGAGACTATACATTCGCTTAAGCTCGCCCAGCCTTCGTCATCACTTCAGACCCATTAGGCGACAGGAGCCATCAAGTCAGTCGTCTCCCTGCACTTCTGTTGATAGCACAATCTGGAAAGATACGGCCAGAGTTAACCGTAAAATTTACTTTTTATTTGCATCTGGATTTCAAAGAACACTCGTCATGATGGTTGCGAAAGATAAATATCCCCGGTAATGGTGATTATTTGTCTTTAATTTTCAGGTTATGATCAAAACCTGTCGACTGGCAATGATGATATTGAAGAACGGAGTTATGCGTAAATAAAAAAACGCGAAGGCAATTAAAGTTTGGTGGAGCCAAACAAAAGTTTAGAGTTTTTGATTAATTTTGAAATGTGTCCTTCAGTTAACTTGACAAAAACTAATTATAAGACCACCAAAAATCGTTGCATTCCAGATTCGTGTTGATTCCTTAAGATGGAGATGTATCGAAGCCAAACCTCGAATGCTCAAGAACACATATCAAGAGAACCGGATAACCGGAATAATTGAAAATTTGAGTAAATATCATGGGAAAACGGTGTTAGCTTTGATATTTCGAAAGGAATTTTGAGATTTCCGTAGAAATTTTAATATTTAGAAAAGAATTTTGAGATTCCGGTAAGGAATTTTGAATTTGTTTGAAAGATCTGGTATTCTTTCTGGCATTACGTCCCAACTGGGAAAGAACCTTATTCTCAGCTTTTCTTCTGACATTCCATTCTTATCTTCAATTCTGACATCCCAGATTCTCTGATTTCTTTTGGAATTCTGGATTCCCTAGAGTAATTATGGGTTTGCGATAGGCATTCTAGATTTGTTATAACAATTGGGATTTTGGAAGCCATTCTGGGATTCTTTTGGGAATGTTGTAAATCCGGTGTTTGATCTGGCTATTAATCTTTTGGAATTATTCAGGTATCTTTAAGATGGTATTTCTGTAAAAATCTCTGAGATTTCAGTGAGATTCCTGCAAATTCTGGTCCGAATCTTTGCAACTCTTGTAAACTTTAGATCCCTTTGATTTCCAGTTCCGTTGGAATGTCAGAGGAAATCTTAAATTATAGTATAAACCTTTGAATGTCTGAATGAAAAAATAAAAATAAAAAAAAAACCTTAATTCAACCACTTTGGTGAGAATTTATCTTTATTGCTAGGAATTCCAGGGATACTACCAGGAAGCCTACCGAAATAACGAGAATAACACAGAAATACTAAGAATCCCATATCCATCATCGGATTGTGCGATATTTGCCAGAAAACCATTCGCCAGAAAACTATTCGCCAGAATGACATCTGCCAGAAAACCATTCGCCAGAATGTACCATTTACCAGAAAACTATTTGCCAGAATGTACCATTCGCCAGAAAGTGCCATTCCCCAGAATTATTTTTCTTGTCGATTTTGATCAATTAATGCATGGTGAAATATCTCAGAATCCGAAGATGGCCGTCACACTATTCGACTTATGTCACTTTTCACATCTTTGAGAGCATCAGATTGAACTAATAGCATTTTAACAATCTCGTTTTTTTATTTTAGGTTTTCTGCTAGTGCACAGAGCAGAGACAATATAACACTGTTATTCTACATCTCTTGTGAGATTTTTGCCTATGAGGTTTTGATATAACATTCTAAGCTGTTTTACCTAGTTTTAACTTTGAGAAAATTACATTTCCTTTCACCGCGAGCTGTTCTTCTTTAGAATATTGTATTGTACAGAATTTCTCGTACTACTACCAGATATTTTTTGCCTTTTTTCCTTTGACAATTTATTGAGGTTGTGCTACTTTCTACTAAATATTGATTCCCCGAACACCAGTTTCACAAATGCCAGTTCCCTGAATACCCCGTTTGCTCAAATGGCCTTTTTCCTCGAAAATGTTTTGGCACTCATAATTATCATTACTTATTGTATATTTTAGGGTGATGAATGGTTCATATGATATGCACCCTTCTTTTTTGATCAGCGGTTCTTCAAAGCTTCTCCGAACTCAGCATTTTTTTTCTTGTTTTCTTTATCGTTCTTTCTAGTTCACCATTCTGTCTCTGAAGATTGTTTCTTTATTTTGAACTGGATCTATTTTGGGGCCGTCCATGAACCACGTGGTCGTTCAAGGGGGAGTAGAAGGGGGTGGTTCTATCTTAATACAGGTCGGACTCGATTATCCGGATTATCGATTTTTTTTACTCTGGATAATCGAATAATGAAGAAAAAAATTGAAATCTTCGATAAAAGAACTTAAATATAATCTTTTTTCGTTGTTTTATTTATATTTATTTCTAGGAACCTGGGGACGGACCTGGTGTAGTGGTTAGAACACACGCCTCTCACGCCGAGGACCTGGGATCGAATCCCATCGCCGAGATAGTCACTAAAATTTTCGGTGACGACTTCCTTCGGAAGGGAAGTAAAGCCGTTGGTCCCGAGATGAACTAGCCCAGGGCTAAAAATCTCGTTAATATAGAAAAAAAAATCTAGGAACGGTAGAGGTCTTTATAAAAAAAAACGGCCAGCATACACAAAAAACTCTGTTTCAAATCCCCCTTTTCCTAAAAACGTTCAAAACTGCAAAACCATTCATATTGTATATTGCAATACTGAATTATCTCAGATTTATGCATAAAAATTGAAAAACAAGAACATCAAGAATCAAATTCCGGATCATCGAATCCCGGATAATCGAGTCACCGGATATTCGAGTCTCCGGTTAATCGAGTCCGACCTGTACTATGATCCATACACATTTCGGGTAATTCGGGAGAACGGATTGAGGGGAAAAGTATCATTCGAGTAACTGACGTTGGGGGCAAAGATATTCGAGGGAACAACATTCGGGTAAAAATAGACCAAAAGGTTTTTTAGTTTTAATGGTCATTTCTTATCGCTACTTGATATGGTTTGGGGCAAATAAGAATTCTCCATTCTTCATATAAAGGATGTTCTTATTAAACTTAAAACTGTTTTCATTTGTCTGAAAGCTCCTGAAAGTTGTTATGGTAAATGTAGCTTTGGTTTGTGAGTGGCGGCATTAATTACTTCATCGAACAGACGGCACAAATAGTTTCAACGTATATCAAAATCTTAGAAATATCCAATGAACTAGCCCTTAAGAGGCAACAAAACTTTGAAGAACAGCTTATGATGAAAAGAAGGGAGAACTTCTTGTCAAATATTCCGAACAATAATTTCGTATAAAACTTAATAACATTAAAAAAAACATTTATTTTAAAGCTGAAAAGAAGGACGAATATCTTGTAAAGTCTTTTAAACCATAATACCAATTAATAGGGGCATATTTTGATGGGGCCCAGATAGCCGTAGCGGTAAACGCGCAGCTATTCAGCATGACCAAGCTGAGGGTCGTGGGTTCGAATCCCACCGGTCGAGGATCTTTTCGGATTGGAAATTTTCTCGACGTCCCAGGGCATAGAGTATCTTCGTACTTGCCACACGATATACACATGCAAAAATGGTCATTGGCATAGTAAGCTCTCAGTTAATAACTGTGGAAGTGCTCATAAGAACACTAAGCTGAGAAGCAGGCTCTGTCCCAGTGGGGACGTAACGCCAGAAAGAAGAAGAAGGGACATATTTACTTACTTTATTATCTGTTCTGCTGAATATAAAATCTTTACATCAATAAGCATACATAGTGGAGCAGCTTTTAATGAATGCAACTGTAATTCCATAGTATGTTTTTTGCTTTTAGTTCCACGGTCCAGCAGGATTATGTGCAGTCTTTTCAATTCATGTTTATAAAGCTTCAAATGTTAATGTTGATCGTTGAATGCTCGAAAATCGATATTTTTTTTTGAACCGTGTGGAAGTCATGTGTACTTGGGCAATTAGATACAAGAACCACAATCCCCAAAACGGATGTTCGAAGCTGGCTCATTTAGTCAACTGGTGTCCAAGAGACCCTGTTCTTTTTTAGTTTACTAACAAAAATAATCCCACAAAATGTTTTAACGCTCTGGCTCGATTATTTCTCCTACAATTGCAAACTTGATTCATCTGAGGAAAAAAAAATAAAAAAAAAATCTAGAGGATGGTGCATTCTGGGGAATGGTACATTCTGGCGAATGGTTTTCTGGCGAATGGTACTCCCTGGCAAATGGTTTTCTGGCATATGGTACTTTCTGGCGGATGTCATTCTGGCGATTAGTTTTCTGGCGAATGGTTTTCTGGCAAATATCGCACAATCCCATCATCGGAGTTCAACACGCTGTTTTTTTTTTCAATTCACAGAGGAAGCCCAAAATTCTACCGCTATTTCATCAAATTCTTAGTACTGGAATCTTGGATATGCTAGGAACTTAATAATTTCATGATTGCTATAATCTCAAGATTCCTTTATAGGATACAGATTTCTAGCTTAAATTCCAAAATTCTCAGAAAAATTTTTGTCGTCAAACCAATATAAAATTCGAATCTATGACATTTGGTCGAATGACATTTAGTCGAATGACGTTTGGTCGAAAGTAAATTTAGTCGAACGGACATTTCGTCGAATGGACATTTGGTCGAAAGGGTTTAATTGCAACAGAAAGCATAAGACATTTGATCGAATCGACATTTCGTGGAAAGATCATGTGCTCGAATCTAAACAGTATGGAAGCAAAGTTTTACGTTTAGTCTTATTATCGTCGAGAGTAGCATTTTGTCGCAATTCTCTACAATTTCTTCATAGAACATTATTCTCTAAAATCGACTGTTTTGGAGTAAGATTTTGTTTAATAAATTGCATGCAAAAATGTATAGGCCATTTTCAAAAGCTATTCTTGAGTCAAAATGATCAATTTTTCTATAAGTAACACTTATTCTATCATACCAAAAACATGTGCAAAATTTAACCCAATTGGAAAATTATCGAGCACGATTTTCATTTTTTTCGACTTATTTTCGAATTCCATCGTCAAGATGTAAATTTACATATCTTAAACGTAGTAAATCAGTCAGAGACTGCTGAAAATCAAGGTCTAGCAATCGATAGAACCAGTTTAAGAAGTAAACAAAATATATGTAAAAGTTTGACTGGGATTTGAACCCTGGTCTAGTGAGAAGCGCATTCAAACCAGTTGGTCATCTCACTAAATAAATGTAGGGGAAATTGGGGTAAAACCTACCCCTAAGCTTTTTTGATAAAATTTGTGTACTTTCGCTTGTTAAACTAACCTAAAATTGTTGTACAATCACATATTGGTTATAAATTTATCCTTGAGATCGTTGAATGATATATTATAGTGATGAAAACCGAATTCGTATTTCATCCTTCTCAGTAAAACAATTGAGAGTGCGGGTAAGATCGACACCGTGATGGGGTAAAAACGGCACATGCACTTTGAGTAGAATTTATACGTTGTTAACATCACCATCATATGGCATATTGAAAAGAATGCTTCAAACATGGCTTTCAACTTTGATTACCTTCCTCCTAAGATGATACACATATTACGTAAATTATTGAGAAGAGGAAAATGATTCACTTAATATATGTGAAAATTTCAAATGTTCCGTGCTAAGAATATAAAGCTGTGTATTCACACATGTATATGATTCATTTGTATTTATGAAATGTTTACGGAAATAAAGTTGTGGTGAATGATCGGTTGTAACGATAAATACACTTTTATTTTAACAAAATATAAGAGTGTTATTATTTTCGGACACTAAAAACTGCCGAACCTCAAGGTTTTGTAAAAGAACAATAACATAAATTTATGTGAAAACATTTACAATTCTATGAGTTCTTCAATTTAATCAATTAAACATAGAAGTAATACTTATTGATAGCTTGTGGCAAGCTATATAGTATCATATGTTACTTGTTAACAAGTTCGCCATCCGTTACCTTCACTGGAATTCGAAAAAAGTCTTCCGACACGACAGATTACCTGAAATTAGATTATGAAGCAAAGAAAGGTGTCGAAATAATAGTGAATGATGATTTAGGCGCAGAACAAAACATATCGCCTTAAAAAATTTACAGACGGAATAGATAAAGAATGGCAGCGAAATATTGTAACCGATGTTTCTTCTATATTTGCCAATTTGATTTTGTTGTTCAATTTAGTACTTTATTTGTAGCATCAGTTTCAATGTCATCCGAAACAACATTTCGCAAGTAAAGTAGTGTGTGGTGAAAACTGCATGAAAGGTGTCGAAAAATGAAAAATCAAATGGTTTTGGTTTTACCGATAGTGTCGGTTCTACCCTGAATTCCCCTAATCGAATTCACTTACGTCCGATTCCTGACACAAAGCCAAAAATTACGTCGGCAGATATTAATTTAGATTTTGCTGTGTGCTGTATCAATTTGTGGATGAATTAAGGAATGATAAAGCACATATCTAATACTGAGAAAAAAAGGATAAACTGAATCAATTGTAAATCTCTTGAAACACATTTATCCTGCAAAAATCCCATTTTCAGAATATTTTTCAAGAAAAAATGCATAAAAGTTTGAATGAATCTCGAATGAATTTCATAAAATAATTCTAACAAACTTGGGAGATCAACTAGAATAATTAAGATTTTTGATATTTCGTTAGTAAGCAATGGATTAACCTCAGAAGAAATAAATGTAAAACCTAAGTAGCTTTAGTACCTGAGTATCAGTTTGAACAACTGAAGTTTTCTTGAATGCGAGTTGTTCAAATATTATTTAACAGAATTGATATTTGGCAGAATTCCTAGGTCAATGTATAGAAATCCCTAGAATTTTTTTAGACGCACTATGGAGAACCCTTCTGGACTTCAACTAGGAATCCAGTGAGATATTTTTGGATGATTCACTGTAAAAAAAAATCATGAAAGGTTTGTTGCAAAACTCATATTAACATTTTTGGAAAAACAACTCTTAGGAAGAACCCTGAAGCAACTGCCTTAAAATTTATGAAAAATCGCTATAAAAGTGATCGGCAGACTTCCTGTAGAAATTTTCGTGAAATTCATGAAATTAATGTGTTTTTAAAGAATCTGTTAAAGATTACCCTAAAAGAATGAAAAATTGAAGTTGAGAACGTTATGCAGCCTGCTATTTCAAAAATTATCTTGAAGGTTTCTAAGAGGGATTTTTCCGAAAGCATCTGATGGGAAGTTTGCAAGTGTTTTCCAATGAAACACAGATTCATAATTCCCTTGCATGTACTTATATATTCAGCTCACCAACTTTGGTCCTGCCTAGGACTGAAATGCTGGTGCACTGATATAAAGCAGAGTCCCATGCAACCGACGGTTTCACATTGTCACAAAGACGGTCAGTATCCAATCGCATCGAAATTTTCTGCTAGATTGAACTCTATCCGGTCTTTAAATTATTGTTCCAATATACCGCAGAATGACTATTTAATTTCCATTCATTGTCCGACCGAAATGTTCAACCGAATTGAAAATTGTTGATCCTCTTTGCCGGTGTCGATTTGAGGCCGATCACGCACCCAACTTGGTGTGATGAGGCTTTTAGTGCACTGGTGTGGAATTGCTGCTGCACTTGTGGGTGTCGAAACCTCTTTTGTCTCGCTTTACCGCATTTCAATCATAGACAAGCACTGAAACGGTTCTGACACCGACTGGAGCAGAAATGTGCAATCTATATCGAATTGGTCGGATTCACTTTGCACTGCACTCGATGCATCTGCAATTCAATCTCTATTTAGCTAAAGTTTTGTTTTCTATTTTCAAAAACGAGATGGGATGTGCAATTTACGCTTTGTACGATGCAGGGATTGAACACCTCTCATCGAATGCATTTAATTATGCACTACGCAATTATGGTAAGGGCACGATGAATGGGTGTAATCAAGAATAATTATTTGCAAAACCCCTCCGAGGCGAAATGAACGTTTACTGAAATAAATGCAGTGTACTGATTGAGCAGTTAAACAAATTCATCGAGTGGGTTAATAGATTCTCGATCATATAAAACAAAATAAAAATAATCACACGCGTTCTGGCCATGTTCCAACTGATTTTCGGTATTTGTAATTATTTCCTCAAATATTTCTCAAAATTATTTTTATCAATCTACGGTTACGTGAACGCTTTAATAGTTAGAGGAAAAATTTAATGTTAGATAAGATGGTGACACTGTACAAATCAAAATTACCTCCCTGGCACTGCATAATATAGTTGTTTTCGAGAATGCACCTCTAAATTCACGGTTATTTACCAAAAAGTATCGATTTAGATAGAAATTTCGAACGATGCACAGTGGCGGGCCTTCGTACAAAGGTCGGATAAAACTTCAAATACTCCCCAAATCGCTTGATAATGGTAATCTATTAACTATCTTGGATACCTGATATCATCCCGTTGGAAATAACTGTCAAATAGGGTCCTAAAGCCCTGTCCCAATTTTAGTGCCAAACGCTTAAGTTTAGGCCAAAAACACATGTTTACTCAATTTTCTAATGTTTTCCGTTGGTTTAAGCCCAAAAAACATTTTTTTTTAGATTTTGTCACATCCTTTGGCTTAAACTCAAATTTTGGGTGTATTTTATTTTCCGTGTCCCTTACGAAATGTCAGAGAGGAACAACCCCAGTGGTCGAACTAAAACCCCTGTGGTGTTTTTGTCGACTAAGCGAACGTCAAACATGATCAAAAGTGTCAAGGTTCATTTATGGACCAAATTTTTAAATTAAAGTTTAAACATGATATAGCCATTATTTGAGCGGGAAAAATTTCTAAAGTAGTTACAATAACATGCTTTTTCGGTTTATTAAATAAAAACAAGATTTCATTTAAAATTTTCAGGTGAAATTTGTGCATATTAAGTTTTTTTCATCCAATCAAATAAAAAGGCTATTATTATAAAACAAAAATTGGTTTTAATGCAGAAGTGTGTGCATAAACGTGAACTACAGATATAAATTTAACTTTCATTTAGTAATTTCAGTGAAGTTTTAAACCAGTTACGACACATTATACAGATTTTAATGATGAAATAGATAAATTACAATGAAAAATGAAAATGGAATTTTCAGCTCTAGAGCAAGGAAAATTAATACTTATGAAAGTAAGGATTATTTGCTATTTCATAGAGAGTGACTCATTTCCCTGAAACACTTCACATAAAACAGACGAAGTATTGAATATTCATCAAAATTTTGGAGAAACATTATTAGACGCATTTTTTGCTACGAATAGCAACTAAATATGTTAAAAATTATGTAACTATAGCCAAGTAAAAGCCGTAAGACTACGCTTTCCTTAGCCGAGTGGTTAGGGCCCGCTACCATGCTGAAGGTGTCTGGGTTCGAATCCCGGTCGGTCCAGGATCTTTTCGTAATGGAAATTTCCTTAACTTCCCTGAACATAGAGTATAATCGTAGCTGTCACACAATATACGAATGCAAAAATGGCAATTTTGGCAAAGAAAGCTAGCGTGCGACGGCTCAAAATTCATGACTTTTTATCCTGATCACCATAGCTATACTGCCAATGACATACTGGGTTCTGGCCACATCAGGGACACTGTAAGCGCGCCCGTCGACCAGCGAGCCCATTGTGTGTAGCCTTCCACCGTGCTACCTAAAAAGGTTACCACCCTTTGACACGATCGGTCATCAATGCGATAAAAATCTGTCACGACGAGATGATATGGCAAAAACGTACAAGTAATGCCAAGAACAAAGTTGTGCTATTTATCCACACCATTAGAATTAAAGCTTAAGGTATTCATAAATCGAACTGAAGTGAACTCTTGAACCTAAAATTATCATTGGTTATTCTAATTAAATTAATTAACATACTATAAATGCCTAAACGGTAAGAAAGCGTCCACGATCAATACGTGAGTTTGTTGTCAATTAGTGATCATATTATTCTCATCTTCAGTAGCAAAAATCTATTTAGAAACTAATGAGAACAATCTACTATTTACGATGATCTTCCTATTTACCTACGAAAGCGGTAAGAGAAACATCCTTAAACATGTTATAACTGTAAACTTATGCACTTATTGTATGTTGAACAGCCGCCTTATAACTGTAGTCGCATGGACAGTAGGGATGCTCATGATGTTGAGAAGTACAGCGAATTACTAAAAGTATGTTCTTTTTTTTTTGGTAAAATAAGTTTATTTGCCTCAAGAATTAATTTTTGTATTTCCGTAGGAATTTATAACTCTTGCCTCAATAAAGTGTTGATGAATTCGATTAATTCCGGCGGCCTTCGCAGCTTTTCTTCCAACATTTTATAAATTCTTTTATCGAATTGAGAGATGTCGTCCAAGGCGAATTCGAAGCATTCCAAAGCTGGATCCAAAAACGGAGTTAGTACAGCGGTGACAGCTAGCTCACCTGCGACTGTGCCCCTTGCGGACGCTGCAATAGGTTTTTCCACCGAGGTAAATGTAGATAAGCAAATCTCTCATGCCCATGGGACGGGTACAATTCCGAAACATGTTGTTAACAAACCTGGTAGTATTGTTAGCGTCCTGAGACGCAACCCGCCGCGAGACGCGCGTCCGGTCCGCCAGTCAAGTTGTCAGTTGTGTGATGGGCTAGATAATCTGGAAATGGTTCAGTGCGATGCGTGCAAAGAATGGTTTCACTGTCAGTGCGTGAATATAACGAAGGACATCGAGAACCACAGTTGGAGTTGCACGAAATGTGTGGTTTTATTGCGCCAAGCGTCTGCCGACCCCCCACGGAAGGATCAATCTTCCAATCCATCGCAGCGATCTAGGAGTAGTGGAAAGAGCGCACAAAGTGAGGCGAGGAGGAGATTGAAGCTTCAGTTGCAAAAGATCGAAGAGGAAAAGAAATTAGCTCAGCAGTTCCTGGAGAAGAAATACGAGGCTCTTCTAGAATATGGCAGTGAGACGTCAACAGTGGTGAGTGACAGCGAGTCGATATTTGACCAAGCGTCAAAGATTGAACAATGGATGGCCGATACAGATCGTCTTGGAGTCGAAGCTGATTCCGGACTTGCGGTTGAGGAGGTGAATGTGCACGTGGCGAACAACGCGCGACGGCCTACAGAGCAATCCGCTCGAAACCTCGGACAAGAAGTCGATCAACCCGAGTATCATCAGAGTCAACAACCGCTACCACCGACAGAACAAAACTTCCAGTTCGTGAACCCTCCATTTATCAAAAGTCGTCAAGCGCAACCGCAACCTCCGTACACGAGGAGGGATACAGTGATGCCAGCGAATCAGTTCGTTCCAGAACTGCGATCAACTCCAATGCAGCGTGATCATCTCGAACCGATGTCTCAGCCAGTGCAGTCCATCGGCGATGAAACGGTCTGCGTTCTCAATCGAAGCCAGCTAGCAGCACGTCAAGCAGTTCCAAAAGAGCTCCCAGAATTCAGCGGAAATCCGGAAGATTGGCCCCTTTTCTTCTCGGTTTTCAACAGTTCTACTCAAATGTGCGGATTTTCCAACGAGGAGAACATGCTGCGTCTCCGAAAATGTTTAAAAGGAAAAGCGTTGGAAGCAGTGAGATGCCGTCTGCTCCATCCTTCTAACGTCGCAGGCGTGATGTCTACGCTACGAATGTTGTACGGCAGGCCAGAAGCGATCGTACAGGCGATCGTGAAGAAAGTTCGCGCTCTACCGTCGCCAAATATCGACCGACTAGAGACGGTTGTAAACTTCGCGCTCACTGTAGAGAACCTGGTGGCAACAATCCAAGCTTGCGGAGTAAACGACTTCGTCTACAACGCTTCGCTGCGGTACGAACTAGTGGAGAGGTTACCGTCATCCTTAAAGCTAGATTGGGCGAAATATTCCAGGAACACACCAAATCCCAACTTGATCGACTTCAGTACCTGGATGTACTCAACGGCGGAAGATGCTAGCTCAGTGATGGCCTCGGCTAGTGGAGACACCAAACCTCGCTCCAATAAGAAGGATGGTTTCCTGAACGTACACGCGGAAGGTGAATCCGGAAATGGCAAGCTAGTGGTGTCATCAAAGGAGAAACAAACAATCCCCAGCGACCCAGAAAAGCAGTGCCTGATCTGTAAGGGTGGATGCCAAACCGTCATGAAGTGTAAGCGATTTGCAGAATTCAGCGTTGATTCAAGGTGGGCCGCTGTTCGCGAATGTAAATTATGTAGAAAGTGCCTACGAAAACACAATGGTTCGTGCCGACAACAGAAGCCTTGCGGTACAAACGGTTGCTCATATTTACATCATCCTCTTCTCCACACCGCTGACAGACAACGGGCGACGGCGGAAACTAGTTCCACAGCCCCTGTCGAAACAACGCAGCAGAGTTGTAACGTTCATCAAGGCCAGTCAAAACTTCTCTTCCGAATCCTTCCAGTCATCCTGTACGGACCATCGAAAACTGTGCGAACCTACGCCTTCATCGACGACGGCTCCGAACTTTCCATCATGGAACAGAGTCTTGCAGATGAGATTGGTGTGAAAGGGCCGAGAACATCGCTGTGTCTGAAATGGACTGGAGGTTCACAGCGTTTGGAGAACTCTTCACAGAGAGTGAGTCTACAGATCTCTAGCAACAGAGATTTGTCGAAAAAGTACCAATTAACATCTGTACAGACTGTACAAAGCCTACAGATACGGCCGCAAACATTGCTGTATGCTGACATGCAAGAAACGTACCAGCACCTCGCCGGCCTTCCAATAGAATCGTACGAGAACGCTAGCCCAAGGATTTTGATAGGTCTAGATAACCTAAACCTCGGTCATCCGCTGAAAAGCCAAGAAGGTCGGCCACATGAGCCGATAGCCGTCAAAACACGGCTTGGGTGGACTATCTACGGGAGCTGCTCAACAGATGAAAGAATTACGCATTCCGTAAACTTTCATTCTATCGAAATATGCCAATGTAACCAGTATTCTGGCGAAGACCTTCATCAAGCAGTGAAAAGCTACTTTTCGCTTGATAGTATGGGAATCGTGAAACCGGACAAACTTCTCCTGTCGCAGGACGACCAAAGATCCCAGTTTCTGCTTGAATCGTTCACAAAGTACCACGACGGACGGTACGAATCTGGGCTTCTCTGGAAGTACGAAAACGTTCGTCTTCCGGACAGCAGAGCAATGGCGCTCAAAAGATGGGAGTGTCTGGATCGGAGGATGAAAAACGACCAGCAGTTAGCGGCCGTCGTAAGGGCAAAAATCGAAGATCATGTCGCTAAAGGGTACGTACGGAAGCTGACAGATGAAGAGCTGCAAGCAGAATATCCACGAGTATGGTATCTACCAATATTTCCGGTAGTAAATCCGAACAAACCAGGCAAAACCAGGCTCGTTTGGGACGCTGCAGCAATTGCATATGGAGTCTCCCTTAACACTGTGTTGTTGAAGGGCCCGGATTTGCTCACTTCACTGCTTTCTGTTCTGATCCAATTCCGAGAATATAGGATTGCAGTCTGTGGTGACATCCGAGAAATGTATCACCAAGTGCAAATCCGAGACGTCGACCAGCAATGCCAACGCTTCTTCTGGAAGGAAAACATTACTGACGCCGAGCCAAGCACGTACATCGTACAGGTGATGACGTTTGGAGCCTGTTGCTCACCGAGTACGGCGCAGTTTGTGAAAAACCTGCATGCAGGCAAATTCCAGCAGGAGCACCCCGCGGCCTCTGAAGCAATCGTTAAGCGACATTACGTCGACGATATGCTTCTGAGTGTGGAGCATGAAGCAGAAGCAATACAACTAACACGAGACGTCAGAAAGATACATGCATCGGCCGGATTCGAAATTCGCAACTGGGCTTCCAATTCTCCAGCAGTGCTGGATCAACTAAACGGAACTTCCGAAGCTGAAAAAAACTTCAGCGATAATGGCTCGTTTGAAAAGATCCTCGGGATGTGGTGGAACCCATCTTCAGATCATTTTACGTTCAAGATCTCCAAGCGAATGGACGAAATTCTGTTGTTCGGCGGTCGTCGACCGACAAAACGGGAAGTTCTGAGAACACTGATGATGGTTTTTGACCCATTAGGCCTGATCGGCCATTTTATGATGGTGCTGAAGACACTTCTCCAAGAAATATGGCGATCTTCAATCGGATGGGACGAAACAATCAGCGGCCAACACTTTGAAAAATGGTCAACCTGGTGTGCAGCCCTTCCTGGAATAACAGAAATCAAGATTGCTCGATGCTATCGCTCATTAACTTCTGTGTCTGAATGCAATGAAATTCAGCTTCACGTTTTCGTTGACGCGAGTGAAGCGGGTTTTGCAGCGGTAGCGTATCTCAGATTTCAAGAAGGATCAAACATTGAGTGCGCACTATTAGGATCGAAGACTAGAGTTTCACCGCTCAGATTTCTGTCCATTCCACGATCCGAACTTCAGGCCACCGTCATCGGCGTTCGCCTAGCCGATACAATCTGCAAATCACTGTCTATCAAGGTGAAACAGCGATTTTTTTGGACAGATTCCAAAGACGTTCTGTGTTGGCTTAACTCTGATCATCGCCGCTATAGCCAGTTTGTCGCCTTCCGAGTGAGCGAGGTTCTGGAAACATCTGACGTACGAGAATGGCACTGGATCCCAAGCAAGCAAAACGTGGCTGATGAGGGAACAAAGTGGAGCTCAAATATCGATTTGTCTACATCCTCACGGTGGTTCAACGGTCCAGAGTTCCTGTGGAAGTCAACCGACCACTGGCCAACGCCCAAACATCGTATCGGTAACACTAACAAAGAACTTCGTCCGCATCTCCTGTTGCACACGCGTGTCACTGCGTGCATAATAGATTTTGACCACTTTTCCGATTGGCGGAAACTTCTCCGCAGTACTGCCTACGTTCTCCGTTACGTGTGTAACCTGAAGCTGTTAGCGGAAAAGAGAGATCGCACAATCGGGCCACTATCTCATCAGGAACTCAGTGATGCCGAGGACTATTTGCACCGTGAAGCACAGAAAAATGCCTTTGCGGATGAAATCTCCATCCTTTTCAGAGACCGGGCGTCGGAAAATCCTGACAAGCATTTACCACGGAACAGCCCGCTCTTCCGCCAGTGCGTTTTCCTAGACGAAGCAAACATCATCAGGGTTCGAGGAAGAACAAAAGCGTGCAAGTTCATCACCCGTGACGCAGCTCAACCAATCTTCCTCCCACGTGTACACCCAATCACCAAGCTCATCCTTTTCGACTTTCATAGACGTTTCAATCATCAAAACCATCAGACAACGATCAACGAAGTGCGCCAACGCTATCGCGTCCCAAAACTGAAGGTAGCCTACAGAGAAATTCGTAAGAAATGCCAGAAGTGTAAAAACGACCAAGCCGTTCCACGCCCTCCGATTATGAGCGACCTGCCTCCGCAACGCCTTGCAGCCTGCACACGTCCGTTTACCTACATGGGGATAGACTACTTTGGTCCCATGATTGTCACTGTAGGACGACGCTCCGAAAAGCGTTGGGGGGTCTTGGCAACGTGCCTCACAATACGCGCAATTCACTTAGAACTAGCCCACACACTGACAACCGATTCCTGTGTATTGGCAATCCGCAATGTCATGGCCCGAAGAGGAACGCCTGCGGTTATCTATAGCGACCGCGGCACTAATTTCCAGGGTGCCAGTAAAGAGCTAAGAGAAGCGGTTCAGAATATCAACCAGGATGAAATTTTGAAAGAGTTCGCAACACCTCATACCGAGTGGACCTTTATTCCACCAGCCTCTCCGCACATGGGCGGGGCATGGGAACGCCTGATTCGAAGTGTAAAAACCAATCTGTCCAAACTGCAGTGGGGAAGGCTTCCCACCGACGAGGTGCTACATAGCACGCTGTTAGAGATTGAGAACGTGGTCAACTCGAGGCCATTGACGGATATCCCAATCGACGACGACGAATCACCAGTCCTAACACCGAACCATTTTTTGATTGGGTCATCGAACGGACTGAAACCATGGGTACCTTTCAACGATAGCCCTGTCATACTCAGAAATAGCTATAAACTGTCGCAAGTTATGGCCAATGAATTTTGGCAAATGTGGTTGAGGGATTACTTGCCCGATCTGACCCGACGCACCAAGTGGCTCACCAAGGAGGAGCCAATTCTAGTCAACGACATTGTGGTAATCGTAGATCCTAAAGCTCCTCGCAACAGCTGGCCATTAGGCCGAGTCATCGCCACTAGACCAGGTCCAGACGGCCAAGTAAGAAGCGCCACAGTGCAAACTAGTCACGGTATCTATGAACGTCCTTCCGTGAAGCTCGCCGTGCTCGACGTAGGCGTTAGGGATCAAGACGCTTCAGGAGGACCTTCGGCGCATTCCGGGGGGACTGTAAGCGCGCCCGTCGACCAGCGAGCCCATTGTGTGTAGCCTTCCACCGTGCTACCTAAAAAGGTTACCACCCTTTGACACGATCGGTCATCAATGCGATAAAAATCTGTCACGACGAGATGATATGGCAAAAACGTACAAGTAATGCCAAGAACAAAGTTGTGCTATTTATCCACACCATTAGAATTAAAGCTTAAGGTATTCATAAATCGAACTGAAGTGAACTCTTGAACCTAAAATTATCATTGGTTATTCTAATTAAATTAATTAACATACTATAAATGCCTAAACGGTAAGAAAGCGTCCACGATCAATACGTGAGTTTGTTGTCAATTAGTGATCATATTATTCTCATCTTCAGTAGCAAAAATCTATTTAGAAACTAATGAGAACAATCTACTATTTACGATGATCTTCCTATTTACCTACGAAAGCGGTAAGAGAAACATCCTTAAACATGTTATAACTGTAAACTTATGCACTTATTGTATGTTGAACAGCCGCCTTATAACTGTAGTCGCATGGACAGTAGGGATGCTCATGATGTTGAGAAGTACAGCGAATTACTAAAAGTATGTTCTTTTTTTTTTGGTAAAATAAGTTTATTTGCCTCAAGAATTAATTTTTGTATTTCCGTAGGAATTTATAACTCTTGCCTCAATAAAGTGTTGATGAATTCGATTAATTCCGGCGGCCTTCGCAGCTTTTCTTCCAACAGACACTTATGTAATTATACTCACTCATATCGTGTGACTGCTCAAAATTAATGTTTTTGTTTTATCCTGAACATTATAGCTATAATGCCATGGACTAATATGAGGTTCTGGCATCATCTGAAAACCCCGGAATCAAGTCCGGCAGGGCCTTAGAGGGACACTTTTGTAGTCCTATTCACTCATATCGTGCGACGGCTCAAAATTTATGAATTTTCATCCTGAACATCATACCAATAATGCCGTGAACCAGGTTCTGGTCACATCCGGATACCCCCAAATAGGATAGGGCCTGTGGGAAACTTTTGCAGTCTTTTCACTTATATCGTGTGACGGATCAATATTCATGATTTTTTTTCTGCACACCTCAGTTATAATGGACCAATATAAGGTTCTAGTCACATACGAGTATATAGTACGAAATACATATTGTTTATCCAACAGCATCACGCCAAACAACAATATAAAGGTTCTGATATCCTTGAAATGGATACTCTTGAAGTCTCAACGAGATACTAAGGCTGATTCGAAGTGTGACCATAAGGAAATAGAAACTGGACTAGAATACAGAGCCTGGACGTGGAAGCAGAACCTCTTCGTGAAGACAGAGACGCATTTTGAACGCTCATGTTCTGTGAGCGTTCTCAAATGATCCTTTGATTGCTCTCGTGTTCATGTTCAATTTCTTGAACACACGCATGATGACTAGATTGATCATGAAGTTGTGATCTCCAAAACTTTCGAGGAACGCGCAATAACGTTTTTCGGCCTTAGAGCTCCACCATACCATCTACCAAGATTTTGGTACAGAACGGATTTGATGTTTGAGTTACGTTCGGTGAATGGTAGTAGCTAGTACGATCAGGGGCGACTTACAACTGGTCGGCGTTAAGTCAGAGGGGACCAAGTACAAAACTTGGGAAAATTGGATTATTCTCCTATTAAATGCGAAATCACATTACTTCCGTTTCACTTTGATCAGATTTGATGAATACTGTAAACTGCGAGAGATATGTTATAAATTTACTTTGGATGATCAATAAAAATCGAAAAAAGTATGCAGTCAGAGTGGACCAAGTGCTTATTACCATAACAGCGAAAATGATCAACGTTCTGAGGAATGAGAGGATACGAAAAACATTTCAAGACATTTGTCAGATTTTTCGACATCGAATGATTTTTCTACTCATCTAACAATAGAAATTTATAAACATTACTTAATTCGATGCATTTGATTTTGATTTTTGACCATTTACCATATTTGGATGGGTGGTCACTGACCACTGGTCAGAAATTGAAGCAATTTCTGTGCAGTCAGAGCGGACCAAGTGTTGAAAAGCAATGAACTGATTGATTATTGCATTTTTTGAGTCAATTTCAGAGTCTGATAGAAGTTAATGGTAGATCTATGGTGTATGTATGGAATGTCCTAGAACCCGTTTATTGGACCAGTATATTTTGGACGGTACTCAAGATTTGCATTTGGTCCACTCTGACTGAACGCATATTTGAATATTTCTGGTCTTCAATGCCCTGACCCTGCAAAACCTTAATTTTCAATCTATTGTAATGCCACTGATTTTTGTATTGACGATATGGATTATTGAAGAGTTTACGATACGGGTGTCGAAGGGTCTTGATAATCTGTTCATCTTAGATATATGCACCCAGTTTGCCCATGCAAGCATTAAATGATTGTTATTTTCCTAGAAATTGTTCAGTCAGAGTGAACCAACTCACTGAACGGTGGTTTTTGGTTCAGTCAGAGTGGACCAAGACCAGATAGTCCATCAAAAAAAAGTTCAATCAGAGGTATGGATTATGATTTTTCATGATTGTAACTTCACATTATATAGTTTGAAAGTAACACAAAGATGTGTAGAAATGTGGAACCGAAATTTGAACGAGTTAAAAAATTACAGAGCGTTAAACTTTAACCCCATTTCTCAAAACATGAAAAATTTCACTTGGTCCACTCTGACTTAACGCCGACCAACTGTGAGATATACTTCTATTTCTTTCACAGGACAAATCAATATTCGGAGTTCATTGCGGTAAAAAATGCAATTTCAATATCTGTGTAACATACGTTTTATTCATAAAATAATAAAAATTGCCCGCATGCGAAAGCAAAAGGGTATTGATTAGATTTTGCGCTTAGAAAGAATGCACTGACCCGCCAAGGAAAGCTGCGCAGGACATCCCGAGACTCTCAGGCTTAAAAATACCATTTGAGACGGTATTCGGTATGGTCGCCATTGTTTAACGAGTAATTTCGTCGGTATTCAAAGTATGATCCTGAAACAGAAATGATTATCTAAAACATTTAAAAATTTATTACAAGCAATGAATTTTGACTTACTAGGACGTCTCAGACTAGGACTAATCCAACGATGAATCGAAATGGTTGTCTGTGTTTTCAGTACACCACATCACAAATAATGACGGCAACGATTGCCACGAGATGAACAGTGCACTGTGATCAAACATCGCAAATTGTTTGAACTTGAACACGGCTCTCGTGAGCAAAAGCTTTGAACAGAACATGAACAGAACGCGTTCAAATGCATCTCTGCGTGAAGATATAGCCTGGAGGCTGAGCTGTAGTCTTGAGGAAGAGGTAGCATGGACGAGGAACTAAGATTTGAAGGTCAATACGCGTCGAACAAATATAGTGAGAAGCGGATGCTGACTTATCTAAGGAAGTGGTTAACAGTGTTGGAAGGAACTTGTTAGTCTGGAGGAATTGACACTAGGTAATTTTTTTTTTTTTTGATAGGAGCAAATTTCAATATTGTCATCAGCAGCTATTATAAGGGATAAAAGATGTAATGAAATGTCTTTATTTTGAGAACGAATACAAACTAAAGAGTGAGTGCAATTACAAAAGTGTCCCTCTGAGGCCCTGCCGGAACCGATTCCAGGGTATCCGGATGTAGGCAGAACCTCATACTGGTCATTGGCATTATTGCTATGGTGATCGGGATAAAAAATCATGAATTTAGAGCCGTCGCACGCTGGTATTCTTTAAGTTTCAGAAAATGTCCGCTTTGGGTACATTCAGGAACCAGTGCCAAGTGACCGGGTATCCGAAATCGCCAGAATCAATGAGAACCAATGTCAATCGACCTTCTGGCATATTTTTATTCATAGAAAGTACACAATGAATATTTTTTTTACCGCTAATCTTAAAAAAACTACGTGAACCATCACTTCCGGAACGAATACACCCCATTTGAATCCGGAATAAATCCGGAACCAAGTGGCCAATCCCATTTCTTTCGGAACATAACAAATCTTGAAGATTATGCGGCTCGTTTGAGACTAAAGATCCAAAATCGGTCCAAAGTCGTCGCGCTGTTGTATTTTGTACAACACTGCTAAAAAAAACCTCGATTTTCGTGCACAACGGCAGCGTGGTGGATCTGGCGATGGCAAAGTCGGTTTGATCCGTTGAAACGAGCAGATTTTTTGAAAATCCGCCGTTTCAAATAAGTAGCGTTTGCTACCATTGCGCCTGTTAGATAGGCAACCATAGATGTTAGTGTGCTCGAATCAATAGTTTATAAGTGTGAGTTTTTCATAATGATGAGAGTGGGTAAAGAGTAGTGGTTAACAGGAAACCCCAAGAAATGAAAATTCGCAGACAAGAAATTTTTTATATAGGAAATATGAATCAAAACTAAACCGGAAACCCTGGAATACAATATTAATAGGTGCTAACTTTCTTGGTCAATCGAAACCAACAAGTTGGGCTTTCTCTTGCGGACCGCCAAGTACAACAAAATTATCCAGTTCAGTGAGAAAATTTTCTTGAAATAAATATGATAAAGAACAAAAAATTGATTTGAAGTCTAATTAAAATTTTATAAAACCGTGAGTAGTAAGCTTAAAACAATTGTATTTGGAAAGAAGGCAAATTTAGGCAGTGAGTCGAAGCCAAGAAAATTGTGAGAATTGAATGTGAATTGAAGCAAGGAAGATCAGTAGCCACAGCCCGGTGGTCTTCTCCGTGGGGGAATTGGTGTGCGGTCGGTGCTAAAAGACGTGAAGGTGTGATATTGGTGGTGCGAGGATAAGTCGATCGATGCGACGAAAAAGGTGGATTCGGTCCTGGGCACTGAAAACAGCTAGCTGGGCATTACGTATCCGGAGTTCTTGGCAGACGACTTCGTCGCCTGGCACATAAGTCAAGAAAGTTTAAAACCCTAGCCGGGATCCTCCTTACACCGTAATAAGGAACCATCTCTCCCACTGTTCCATGTCTTTGGAATGGACAACGGTTGAAAATTCTATCAAAATCGGCACATTTTCGTAAATAATCACAATTTTTGAGGTGCATTCCTTGAAACAACTACATTCTGCAATACTTTGCTTGCAATGCTGAGTGATTTTCAAAATGCTTTCAGTAGTTCACCCTTAAGCATACACCATATTTTTAACACTCAAAGTTTCCACCGATATATCCATCCGTTTATCTACGTGTCATCTGTAGGGGAAGGGGTGGTAAAATGAACACCTTAAGGAAATCATCTTGTTTCTGAAAGAAAAACGAGGAACTTTTATAGTTCTATCGCACAACATTAAAAAACGGGATGTAATCTAGAACAGCGACATGGATTCAGACTAATATAGCAAAGTTTTCACATATTTTCATCGCTATCAAAAAGCGATGCAAATGTTCATTTTACCTGCACTATGTGGGTAAAATGAACAGCAGTTGGTGGTAAATGAACACAACGCAAATAACGTGAGCAAAACAAATATTTCTAAAAATTTTCATTGCCATACCGAAAATACATCCATTAATGATTGAAACCCATTCAAAAAGAATTATAAAGGTATCAGATTTGACATCATATCATAACGATATTCACCTCACTGAAAAACCTCAAGCCTTCCGAGCTTAAAGTTACGTCAGTTCTAATTTTCAAACGTGGTTTTCTAAAATCTTAGTTTTTGTTAATATTTTCACTTCAATTGACCTCCGTATCAACTCGAACACTCAGATTTATGCTCTAAATCGTCCGTGCGTGATAAAAAATCATCGAAATTTGTTTTTTCTTGGAAAAAGCAACGGTGTTCATTTGACCACCCCTGTTCATTTTACCACCACTTCCCCTAGTAGATTTTGAAGCGGTGTCTGCGTGTCATCTGCGACAAGCTTCAAAATCTGTGAATATATCTATTAAAAACAAACCTTAATAAAAACAAATAACAATACTTTCAAATAATCATTAGACGTCTACAAACTAGAAAAAATGGAATATCTTTGATGTCAACGAAACATTGAGCATCCTTGGATGAAAGTGCTATTGGGTAACGACCTGATCAGTGATCAGTGATCATAAAGCCTCCGGATCATCTAGCTTAGCTTGCTGTTAAGGAATCGGCTAACTGTTAACTGGTATGGCTACAGTTGATCACTGGGCGAATTTAATTAGGTCGGTACCAAAAAACAATTCCTCTTAAGGATGCTGAAGGTTTCTATGGCACCACAGACATTTAATGTTTTCTAGTTTATAGATGTCTGATGATATTTTTGCATTATGCCATATTTATTAGGGCCAGTTTTGCATAGAAATATTCACACTTTTTGAATCATCAACGGATATGTATCCAAAAGCTTTCGGGTGTCGAACAAGATCAAAGTGCTGATGATAATTTTATAATTTATTTCGACTTTTAAAAAGCCCTAGAAATCCATACTTAAATTGTCGAGAGGTATTCTACCTACGACAAACGTACACGTACAACCTCACAGTATTCGTTACAAGTAAATCAAGAAACGAAGCTAGATTCCATTTGTAGAACGAAAGTCAAGCTAGACACAGAGCTCAGGTTCTTGCCTGTGGAAATTTTTGCAAGAATTCCCAAAGAATATTAGATTCAATAACTGTTAACCATTCTGTGCATTGAACAAGAAAAAGAAATAACCATAACGCATAACTTAATGGTTAGTTGACATTTACATATGGAATGTGACAACGTACATTCATCCATAGAACGCGTCAAAAGAAAGGCTTCGGTCAGCATCGAGATTTCCAAAGATTGGGCAACTGTCTTTAGTGGCATTAGACGTTAAGTGTTTTTCAAAGTAATGGGAACAAAACAGAAAGATTTCATGGCACTAAAGGAATTGTACAAAATATTCAAAAAAAAAAAATGTCGTGATATCAACAACGATCCTTTGAAAATTTAAAAAATATTATGCCTCAGGTATCGAACAACACTTCCTGGATCGATTGAGTTTAAATACAATACGTCGGACCCTTTCTGGTCACAGACGGAGTTCTTCTGCTGCATAAGCAGAAAGTCATGGGTTCAATCTCAGGTCCGTCCCTCGTACTTTGAAATGGTATCTTTCACTTGTTTCTATCTTCCACTCCTAATCTTAACTCTTATGACACTATTCGTTCATTCCCTACGCTCTATTCATCCATCATTCTAACACGCATTTTCCTTTCGCCTGATACATAGGCAGTCTGCTAACCGAACAGCAAGCCTCTCTGCCATAAAATTACCACCCTTACACCTTCCCACATGGACTGGCGAGGACGACACAGGAGTATACTTAGTATACTGTGGGCCTGTTCTCATTAGTCTGAATTGTAACGTGGCAGGCGCCATTGTTGTCTAAAAATAGAAGATCACTAGCACTTCATACACGATACTGGAGTAGCAAATAGGTAGCCAACCATGCTCAATACGTCGGGCTTCTATCTGGTTGGAATTACCGTAAAACTGGGTAACTTTGATAGTTTTTTCAAAGAAAACTTGAATGTTTATGCATGCTGTTTCAAACATTTTCAAATTTTATTTTTAAAACAAGTACTGGCATCCTAGCTATCGATTGCAGTTGATATATTACCGAAAGAATTATTTTGAATGGATATATAATTTTTCATATAATCGAAAGTCGGTTATCTGTTTTGGGGTAACTTTGATAATGGAGCATAAATCAAACAAAATTTAATGAACTACGAACATTTATAGGGCATTGCATACTTTTAGGCGTTTATCGTTATATGGAAATTTCTGACTTAGATTACAAAAATGGTCCCAGTTTGTAAAAATGGTTCTCGCTAAGAGATTTCAGACCATATTCAAGTTCTATTATAACTAGGCTGTCAAATATAAGTGACGAACTATTTAAAACTACATCAAATAGTGATTGTAGAACAGATCGTTCGTAAACATTTCGAAATTGCTAAAGTTGCATCAATTTTCAATATTCGTATATTTAGTCTCAAATGTTCTCGACTCAAATGAAAATAGCTCTGACATGAAGTGTCATACTAATATGCTTTACTTTTGCATTCGTTTTGCTTAACTGATTACCAGATATTATGTTTTTCGTGTTGTATATGTGGGTCCCGCACTATCAAAGTTACCCCGTTTTGCGGTACAATCAAATTATCCAGTGCAGTGAGAAAATTTCTGAGAAAATCCTGCCAGGATTTATAAAATTCCGCAACAATATTGTATTTATCAAAATTCGCAACAATGTTATCTACAATCGAAAATTTTTCCTCGATTTTTTTACAAATTTGTTCAAAATTGCTTTTAGTACAGTCACCTCACAGTTATGGATCAGCTAAGGGTCATTTTCTAGAATAAAATATGATTACAAATCATGGTGACCTTGTACAAAACAAAATTACCCGCCTGGCAATGCCAAATATAGTTGTTTTCGAGAATACACATAAAAAATCGCGGTTATTTACTAAAATATTTAGTGACGATTTCGATAGAAATTTCAAACTTTGTCTATCCCACAGATGTGGATCAGTGGAACAGGAGGGTCCTTATTATGGATCATATACTCATATTATGGATCAGAACACTACAAAAGCGATTTATCCGTGAAGTAAACGAATGGTGTGATAGTGAAAGCATACGTTTCGGCGTTTTTTTCGAAATCGTCTTATCGTTGATTCATAACTGTGGTACGGGTTTCAATGCCCCACAGTTATGAATCAACGATTCAATTGATATTTATGACATTTTATTTCATACGGACGAATAAAATATGCTAGAATATGTTATGATCGATTGTGATGCTGTACAGATTTATGGTTCACGTAGATAAAATCTGTTCTGCGTAATTGTAACTCTATTTGATGAGATATTCTCCGTTTAAGCCAACTTTGATCCATATCTGTGTGCTATCCATAACTGTGGGGTGACTGTAATACGTTTTCTACCTCTACTTGAAAATCTTCAATGAATTTTGACCAGTATGTTCCACATTTCGCTGAAAATTATAAAATATTTTAAATTACTATAGTTCTCTTCACTCAAAATTCTTCCAATATGTAAAGTGGTAAAAAGGAATTTTCATTTTTATGACAAATACTTGTTGTTTAGAAGTCATTTTTAGGTCACGATTTTGGCTGGGATTCTTTGTTTTTTTCTTTTTGAACTTCTTTTTTTTCGGGACAATGTGCTAGCAGTTTCGTTTCACATTCACTTTTTCTTCTTATAGACGCAGCGACAGCAACTGAGAAAGGATCGCAGCAAACGGTGCGCAGGGTTGGCTGCTTTTCGTTTTCTGTCACGATTTTGCTCGTTCTCTGTTAATTTTAAATCGGCTGATCAACGTAAGAAAAATCGATTTGCTTACACGCATGGAGTTGTAGGTTTTTTTTATATATATTTAAGAGGTTTTAAACCTGCATAGGTTCATTCACCTCTGGAGTTGTAGGTGTAGTGGAAATGGTGAATTAAGAAGATATTCCCAAATTTGTTTATAGAAGTAAATAGTGGACGAAAAAATTTTCTTTGTTCGGAATGTGTTTATCGCGGAAGAGCTGATGAACGGATGGGCAGAAGTTTGGTGCTGACTTCTCTGAAGATTACGAAGCCTCGCGTTTGCAGTTCCTTGAAGAGTTTGAATTTAATATTGAAGCTAACGACAGAAGTGACCGAAATAATCAAGAAAGGTTCAGCTGCTGGTGCTGCAGTTTAAGGTGAAGCTGAATCGAAGCCAAAGTTCAAATTTTCAAGAGCACGGATTTGGAGAACCAAACATCCGTTTGAGCTGAAAACCTAATCGATTAGTCACCACCAGCTAGTGACCAATCGATTAAGTTTTCAGCTTAAATGGATGTTTGGTTCTCCAGATCCGTGCTCTTGAAAATTTGATGTTTGGCTTCTTTTCATCTTCACCTTAAACTTCATCAGAAGGCTTCTGTAGCTGCACCAATGCCTTCAGATTGTGGAAGCTACTTAAGGAACTTGGTGAGAGATTTCCAATTAAAACTTTATTTGTTATATTAATAATTGTTGTGCACATTTGCACATTTATTTTAATTTAATTTAATTTAATTTTTATTTTAACACTTGACTTTTTTATCATTCAATTTCTGTATAACGGGAAAGGGGCAAAATAAATTTTCATCTCGCTTCAGAGAGCAAGCAAAGACGCTAAAACCAAGGCTGTAGGGCCAGGACATGAGGAAGAAATGCCTCTGTCTCAGCCCAGGAGAACAACAATGGAGTGTGCATTAACTTTCTTCGATTTTACCTATAACCCTGAATCGAAACGGTTGGTACGGTTGTCCCCGTTTCTTCCTTTCTGAATTGAAAATGTTTTGGCTATCATGCGTGAATAACCTGATCGTCATGATTTTTATCAATTATCTTCAACCTCAAAGTCTGCACAGTGGGCCTGGCCATTTTAATATTTGTATCATATCGCTGATATTCTGCAAATATTAATGCTGACAAAAAAATACCTGAACAAATTTAGGTATTTCCAGGATGCTTTTCAATATTGGCTATGCAAGAGCTTAGATTAGATTAGATAGACGCAGCGACTGCAACTGATGGCTTCCAAACAGAAAAATACGCTCAATGCGTATTTTAAGCGCATCGGTAATAAAAATGGTAAGTCAGGAAGGTATAAATTGAAAAATATCGTTATTTGAACACCCAGCACATTTTTGAGACATTCAAAGTTTTTATTTGCATCTATGAAAAAAAGATTTGAATAATCCGAACAATCCTGACTGACATTTTAAAACATTCAGACATTCTCGGATTTTTCAAGCATGCTTAAGAATTTTAATAGATACCGTAGATTTGGCGAATTTTATTGAAGTAGGATATTCTTTCATTTTTCACAGTATTTTGGAGCAACGGAGGCGTCCGCGATATGCAACGCCACAGTCAACGCGAAAGTCATTTGAGGGCAGGGAATCAGCTGAACGCCCCGAACAAGTTGGACACGTTCGTTGGGAGGAAGGCGAAACTTAAAGAAGCAGAGTTCCAACTTGCCGCTTGGGCTGTTGAGCAGGCGATGAAGGACGTGGAAGATTTTGCTAAACTTTCCAAGTTGGTTTTTGGAGATTCTGATATAGCCAAAAAAATTTCTCTGGGAAGAACAAAATCGACGGTTATCACTAACAACGTGTTGGGAGCCACCCATCATGAGGAATTTTGCGATAGGATGAAAACGAACAAGTTTAACTTCATCATAGACGAATCGACGGACGTGGCGAACAGGAAAACGTGTCATGGTGATTAGAACGTACTACTGGAACAAATCCGAACTGGTCATTCGTGACTATTTCTACTCCGTTATTGAACTCGCTGAGATCGATGCGACCATTTATAATGCCATTGTACCAGCCTAGCATCATGATACGGTACTTTCTACGTATCCGGGAAATGATGGTTTTTTGCACATAGCCTGACGAAGCAAAGTAACGGATGCTTCCTCGTTGCAGTGGTTTGTTGCGTAACTGCAAAAAACCAGAAGTCAATTTGGTTTTGTTTGTTTTACCTTGGCCGACAGTGCCAAATTTAAAGTGACATAATTTTACCGCTATGGAGTAAAGCAAACAAACGTGCGCGAGAACTTTTTACTTACGCAGCTTTCTGGTTTGCTTAGCCCTATAGGCGGCGGGTAATCGTATTGTTTTGCTTAAGTTTTTCATTTCAGCCACACCACAAACCGCGAAGAACGGTGACTCACATGCGGATTTTGTTTCGCTCATCGCTCACGGATCGTTAGAACAAGACGACAAGTTCTACCAATTAAGAGAGTGAGTTCCTCTTCTGGGAGTGGAATCAACCCTTTAAAACCGACCCGCCAAGATGGAAGGGGCCTCGGTGTGAAGAAAGTGTACGACGTCCGCTGTTTCCGACGGTCTGTTCCAGGCGTTCGTTTTCGACATTTTCGTTCAAAGTTCAGTGGGCATTTTCTGCCAAATTGACGAGCGGGCCAATTCGGGTCGAGAGTGTTTGATAGTGATATAAGGTGGATAAAGTATAGGTGGATAAAGTATATTTCGGGAAATTGGTGGAACCACCCACATACGCGATCAGAATCGAGGGAAAAGTGAAAGTGTCTCCATCGATTCCTTAAGAACGATTCTAAGGGCGGAAAGCTAGTGAATTGTGACGACTTTTTAGTAATAAATAAAATTGTGAGAAGAAACAGATTGATCAATATTCCGAAAAAAAACCAGTGACCAAGCCGGGGGGCCCGCTACACCATCACTAAGAAATTCAGGGAAGCCGACGTTCCATATAAACAAAACATGATTGGCTTTGCGGCCGACGGAGCCAATGTTATGCTGGGCGTTCATTCAGTGGCGTCATTCAGTGGCCGTTCTCCTAAAAAAGATTGTCCGTCGTTGTTCATCATGAAATGTATTTGCCACTCCTTCTCACTTTGTGCATCATATGCTTGCCGAAACATACCGTCACATGTGGAAAACATGGCAAAGGCGTCTACGCATTCTTGGGCAATTGTCCTCTTCGAACGGCGAAGTTCGAAGAACTGCAGAACATCCTAGAGCTTAAACCACTCAAAATGCTGCATCCCAGTGCGACACGCTGGTTGTCGCTGGAAGCTGTTGTGGAGAGGTTACTGGAAAGCTTTACTGATAGATCGACTGTAAGGTTGATCTTGGAAAAATTTTTTGGCTTCTTAGTCTTTTAAAATTTAAATCAACTGTATGGTTTCTTTCTCCAACGTTTCGGTCCTTAACCCTCTAATACCCAAATTTTTATTTTCGACTTAAGTATTATTTTTCGTTATCTAAAATCGTTCTAAACACGTTTTGGGCATTTATTTATTTTTATCCGCAAATTTTTAAATTTTGGTTTTTGATTTTTATAATTTTTATTTTTGAACATCCCTAGCTTTTTTCATTTTTTCTTGAAGCCTTTTCTAGTTGTTGATTTTTGGCAATAATAAAAAATTTAATTGTTACGGTATTTTGAAAAATATTAAATTTTTAATTTTTTTTCGGAGCGTATTTTATTTTCCGTGTAACTAACGGAAAAATAGGTTTGAAATGATTTTAATACCACCAGGCTCTTCGTTTGTGATAGGTTTATCGTAGAAAAATATAAAAGGTACGATTTTTTATATTACACGTTAAATGAAGCCCAGGCATTTGTAGGTTATATAAGAATGCAATTTTTCAAACAATTTCTAAAAATACAAAAAAGTTTCAAGTCATAAAAAACTTTTCTTATATGCGTGTTATGAGTCAAGGTATAAGCCAAAAATAAAATCATTTTGATTTCCGAGCTACGAAAAAATACACAAAATTCCAAAGTGTACCCCGTCTAAAGGCGGGGTTGGGTATTAGAGGGTTAAGGTCCAATAAGGACCGAAACGTTGGAGAATGAAACCATACAGTTGTTTTAAATTGTTAAAAAAGACTGAAAAGCCAGAAATTTTTTCCAAAAGTTACTGGAAAGATATGAAGCTCCTAAGATCTACTTCAGTTACCATGACGCTTCAGTGGACCGAAGGCAGCTTGGGAAAATGGAGCGAAGGAGAAACTCAACAATCCTCTGACTAAGTTGTACTTGACTTTTTTATCATTCATTCTGCCCAAAATAAACAACCTAAACAAACTGTTTCAAGCCGAGAATCCCCAAGTATGTCGATAATATTCGGCAACAAAGCGAATATCTGCTGGCCCTTAAAAACGTCGGGTTCTTCGAGTTGGACAAAAAACACTACTGTGACCTAGACAATATTTACACCGGAGTGAAAGTTCAGAGCAAAATTGAAAATTTCATAAAAGAAAGCGAACAAAGAAGAAAGAAAAAGTTTTCGCATAAACATCATGAACTTCTACATAACAATTGCCAACCAAATATAACAATAAGAGTTAACTTAGATGACGAAATCCTAAATTAGCTAACAATCATTGATCCAGAAAATATAGAAAAGAAAGTGCATAGTTCTCTGTTAACGCTGATCAAGCATTTCACTGATCTGACGAATTTCGCGAGTTGAGATGTATGGACATACCGGATGATGTTGATGAGAACGATGCTCACCAGTTCTGGGGGAATTACTATCGACACGGCGCGTCGACGGTGAATTGGCGTTCTCGTTGCTCCATACCATCATTCCCACTACTTTCGCTACCACATTCGTCGGCCACAGTAGAGAGAATATGGGCCTTCCTTAGCCGAGTGGTTAGAGTCCGCGGCTACAAAGCAAAGTCATGCTGAAGGTGTCTGGGTTCGATTCCCGGTCGGTCCAGGATCTTTTCGTAATGGAAATATCCTTGACTTCCCTGGGCATAGAGTATCATCGTACCTGCCACATGATATACGAATGCGAAAATGGCAACTTAGGCAAAGAAAGCTCTCAGTTAATAACTGTGGAAGTGCTCATAAGAACACTGTACGCGCCCTACGCGTGCAGAATAAGCTATGCAAGCAATCCATCCAAACCAGCCCATCTTATACCAGCGAATAACGCAACGAGACGGTTTGCACCAACTTGTGCATCGAATGGGCGGAGCTTGGGCTTCAACTTGGTTGGCTGTTACAGCTGTAGAGAAAAATATATAAGCACATTCATTGTTTCAATATGCATTCAGTCTTAATAAAACCATTCCCGCGACAACATCAAAAAGTAAAAGTCTTTTCTGAACGAGAGCCGAAGAGTGTGGTGACAGTGAGCCAGACCGGTCAACGAGGCGATCGGTTGGCATTTTTTCCCTTTCCTTTTTCTCTGCTTCCACGAGATCGTGAGCCGAGACGGCGACGAGTGTGCCTGTGTCTCTCTCCCTTTCGGGTCAGCGTTGGCGAGTCATCGCGAAGAGTGTGTGTGTGCGCCGCTCATCCGAGCCGGCGTTGTCGAGCAAGACAGTGAACGTGTTGCGTCTTGTTCGGCGTTCCTCTTTTCTTCGTTCGTCAAACGATTGGTGTGCGGCGGTGCTGTTCCAGTGAAGCGAAGCTGCTGTGGTGGTGCTGTTCGGTCGAAATTGCTAATGCGACGATTCACAGGAGTGTGCCGGGAGTTGCTAAGATAATATTATAGAGTCGTTTTCACGATTAGGCTACACTCCTGGTGATTTATCGTTAGCGAGCAAGCGATCACGACCCGAAATTGGAAGGTGTGAGGCACAAAGCTGGAAGTGTGAACGTATTTTCGGCATCCTTGCCGTGCCCGCATAATCATGAACCGTATTTCAACTATTTCACAAACTGTCCATTACTATTCAAAACAATATCGGGATAATTCCAAATAACATAAAAAATAACAATAAATCAACCCTACCATGAACCGTTATCACTGTTTCGCAAATTGTAATCGGGAAAATAACAATATGGGTAATAGGCGGTTAAGTTATGTAACCATACAAAAACGTCGATTTCTTCAAACAAATTTTTTCGTTTACAGTTTGCCAAATGACGGATATATTGTCCATTTTTTCGTGCAATCCACCATTATGCAAACTGTTATAATATTGCTCAACTATAAAATAAAAATGAAAACGAATAATGTTTGCGTAATTATTTATTTATGGTACGTTATGGTAATTTAACAATATGCGATACTGTACTGATACATTTAAATAATAAGATGAATACTTTTCAAATGTGACAATAAATTTTTATTTCAACTATAAATCAATAAAGCAAATTGTTTTATTATTTTTTTATAAATGAAGAATTATTCAGCTACGCTTTCAATAATAAATCAGGAATTATTCAGGTTATAGGAGCGAAGGATAGTCACAGCATTTTTCCGAAATACGCTGCTCACAAGCATTAGTTGTATGGTCCAAAACCCAGCCATCTGGATTATCTAACGCATCCGAGTTGATTTCATACATGGAAAGCACACGTAGCTTCCACTTCCGCTTCCACCAGATAACTTCCAGAAGGGTTGACATCTTCCTTGAATGGTGGTACTTGATATGTTTCTGTGAGTATGAGTTCAGCGGAAGACGAATAGCTGTTTTGATGATCCTCCGATTCGAAATTGGTCTGATTTTCCAGAAACTGCAGAGAAAGAAACGTTTCAAAACTTGAGTTGACAATATTTATATTAAATTTTACCTGAGAGCAGTGGGACGATCATTTGACGACGCTTTCCATTCAGCTTCCGCTCATGGTCTCAGACTTGGTTTCGCTGCAATTGACGAAAATCTTGGGCAATATTGTTTTTGGGTCAAATACGGTTGACTACTTACGTTCCGTATGGCCTTTAAACAGTGCGGCATTGGAAGTAGGCAACAATACCGCTTGGCAATTCCTCTAAACCGTGGAAACAGCACAAACTCGCGAATGCTCAGTAGATTTCTGTTTATTTTTATTTATTTTTTCGAACTTTATCGGTTTCCAATCTGTGCAGAAAAATGCACGCTAATAAAACATCAACTCAGCGATTGTGTCTTTCTCGTACAACAATAAAAAAATATTTTTTTTTTATTTTTACAAATTTTGGCTAAAAAGAAAACAATTTGGGTTTTTTTTTTTTGGAATATGTCACAATAATTCTGTAAAAACATATGCATTATTCTTTCAATATAAATATTAAAAGTTCTTTCATTCGCTTGCAGCTACTGATAATATTTTAGGCGTGCTTAATAAAAATCACTCACAAATACCAAGGTGGGTTACTGTTTACCAAACTGTTGGAAATAAGTTATATATGGTAAAAGGCACATGTGTAAAATTTGTTGTGGATATATAAGCAAAAAATCATTTGACAAAAGGATGCAAAACATTTCAACAATATCCACAAATTTTCTTTCCGATATAGTTGAACAACATCAGCACAGTAAGTTATATTTTCACTGTTCGGTATGGATTACATAAACAACACTTTATAGTTATTAGCTTTGCGTTTTATATTGTTCAACACAATAGCAACTGTTTGTGAAACGTTGACCTTAACAGGTACAGGATACTTACTGTTAGCAATATGTGGCAAATTGTATTTTTCTATGCGGGTGGTCCTTCGTCGGAGTGTTCCTGTGCTGGTGACCGCAACGTGTGCGGTTGTCGGCATTCCGTTGGTGGCTGTGGCGTGCACGGCTGCTGGTGGTGTGTTTCCTGCGCTGGTGACCGTGACGTGCACGGTTGTCGGCAATCTCGTCTGCGTCGGACTGCTTGTGGCTGTGATGTGCACGGCTATTGGTGGCTCGATCACGAGGTAAGTGTGACGATTTCCCTCCTGAGTGTATTGAGAGTTTGAGTACCCAACATTTGGTCCGAATCGAACCGGATAATAATCAGTGATACGTCCATTCGAGACTAAGAAAGTGTTTCCCTCCATCACGAGACTGTGTTCCTCCTACCGTGATAAATTCGTGACCCTTTCGAACTGAATTAAGAGAGTTGTGTTCTTCGCGAACATTCGTGAGCCCTCCCATTGAGACCTTTGTCAAGCGCGCTCTTGTCAATAGTGAATCGTAGTACAGTGGTACCCAAGTGTAGTGAAAAGTAAGAGCCCTCTGTGAATGAACTAAAGTGAAGTGATAGAAGCGAAATAGCCCTGTGAAAGTGTGAAACAGTGATAGTGTGACCATGGAAAACCTGAAGCAGTTGATCCACCAGCGTGGACAAGTGAAAGCGCGTGTGACGACGATCGTTCAGAAGCTGAACGAAGCTATCGAGCATCCCGAAACGACGAGTGCCTCCCAGTTGAAAGCTTTTGAGAAGAAGTTGGAGTTGCATTATTCGGAGTATTCGGCGAAGCATGATTCGATCATGGCTCAGTGTCCGAATGTGAGCGTAGCAGAACAAGATGAGAAGCTAGAGGAGTTTGATGAGCTGCATACTGACGCGCTAGTGAAGCTTAATCGGCTAGTGGATTACTTCCGTGCCGAACCCGCCAACAATCGAGTTCCCCAAGTGATTGTGACGCAACAACCTCTCAGAACCCCGATCCCAACTTTTGATGGGAAGTACGAAGGTTGGCCGAAATTCAAAGCCCTTTTCAACGATTTGGTTGGAAAATGTGGTGACTCCGACGCAACCAAGCTGCAGTACCTGGATAAAGCGTTGATTGGTGAAGCTTCCGGCATTCTTGATGCGAAGATCATCAACAACAACAATTACGAGCAAGCATGGCAGTTGCTGGAAGATCGTTTCGAGAACCCACGAGTGATTATCGACACCCATATTTCCGGGCTGTTGTCGATGAAACCGATTGCCAAGCAGAGCTACAAGGAGCTGAGAGACCTCGTCGATACCTGCAATCGTCATGTGGAAGGATTGCGGTTTTTGGAACAAGAAGTCAGCGGAACAGCTGGCTTGATAGTGGTGAAGATTTTGTCCATGTGTCTTGATGGTGAAACGCGGAAGCAGTGGGAGCTAACCATGGATCATGGAGAACTGCCTGACCTTGACGAGACCATGAAGTTCCTCAGAAGTTACTGCCAAGTCCTTGAGAGGTGTGAAATCGACAAGATGCCTTCTTCCAAAGTTATCGCCAAACCACCTGTGATGGCGAAGACCAGCTTTTCGCCTAGATCGTCCCATCCTGCAACTTCGACTCCAGTGGAGAACATGTGTGAGATATGCCAAGGCCAGCACTGCAACTATAAGTGTCCGTCCTTCTTGAGTATGAGTGTTGATCAGCGTGTTACCAAAGTGAAGCAATCCGGGCTGTGTTTCAACTGTCTCCGGAAAGGCCATCAAATCAAGGCTTGTCCTTCGGATAAGTCATGCTCGAAGTGTTACAAAAGGCATCATTCCATGCTGCATTTCGAGCAAGTGCCCCAACCAGTACCGATTCCGCAGAATTTGAATGTATCGTCTCAGCAACCAGAAGTGAAGACGGCAGTAGCGTCTGCTGTTCCCGAGGAACCTGTGTCTACAGCGTGTTCCAGTGTTCAGCGTCGAGCAAAGCATGTGTTCCTGATGACGGCGTTGGTGAACGTAGCTTCAAAGAGTGGAAAGGTGTTCAAGCTGCGTGCCCTTCTCGATTCTGGGTCCCAGGTCAACCTAGTATCCGAGGCTGCTGTTAAACTGCTAGGGCTGCCTAAGTACCCCGCCAATGTACCAGTTGTAGGAGTAGGTGGTGCCAAATCTCAAATCCGCCATCGTGTGATTCTGAAGCTATTTTCCGACTACGCCAACTTTGAAGGAGACTTGGACTGTTTAGTGACAACGAAGGTGACTGGACGGATTCCATCCGTTCCGGTAAACGTTTCTGAGTGGAAATTTCCGACTGGCATTGTGTTGGCCGATCCCAATTTCAACGAACCGAGAGATGTGGATTTGTTGATTGGTGCCGAGCTATTTTTCCGTATCCTGAAGCAAGCACAACTGAAACTTTCGGAAGAACTACCTTCACTTTATGAGACCCAGTTTGGATGGGTTATCGCCGGTGCGTTTGAGGAGTCCGGCGATGAGGCTGTTAACGTGTTGTGTGCCACAAGTGAGGACCCGTTACTGAAAAGTATCCAGAGATTTTTTGAGCAAGAAGAACTTCCAGAAGTGAAAGTGCCAACGAGTGAAGAGCAGGAGATTGAAGATCATTTCCGTAAAACGTATCGACGAGATGTGGGTGGCCGATTCGTGGTTCAGCTACCGTTCCGCGAGTCTGTCAATCAGCTAGGAAACTCTCGACCATTAGCAATGAAGAGATTTCTAGCAAGCGAGAAGCGTCTAGCCAACCAACCAGAGACGAAGCAGATGTACCAAGCTTTCATGAAGGAATACGAAGGTCTTGGTCATTGCCATGAGATTCGTGAGGAAGATGATCACCCTTCTCAACAGAATTATTATTTTCCACATCATGCTGTACTCAAACCTTCGAGTTCCAGCACAAAGTTACGTGTTGTGTTCGATGGCAAGGCGAAGTCTAACGGGCTATCCCTTAACGATGTGTTGATGATTGGCCCCAAAATCCAGAGTGATCTATTTTCCATCGTACTGCGATTCCGAAAGCATCTCTATGCATTTTCAGCAGACGTTGAGAAAATGTATAGGCAAGTGAAGATCGATCCAAGCCAGACGCACTACCAGCGCATCTTCTGGCGTGACAATCCAACGGAACCGATACGAGTAATGGAGTTATCGACAGTGACCTACGGGACGGCACCAGCATCCTTCCTTGCAGTGAGGTCCATGATTCAACTAGCGAGAGACGAAATGACCAATTTTCCTGAAGCTGCAGAGGCCATACTAGAAGATTGTTATATGGATGACATTCTGAGTGGCTCTTCAACATTAGAATCCACAAGGCAGCTGCGATGCGATATTGCGGATCTTCTGATGAAAGGCAAATTCCCCATCCGAAAGTGGTGTTCAAACGATGATGAGGTGCTTGAAGGAATTCCGGATGAGGATCGAGAGAAGCTAGTTCGTATTGAGGAGTCTGGTGCCAACGAAACTATTCGAGCCCTTGGTGTTTTGTGGAATCCCAAAAGTGATAAGTTTTTGTTCTGGAGAAGTCCGGAATCGATACAACCCGACGAGCAGGTAACGAAAAGGAATGTCCTCTCTCAAATAGCAAGGCTTTTCGACCCTCTCGGCCTGATATCGCCGGTAATTGTGTTGGCCAAGTCTATCATGCAGCAGCTATGGGCAGATGGTTTGGACTGGGACGAGAAACTTGAGAACGAGTTGTTAAATAGGTGGATGACCTTTTATCAGTCACTTGTGCAGCTCAACGAGATTCAAGTGCCGAGATGTGTTGTGATTCCTGGAGCGCATCGTATTGAGATCCACGGTTTTTGTGATGCCTCAGGTACTGCCTACGGTGCATGTCTTTATCTGCGCTGTGTCCAAGAGAATGGAGAAGTCTCTGTTAGATTGTTGTGCAGTAAATCGAGGATTGCTCCATTGCGTCGTCTCACCATGCCCAGACTGGAGTTGTGTGCCGCTGTCGTTCTGGCCAGACTAATCAGCGTAGTGTTGCCTATATTGAAACTCGAAGTCGACGATATCCGATTGTGGTCTGATAGCCAGATTGTTCTGGCATGGATAAAGAAGAGTCCCGAACAACTTCAAATCTACGTCAGAAACCGAGTAACAGAGATCAACAAACTGACCAGTGACTATGAGTGGAAATATGTCAGGTCGGAGAGTAATCCGGCAGACCTGGTGTCCAGAGGATGTTACCCAAGAGTGTTGAGTTGTTCCGAAATTTGGTGGAACGGCCCACTATTTCTGCAAGCTGACGATTACGAGATCCAGGAGACTCCAGCGATCAAGGATGAAGAATTACCGGAAATGAAGGAAGTGCAAGTGTGTAATCCAGCAAACGAGGTAGAAGAAGAGCCAGTGTTTGACCGATGTGGCACGTTTTTCAAACTGCAACGTGTACTGGCACAAGTGGTGCGATTTACTCGACTGGTACGTGTGAAAAAGGAGGACCGCATCAATTTCCGTTACGTTTCCGTGCACGATATGCGAAAGGCAATGCAGTATATAGTGAGAGTTTTGCAGAAAAGTGAGTTAAGGCAAGAGATCCAGTGTGTTCAGCGCAAGGAATTGCCGAAACAGCTTGCGAATCTGCAACCATTTTTGGATGAAGAAGGTTTCTTGCGCGTTGGTGGGCGTCTACAGAACTCCAAGTTACCATTTGACGCCAAGCACCAGTTGTTACTTCCAAAAGATCATCGAGTGACCGAGATGCTGATTCGTCAGTACCACGAGGACAGACTTCATGAAGGACCATCCGGTCTACTGGCAGCAATAAGGCAGAAGTATTGGCTGGTCAACGCTCGGTCCGCCATTCGAAAGGTGACACGCAGCTGCGTAAAATGCTTCCGGACTAAGCCACGAGATGTTCAACCCTTAATGGGAAATCTACCGGAAGAACGTGTGAATTCAGCAGCAGCGTTCGAATTCACCGGTGTTGATTACGCCGGTCCGGTAACAGTGAAAGAAGGCAGATACAAGCCGAAGCAAATCAAGGCATACATCGCTCTTTTTGTGTGCCTTGCGACGAAATCTATCCACCTCGAGTTAGTTTCGGATTTGACAACCGAAGCTTTCCTTTCAGCCTTAGATCGTTTTGTCAACCGACGTAGACTGGTGCGCAAAATGATGTCAGATAACGCGACCAATTTTGTCGGCGCATCCAAGGAGCTCCACCAGCTGTTCTTGATGTTCCGTGATGAAACCGAGAAGGCAAAGATCGACGATTTCCTGCTCAAACGTGACATAGAGTGGGAATTCATTCCGCCAAGATCCCCAAACTTTGGGGGTTTATGGGAAGCAGGTGTCAAGGTTATCAAGTCCCACCTACATCGAACTTTGGGAAACGCGATTTTGACGTTTGAGGAGTTTGGAACGGTTCTAACTCACATTGAAGCCGTTGTGAACTCGAGGCCGTTGTATTCAATGTCTGACGACCCAAACGATCCACTTCCAATAACTCCTGCTCATTTGATGATTGGAAGACCATTGGAGCCGATTGTGAAGCCATCGTATACCGGAATACCAGTGAACCGTTTATCCCGTCATCAGTATATGAACCATTTGCGTGAACAGTTTTGGGCTAAGTGGTCAAGAGACTATTTGTCATCGCTTCAATCAAGGGCAAAATGGACGAAAAGTGAAGTTAATGTGAAAATGGGTACCATTGTGCTACTGATGGAGGACAATTTACCGGTTCAATCTTGGAGGCTGGGAAAAATCGTTGCACTTTACCCGGGGAAAGACAAAGTGATCCGAGTCGCCGACGTGAAGACTTCCGTGGGTGTTTTTCGTCGTTCCGTCCGAAAGTTAGCGCCCTTACCCATCATCGATAACGACGAGCAGAGGATTTCCGCTTTTGGAATTGCATTCCAACCGGCGGGAGTATGTACGCGCCCTACGCGTGCAGAATAAGCTATGCAAGCAATCCATCCAAACCAGCCCATCTTATACCAGCGAATAACGCAACGAGACGGTTTCCACCAACTTGTGCATCGAATGGGCGGAGCTTGGGCTTCAACTTGGTTGGCTGTTACAGCTGTAGAGAAAAATATATAAGCACATTCATTGTTTCAATATGCATTCAGTCTTAATAAAACCATTCCCGCGACAACATCAAAAAGTAAAAGTCTTTTCTGAACGAGAGCCGAAGAGTGTGGTGACAGTGAGCCAGACCGGTCAACGAGGCGATCGGTTGGCATTTTTTCCCTTTCCTTTTTCTCTGCTTCCACGAGATCGTGAGCCGAGACGGCGACGAGTGTGCCTGTGTCTCTCTCCCTTTCGGGTCAGCGTTGGCGAGTCATCGCGAAGAGTGTGTGTGTGCGCCGCTCATCCGAGCCGGCGTTGTCGAGCAAGACAGTGAACGTGTTGCGTCTTGTTCGGCGTTCCTCTTTTCTTCGTTCGTCAAACGATTGGTGTGCGGCGGTGCTGTTCCAGTGAAGCGAAGCTGCTGTGGTGGTGCTGTTCGGTCGAAATTGCTAATGCGACGATTCACAGGAGTGTGCCGGGAGTTGCTAAGATAATATTATAGAGTCGTTTTCACGATTAGGCTACACTCCTGGTGATTTATCGTTAGCGAGCAAGCGATCACGACCCGAAATTGGAAGGTGTGAGGCACAAAGCTGGAAGTGTGAACGTATTTTCGGCATCCTTGCCGTGGTCCTTCGTCGGAGTGTTCCTGTGCTGGTGACCGCAACGTGTGCGGTTGTCGGCATTCCGTTGGTGGCTGTGGCGTGCACGGCTGCTGGTGGTGTGTTTCCTGCGCTGGTGACCGTGACGTGCACGGTTGTCGGCAATCTCGTCTGCGTCGGACTGCTTGTGGCTGTGATGTGCACGGCTATTGGTGGCTCGATCACGAGGTAAGTGTGACGATTTCCCTCCTGAGTGTATTGAGAGTTTGAGTACCGTAATTCGGGGTGTAGTTGATCAGCGGGGAGAAGTTGATCATTCCCGTACCCACATGTATAGACTGTTATAAGAGCTATGCCACGATTTAAATTATCACAATTTCTGAGTTGTGGCATTACCTGATAGCTACTCTTGATTTTCATAAATTCGGTTTGGCATTCAAGGTAATTATTTCATGGAAAAACAGATTTTTTAGGAAATGTTTCATGAACTGTTGAAGGGTTCTTCTCCAAACAATTGACTTTTTGCACGGCTATACAAAGCTACAGTTTTAATAAACTGTTTCATACATTTCAGATGTGTTTTTTGTACCCAGTTTCGAATTTGTATTCAGGATACAAATTCTTATTTTAGAGAAAAAATGATCTTTTTGCAAGAGGATTGCTGACTACAAAGAAAATTGCCTACCTTTAGGCGTTTAATGTGGTGTAATCTGTAATTCACAACTTTCAATAAAAAAATTATCCGATTTATCAATACGTTGTAAGATTTTCAAGCCTTGATTCAGATTCAGAGACCCCAAATTTAGTGAATAGCATACTTCTTTATTTTAGGAAACCTATCGCAGTAATTGATCAACTTCACCCCGGAATTAAAAACACCACTTTTTGATCTCCAAAAATTGTTTTTGTTATTACGATAACAATTCGTCAAAATTTCGTTTGTATAATTCGTTAAACATTCAATCAGTACAGGTTTTAAAAATATTTGGATGATAATACATGCATCCCACTAGGAATTATAGCATAGAATCGCTTAAAAGTGATCAACTTCCCCCCAGTTTACGGTACCCAACAAACACTAAGCTGAGAAGCAGGCTCTGTCCCAGTGAGGACGTAAATGCCAAGAACAAAAGAGAATAGAGAGAATATTTTCAATCTACAACCTAAATAAAATTAAAAGGAACAGAATTACTACTATTAACATGGGTTGAATTTTAGCCGCTAAAGAATCTCTGATCGAATTTATATAGAGTAGAGTAGAGTAGAGTTGGTTCTGGTTTGGTCTCAATTTTGTCTCAGGGACAAAGTCTCTAAAGTTCCTATTTCCAAAAAACTCAGTCACTTCTAGCCCTGAAATTTAGAAAATTTGATTGTTTTCGATTTAAATGCAAATAATCCATCATAATGTCAAAAATTTACAAAATTTAAATATTAGACGTGAATAATCGATTATATAAGTTTTCGATTAACTGGGGTCTAGAACTTTATTCAAATATGTAGCAAATTAGTTTTGTAACGAGAAAAGTGTTCCATAATTTCCATATAAACTACAAATGGCGTGTGCACAACCAAATTTTTTTTCAAATCACTTTAAATTTTGAGAGAACGATTTTCATAGGGGAGCGAAAGCCTCAAAATTTGCATCGGTCCAATGAACACGATTCAATGAAGTGATTAGACATGTTTTAAATAATTTGACTTCTTGGCAGGTCATATGATTAAAATATTACGGATACAATTTAGAAAACAGCGGTAAACGTAATATTTATTGAAAAATATTGTCACAAACATAATTCTTTTTTTTTTGCCCATTGAGTTGTCGTAAGCATCTAAACGGCCCATTGGTACCATTTGAGGTTTCTTCACTGAACGTGGGCCAAAAATGAATAGTACATGATCGGTTTCGCACAAGTATGCAGTAATTATTAACGTTGAGGATGAAACACTGATGGACATGAAAGTTCCGTTCAGTTGACAATAATGATCAGAGCTCTTACAAACGATATAAAAATGAAGTCTACTTATCAAGTTATTTCTTATTTAGTTGAATAAATCTTAAGGTTTGATATTGTTCCACCTTGAAATAGCTTCAACATGCATTTTAAAAATCTGGAAGATTGTAACACTATTGAATCAAAATTATTTTTTATCCATCTGAAATTAGAGTATTTCTAGAACCTGGAATTATTTCGTACAACCTCCAAACCTGGAAATATCAAGAAATTTCATTTTCGTAAACGAGTACACACCCTGATTTAGTTAAATCTGTGTGGCAGAACATAGTTGATGAATGATTTTCGCCATTTTCATGTGCTGTTCTGGACTTGAACCTGCTTGCAGGTTTCATGCTCGATTGGCTTCTAATTGTTGACGGCTCGCGCTTCTCCTAATTGAGATTCGCTATTAATAATAACATTTTCGTGTATGCAACTCTTGATGGCCGAAGTTCCCAATGATAATTGAAAAATGTAAACATGGAAGACATTGGAAGACATTTTTTCGTGATATTGGAAGACATTTAAAAAAAAATCACCTGACATCCCTTGATAAGACGATTCCGAAACAAACGCCAAAACGTATGCTTTCGCAAGCACACGTCAGATAATTTGCTGTTATAGAGTTTTGATTCATAATATGAGCTGATTTGATCCATAATAGGGATCTTCCTTTCCCTCTGATCCACATCTGTGGGGTGGACATTGTTTGAAATTTCTATCGAAACCGATACTTTTTCGTAAAGAACCGCGAATTTTGAGGTGTATTCCCAAAAACAACTATATTCTGCTGTACCAGGGAGGTTATAAGGACTGTTCATTATATAAAGTGGACACCTTGTGCATGCTGTATATTTTTAATTTATGAATGAAATTTCAATCGGTTTACTGCACATCGTTCGACTAGTATTGTACAATGTAGTGATAATAAAAAATTCTCCAAAATAATTGAATTTCACAGGAATATGTAACAACGATTAGAAAGGTCGATTTTTGGAGGTTATCAAAATCAATGGTTGTTAGAAATTGGCTGGAAAATTCGACAATTTATTTTGTTTATTTTCTAAAAAGGCTTGTTCTTCGAAAGCATCATCAATCAGAAGCCTGATAGAAAATATCAAGTTATTTTTGGAAGAACAGTTTTACAGATATAATAAAATCATGTTTCCCCTATATTTTTTAGAGAAAACTATTTTAAATTTGAAGGGAACTGATATGAGTAGATTTTTTAGTTTTAAAGTACGTCCTGATGGAAGTCCTAATATAGTATTAATATGAAAAATAACTCACGCCTTCATAGAGTTACTTATTTAATCCCCACGTCACAGTTAAAGCACAATAAAAAAAAAACTATTGCTTTATTCTTAGAAGACCTTTCAAAGTACATTGACAATCATCAAAATTGGCAACACTGCTGTAATAAAATCATTTCATTTTCCGCACATTATTTTCATAATATGTTATTCTGAGATTACCAATTGAAATATTCGGAGAAAATCATTTACAATTTGCTGTAGATCAATAAATATGCGGCCACGGTTTTCAAAGTATGAGACTTTTTAGTAAAACTACCATAAACAGTAAAATTTGTACTTAAGACATTGGTTTAAACGCACGATTTAGCTCTCGTTTATACACATATAGTTTCTTTAGTACCGTATAACGGGGTAACTTTGATAATGCGGGTAACTTTGATAGTGCGAGACCCACGGCATACTTAACGAAATAACAAAGTTTCCGTTAATCAGTTAAGCAAAGAGAATGCAAAAGTAACGAGTATTACTATAACACTTTATGTCAAAGCTATTTTCAGTGGAATCAAGTACATTTGAGGATTTATTTGCAAATATTAAAAATTTACAAGATTTTAGCATTTTTGAAACGCTCACAAACAATCTGTTCTACGATCACTAATTGATGGAGTCATAATGAGTTCGTCGCTTATTCTTGACAGCCTAGTTGTAGTAGAACATGAATTCGGTCTCAAATCTCTTAGCGAAAACCATTTTTACAAATTGGGACCATTTTTGTAATCTAAGTCAGAAATTTCCATATAGCGTTAAACGCCTAGAGGTATGCAATGCCCTATAAATGTTCCGTAATTGATTCAATTTTGTTCGATTTATACTCCATTATCAATGTTACCCCAAAACGGAAAACCGATTTTCGATTATATGAAAAATTATATATCCATTCAGAATAATCTTTTGGCAATCTATCAACTGCAATCGATAGCTAGGATACCAGTACTTGTTTTAAAAATATAAATTATAATTCTTTGAAACAGCATGCCTAAATATTCAAGTTTTCTTCGAAAAAAAACTATCAAAGTTACCCCGTTTTACGGTAATCCGAACTAGTTTTGAACACGCTTTTTACTTTTCTCTTTTGCTGGGAGTGAAAGGATGGTGTATCAGCAAATTTGGCCATAAATGGGTAAATCACTAAAGTAACCTAATGTCAGAGAATGGTGGAATATAATTGATCTTTTTAAAGCTATACTTTTAGTGGAATAGTAAAGAATACGAAGATACAATTTGTTTATAAAAATTAGGATTTTTGTTTTGCGAAAAATAATGTTAAACTTTGACAAACAGCTTTTCTTAGGAGTTTTTGGAAAAACTATTTAGCTCTTCAACCAAAAGCATTTCCTAAGATCATATATGTTCATAGCATTGTAGAATAATAGTTGAACGATGCACAGAAAACCGATTTCGATTTTATCAAAAAATAAAAAAAGATATAGCATAAACAAAGTGTCCACTTTATAAAATGAACAGTCCTTATTGTTTTATACAACATCACCATGGTTTTTAATCTTATTTTGTTCTGAAAATGCCCCTTAGTTGATCCATAACTATGGGGTGACTGTACTCGAATTCAACAATTCAATCGGCCCTTTTCAGAGCAAACAAAAGTGTACTAAAGAGTTAATTCTGTGATATTTCCACATAATTCATCTCGTAGCGTCATACAATATCTGATTTGTTACAAATAATTGTCAATACGGCAATTTGAGAATATTCCCGAGGACGCTGCTGCAGTGCCGTCGGGATGTAATAACAACATAATGCTCATCTAGTACATCCCTTGCCTAGATATCAGTTTCATATAGCCTATTTCCCAGATCAGAAAGCGAAGAATACGAACAGGAGGAGCATCATCTGCTATCCTAAGGGTATAAAGGGTATAAAGTATCGAATTCGGTGTCATTCCATTTTCGCTTTCGAACTGGTAAGAGCTCCTCCGAACCTGCTTAGCTCCTCGCTACCAGAGGTACAAAGCTGTTGATCATCAAGTTGTTGAAAATTTAGCGTCCGGTTTGTGAAATCGCTCAAGATTTCAAAATTGACTCGCGCTTCCAGAATTGGCCTTGCAAGAATCGGCGCGCTATCGCAAGAACCGGACGGGGAGGGTTCCAACATGTGCGCCGTCAAAATGTGTCCGTGTTACTCGAATCTAACAGTTCAATCGGCCCTTTAGTTAATCGTGTAATATTTCCTAATGTGTATACCACATACATGCTATAACCACTTAATTCTTCTCGTAGCATCATACAATATATGATTTGATATGAATAATTGACAATACGGCAAATTGAAATTTACAGTGGCAATGACCATATCGATGACACGGGAACTTCTCCGAACGGAGAGCTCCTCGCTGTTCTTAAATTCACAATATATACAATATATACATTCTGAATATAACTAAAAGAAAATTGCAATCATGACAATTTACTAAAATTCAAATGCAGCAAATCACTGTTGCCACTGAGAGAAGCTAATTTGTGATATAGCGTAAGTGTTCCCTTAGTTGTGGGTGTTCCTATAGTTGCGGTAGTGCCGTTTTCACTTATTTTATTATATTAGCCACCAATAGGGTGACCATCTCCTGAAGACTCAAAATCAGGACATTTAAAAATTTTCACAACTTAGGGTGCTTTGGCATTGGGGGTTTTTTCTCGGTCAAATCGACTGAAACTTTGCAAAAAGAAGGATTTTAATACGATGCCTGCTGTGGCTATATATGAGGTCAGTAGTTTTCAAAAACCCCACTGCGAAAGAAAATCAAAAGTGCCAAGAATAGGATCCGGCCCTACCTGTGCAAGTACTGTTTTAAAATTTCAAATATGACTCATATCCCCAATTCCCAATAGCATTTTCAAAGATTTTTTTTCACAATTTTCAATGTCGATGACTTGTAGTGTAAAATTACGAGACACTTCTGATTAGCAAGCATGAGAATACGTACAAATTCTTCAATATAACTAGGTAGGCAATAATAATCCTTTAAAAATACACAAAATTCCAAAGTGTACCCCGTCTAAAGGCGGGGTTGGGTATTAGAGGGTTAAGGTCCAATAAGGACCGAAACGTTGGAGAATGAAACCATACAGTTGTTTTAAATTGTTAAAAAAGACTGAAAAGCCAGAAAATTTTTCCAAAAGTTACTGGAAAGATATGAAGCTCCTAAGATCTACTTCAGTTACCATGACGCTTCAGTGGACCGAAGGCAGCTTGGGAAAATGGAGCGAAGGAGAAACTCAACAATCCTCTGACTAAGTTGTACTTGACTTTTTTATCATTCATTCTGCCCAAAATAAACAACCTAAACAAACTGTTTCAAGCCGAGAATCCCCAAGTATGTCGATAATATTCGGCAACAAAGCGAATATCTGCTGGCCCTTAAAAACGTCGGGTTCTTCGAGTTGGACAAAAAACACTACTGTGACCTAGACAATATTTACACCGGAGTGAAAGTTCAGAGCAAAATTGAAAATTTCATAAAAGAAAGCGAACAAAGAAGAAAGAAAAAGTTTTCGCATAAACATCATGAACTTCTACTTAACAATTGCCAACCAAATATAACAATAAGAGTTAACTTAGATGACGAAATCCTAAATTAGCTAACAATCATTGATCCAGAAAATATAGAAAAGAAAGTGCATAGTTCTCTGTTAACGCTGATCAAGCATTTCACTGATCTGACGAATTTCGCGAGTTGAGATGTATGGACATACCGGATGATGTTGATGAGAACGATGCTCACCAGTTCTGGGGGAATTACTATCGACACGGCGCGTCGACGGTGAATTGGCGTTCTCGTTGCTCCATACCATCATTCCCACACTACTTTCGCTACCACATTCGTCGGCCACAGTAGAGAGAATATGGGCCTTCCTTAGCCGAGTGGTTAGAGTCCGCGGCTACAAAGCAAAGTCATGCTGAAGGTGTCTGGGTTCGATTCCCGGTCGGTCCAAGATCTTTTCGTAATGGAAATATCCTTGACTTCCCTGGGCATAGAGTATCATCGTACCTGCCATATGATATACGAATGGGTTGCAAAATGGTGAGTCGACAACCAGGAAGGAGCGTCCAACATAGCTCTGGTCCTCACAAGCCCCTACCTCACGCTTCCACGGGTCTAACGATGACAAAGACCGCCAGCAAAGGGTTGCGTACTTAGCTGGTAGTGCAACCTGGGCACTGTTGTCCTTCTGACATCAGCTAGAGTGAGGAGGTGCCAGGTGGGAGCTTGGGATTTTTACCCTTCCCAAGCGAAACTTGTACATACAGCCGTATGGAATACCACCTTTAGTACTTCCTTCGGGAGGTAGCCGAGCGTCTGGTCCATCTGACCAGGGGCTCAAGCACGGTCTACCTAGGATGTGGCGGGGGTTCATCAGTGGGCTCTGGTGAATCTCTACAAAAAACCACATATCTGCAAGTAACCCTGAACAAGCGACCTGGTACCGCTTTCAAAGTGCCTTAGCCCAACCATTGGAGTGCCAACCGGCACATTAGGATCGATGCCAGTAAGATCCTAATTAGGGCATACTGGCTGCAAGGACAAGGACAAGGTCAAGGACTGTATCAACACGACGCTATAGAGCTGACAATCGCTTTATTCCACTTCCTTAGTAAGAATGGGTGACACTATTCTGAAACGGCAGGTGGGCTAATGGAACGGTTGCCCCCGTCCCGTTAAAACCGTGGCAGGCCTCCTAGTACGTTCAAAGCTCGCCACCTTAGCTGGTGGAAGTAGGCTCAGATGGATATTCCTGACTGGCGTCGATCTGGCTCTGAACCCGGTACCCCATGAAGGACCGTGTCAGCCCTCGCGTGGACCTTACTGCAAGCAAAGATACCCACGGGATCACAAGGACGACTACTTACGACGGGTGGAGATAGCGGCTTGGAGGGGGGACCCTTAAGCATGGAAGTGAATAACATCAACGTAGGTGAAGCAGCGAATCCGTTCGCAAAAAGTGGCTTGCCGAGGTCGCTACCGAAGCAAGGCCAACAGCAGGAGCTGGAACAGCAGCAGCTGGAACACCAGCAGGGCGAAGATGAGCTGCACGAGCAGCGAACACGTGAACAGGAGCGGCGGGATAAGTCGCAAAGTGAGCAGGAGCAGCGTGAGAGACAGCAGCAGCATCAGCTGCAAAGTGCGTGGAAGTTACCCCCGAGCCAATCGAAGGTGGAAGCGGCGAAAACCGTCGTAGATGAGCTTCGAGAATTCGTCGATAAGAGGCACAACGTTCACAAAGACATTAAGGACCTCGTGGCAAGGATTCAAGGAACCCTCGGATCCGCCGTCAAGGACTGGAGGAAAGTGATGCAGAGGATTGATGCTGTTGAAACCGAGTTAGCGGCGACCAAAAAGGCCCTGGCAGCTGCGGTAGTGCAGCCGGCAAAAACCGGCATAGCCCCTCGGAAAGATAGCAAGGGGAAAGAAAGGTCAGCGGGAATAGGAACTACGCCAAGTTTCACCCCTAAAAGACATAGGTCGTCACCAGGAGACGAAAGACAGGCTGTACCCAAGAAGCCGAAAAATGCAAATCCAAAACCGGCGGATGAAGTGCTCAGTGGGGGACCCGGCGATATCCCATGGCAAGAGGTCCGGAACAAGAAGAAGAGAGGCAAACAGAAGAGTGCCAGAAAGCAAAGGCCAATCAGGAAGAAGGCAAAATGCGAAGCTGTCGTCGTCAAAACTAGCGAGGACACTTATGCTGAAGTCTTGCGGGCCATGAGGACGGACCCTCAACTAAAGGAGTTTGGTGCCGACGTTCAGAAGATCAGACGCACCCAGACGGGAGACATGCTCATCGAGCTAAAAAAAGACTCGGTGAACAAAAGCTCGACATACAAAGAGCTAACCGAGAGAGTCATGGGCGAAAAGGTGCAGGTGAAAGCCATGTGCCCTGAAGTGACACTCCAATTGCGGGATCTGGATTGGATCACCACCGAAGAGGAAGTAAGGACCGCCATAAAGGAACAGTGCGATCTGGAAACGGTGCAGATGACAGTACGGCTAAGAAGAGCACCGCTTGGAACACAGGCGGCGTCGATAAAGCTCCCAGTAGACGCAGCCAACAAAGCGCTGGAAGTCGGGAAAATTCGGGTCGGTTGTTCAGTATGTCCACTGAAGATCTCCCAGAGACCGGAGGGATGCTACAGGTGCCTGGAATACGGCCACCTGGCACGAAACTGCGAAGGACCAGACAGAAGTAAGCTCTGTAGATGGTGTGGCGACGAAGGTCACAAGGCGCAGGATTGCAACAATAAGCAAAGGTGCCTGATCTGCAAGGACAAAAGTCGCAACAGACACGCGACGGGAGGCCCTAAGTGCCCGGCCTTCAAGCGAGCGAGAAATTCTAAACCGCAGTGGAGGTAACTCAGCTAAACCTCAACCACTGTGACACAGCGCAACAGCTGCTGTGGAAGTCCGTATCGGAATCGAAGTGCGACGTAGCTATCCTTGCCGAGCCGTATCGAGTACCAGCTGGAAACGGTAACTGGATCGCTGATAAGGCGAAGACAGCGGCAATCTGGACGATGGGGAGGTATCCTATCCAGGAAATAGTGTTCCAGGCGGACGAAGGCTTCGTTATTGCAAAGGTTAACGAGGTGTACGTGTGCAGCTGCTACGCACCCCCCCGCTGGACATTGGACCAGTTCAACGAGATGCTGGACGAGCTAACCGATAAGCTAGCCGACCGGAGACCAGTCGTCATCGCTGGCGACTTCAATGCTTGGGCAGTTGAGTGGGGCAGCCGTCTCACCAACCCAAGAGGGCATAGTCTACTAGAAGCGCTGGCAAGGCTGGACGTAGACTTGGGTAACGAAGGAACAACCAGCACCTACCGTAGAGATGGCCGGGAATCAATAATCGACATCACTTTCTGTAGTCCTGTGTTGACGGGAAGCCTGAACTGGAGAGTCTGCGATGGGTACACTCATAGCGATCATCAGGAGGTCCGGTATAGAATTGGTGGAAGAACACAATGCTCACAGAGAGCGAGTACACCTCATGAGCAGATGTGGAAAACGAAACGTTTTAACGAAGAGCTTTTCGTGGAAGCCCTCAGAAGAGAAGAGCAGGTTCTGAACTTGAGATCGGAGGAGTTAACGGCTGCGATGGTACGAGCATGCGACATTGCCATGCCACGGAAGGTCGAGCCGAAATACAGACGTCGTCCGGTATACTGGTGGAATGAGACACTTGGCAACCTCCGCAAAAGATGTCTCCAAGCCAGGAGACGGATGCAAAGAGCCAAAACCGATGGTGAGAGGGAAGAGCGAAGAGTAACATTGAGGGCGGCGAAAGCCGATCTGAAAAGAGAAATTTCGCTGAGCAAGAGAACGTGCTTTAAGGAGTTGTGTCGCGATGCCAATGCAAATCCGTGGGGAGATGCATACAGGGTGGCGATGGCCAAGATCAGTGGTCCAGCCGTACCCGCTGAAACATGCCCAGAGAAGTTGCAGATTATCGTCGACGGGTTGTTCCCACAACACGCGCCAACGGTCTGGCCACCGACACCGTATGGCCAGGAAGGTGAAGAAAGAGCAATCATTACCAATGAGGAGCTCATAGAGGCGGCCAAGAAAATGAAGCCGAAGAAAGCGCCTGGCCCAGATGGTATTCCCAACGTAGCGTTGAAAGCAGCTATCACGGCCAACCCAGATATGTTCCGGACATCACTCCAGATCTGCTTAGATGAGGGACATTTCCCAGCACAGTGGAAAAGGCAAAAACTGGTTCTGTTACCGAAACCGGGTAAGCCCCCCGGTGATCCAGGCTCTTTTCGGCCGATATGTTTGCTCGACACACTCGGAAAGCTGTTGGAGAGGATCATCCTCAATAGACTGATGGCGTTCACTGAGGGAGAGCGTGGACTGTCGGAGTGGCAGTTTGGATTCCGGAAAGGAAGGTCAACGGTAGATGCCATCAAAACAGTGATTGACACTGCCGACAAAGCAAGGACAAAAAAACGAAGAGGTAACCGTTACTGTGCTGTCGTGACGATAGATGTGAGAAACGCCTTTAGCAGTGCAAGCTGGGAAGCCATTGTTGTGGCGTTACATAAAATGAAGGTTCCGGATTATCTGTGCAAGATATTAGGAAGCTACTACGAAAACCGGGTCTTGAGCTACAGCACTAGCGAAGGACAGAAGTCGAGGTCGGTAAATGCGGGAGTTCCACAGGGCTCTATCCTGGGTCCAACGTTGTGGAATGCTATGTACGACGGAGTGCTGACGCTTAGGCTGCCAACAGGCGTCAAAATCGTTGGATTTGCAGACGACATCACGCTTGTGGTCATTGGTGACTCACTGGAAAGGGTGGAGGTTCTCGCTACAGAAGCAGTGGACGCAGTCGAAAACTGGATGTACGAGAAGAAACTGGTGATAGCCCACCAAAAAACGGAGCTGTTGCTTATCAGCAACCGAAAAGTGGTGCAAAAGGCTGAGATTACAGTGGGAGAACACACCATAGCCTCAAAGCGGGAGCTAAAACACCTCGGCGTAATGATCGACGATCGGCTGAACTTTAACTGCCATGTCGATTACGCGTGCGAGAAAGCAGCGAGGGCAGCCACGGCGCTGTCCAGGATCATGCCGAATAACTCGGCGATTTGCAGCAGTAAGCGGAGGCTATTGTCTAGCGTGGCTACGTCGATCCTGAGGTACGCTAGCCCGGCGTGGGGAACAGCAATGAAGACGAAGAGGAACCGAGTCAAGCTTAGCAGCACGTATAGGCTGATGGCCATGCGGGTAGCGAGTGCCTACCGAACTATATCTTCGGAGGCAGTATGCGTGATTGCCGGAATGGCCCCTATCGGCTACGTTTTGGAAGAGGATAAGGAGTGCTACGAAGCTAGTAGTACTGGAGGAGCCCGGAAGATTGCCCGAGCCGACACGATGGTGAAATGGCAACGCGAGTGGGATACCACTGAGAAGGGAAGGTGGACTTATCGCCTTATTCCAAATCTGGCGAAATGGGTGAGCAGATCCCATGGAGAAGTCAACTTCCACTTGACGCAGTTCTTGTCAGGTCACGGCTGCTTCAAGAAATATCTGCACAGGTTCGGCCACGCAGAGTCGCCGCTCTGCGCTGAGTGCCCAGTCGTAGAGGAGTCGCCGGAACACGTCATTTTCGAGTGTCCACGTTTTGCTGCGGAACGTAGCGAGATGATAGCGGTCTGCGGGGCTGACGTAACCGTAGACAACGTAGTGGATAGAATGTGTAGCGATGAGGTGATGTGGAACGCGGTGAACATGGCGGTGACGAAAATAATGTCATTGCTTCAGCGGAAGTGGAGGGAGGAACAAGCAAGTGCGCGCGGCGACAACTCGGGTCGGGTTTCGTAGCCCGGTCGTATACTGCCCGAGCCGCGCACAAATGCTGGAGAGCTAAATGGCTAGATCCACCGCCAGGGACTAGACCGAGCAGAACGCGACGCAGTACTGGTTCTGGGTCGTTGAGGTGCCGGTAAACCGGAAGTCAGTCTCCAACCGGAATCGCCGAACCGACCTCGGCACCCAACCGGTAGGTATGCATGATCGGGGACCGGACCGAGTAGATCGTGGAAAAGCACCGGAAGTTGTAGGCTTCGTGGCCGTGCGGTTAGCGGCGTCAGTCGTTTAGGCATATTGTGCCATGAAGTGTGGGTTCGATTCCCACTCCAGTCGGTAGAAACTTTTCGTCAAACGGAAAATTCATCATTGGGCTACTGGGTGTTTCGTGTTGTCCGTTGCCTAATGTTTGTGATTGTTCAGTCTGTGCAGCCTTGAGCTGAAGACGGTGTGAATTGTCTTGCCAAATTGGTCGTCAGGGCACCTGTGAACCGGAAGTCATTCACCAACCGGAATCGCAGGATCGACCTTGGCACCTATCCGGGCAGCATCGGTACCGGAAGAACTTCCACCTCCGGGGAACTCTTCGTCGGGGTAGGGTAGATTCACCGCCGGGGACTATCCGAGTAGTGCGCGAGAACCTGGAGTGCTAAATGGCACGCGTCCAGCACCAAGAGAACTTCCTTCGTCAGGGAGTTTCTGGCACCCATGGTATCGTGAGCCGAATGGCTGAATATGGCATGTTTAGATCACAAACTAGGAATACTAACAAATTATTAATGGGAGCCGAAGGGCTCAGCATGGCATGGCATTCGCTGAAAGCGAAACAAATTAATAATGGAACTAATAAATTAATGATGGAGCCGAAGGGCTTAATGAAGGGTGCGCGTAGCATGTGTCGCCTCTTCTTCGAAGTAATACCGCAAGGTGGTGCCGGAGAAGAATTCTTTACGGTGACGGTGTACCTAGGAGACTGTTTTTTAGTGGGTAGGCGCCCCATTGCGAATCCCACACAGTGCCAAACCATACACTGTGGCATGAGCATGAACAAATACAGGCCAGTCTTGAAAAGATTTTTTTGACTCCTAGAGATGCATGAAAAAAAAAAAAAAAACATGATATACGAATGCGAAAATGGCAACTTAGGCAAAGAAAGCTCTCAGTTAATAACTGTGGAAGTGCTCATAAGAACACTAAGCTGAGAAGCAGGCTCTGTCCCAGTGAGGACGTTAATGCCAAGAACAAAAAAGAATAGAGAGAATATTTTCAATCTACAACCTAAATAAAACTAAAAGGAACAGAATTACTACGATTAACATGGGTGGAATTTTAGCCGCTAAAGAATCTCTGATCGAATTTATATAGAGTAGAGTAGAGTAGAGTTGGTTCTGGTTTGGTCTCAATTTTGTCTCAGGGACAAAGTCTCTAAAGTTCCTATTTCCAAAAAACTCAGTCACTTCTAGCCCTGAAATTTAGAAAATTTGATTGTTTTCGATTTAAATGCAAATAATCCATCATAATGTCAAAAATTTACAAAATTTAAATATTAGACGTGAATAATCGATTATATAAGTTTTCGATTAACTGGGGTCTAGAACTTTATTCAAATATGTAGCAAATTAGTTTTGTAACAAGAAAAGTGTTCCATAATTTCCATATAAACTACAAATGGCGTGTGCACAACCAAATTTTTTTTCAAATCACTTTAAATTTTGAGAGAACGATTTTCATAGGGGAGCGAAAGCCTCAAAATTTGCATCGGTCCAATGAACACGATTCAATGAAGTGATTAGACATGTTTTAAATAATTTGACTTCTTGGCAGGTCATATGATTAAAATATTACGGATACAATTTAGAAAACAGCGGTAAACGTAATATTTATTGAAAAATATTGTCACAAACATAATTCTTTTTTTTTTTGCCCATTGAGTTGTCGTAAGCATCTAAACGGCCCATTGGTACCATTTGAGGTTTCTTCACTGAACGTGGGCCAAAAATGAATAGTACATGATCGGTTTCGCACAAGTATGCAGTAATTATTAACGTTGAGGATGAAACACTGATGGACATGAAAGTTCCGTTCAGTTGACAATAATGATCAGAGCTCTTACAAACGATATAAAAATGAAGTCTACTTATCAAGTTATTTCTTATTCAGTTGAATAAATCTTAAGGTTTGATATTGTTCCACCTTGAAATAGCTTCAACATGCATTTTAAAAATCTGGAAGATTGTAACACTATTGAATCAAAATTATTTTTTATCCATCTGAAATTAGAGTATTTCTAGAACCTGGAATTATTTCGTACAACCTCCAAACCTGGAAATATCAAGAAATTTCATTTTCGTAAACGAGTACACACCCTGATTTAGTTGAATCTGTGTGGCAGAACATAGTTGATGAATGATTTTCGCCATTTTCATGTGCTGTTCTGGACTTGAACCTGCTTGCAGGTTTCATGCTCGATTGGCTTCTAATTGTTGACGGCTCGCACTTCTCCTAATTGAGATTCGCTATTAATAATAACATTTTCGTGTATGCAACTCTTGATGGCCGAAGTTCCCAATGATAATTGAAAAATGTAAACATGGAAGACATTGGAAGACATTTTTTCGTGATATTGGAAGACATTTAAAAAAAAATCACCTGACATCCCTTGATAAGACGATTCCGAAACAAACGCCAAAACGTATGCTTTCGCAAGCACACGTCAGATAATTTGCTGTTATAGAGTTTTGATTCATAATATGAGCTGATTTGATCCATAATAGGGATCTTCCTTTCCCTCTGATCCACATCTGTGGGGTGGACATTGTTTGAAATTTCTATCGAAATCGATACTTTTTCGTAAAGAACCGCGAATTTTGAGGTGTATTCCCAAAAACAACTATATTCTGCTGTACCAGGGAGGTTATAAGGACTGTTCATTATATAAAGTGGACACCTTGTGCATGCTGTATGTTTTTAATTTATGAATGAAATTTCAATCGGTTTACTGCACATCGTTCGACTAGTATTGTACAATGTAGTGATAATAAAAAATTCTCCAAAATAATTGAATTTCACAGGAATATGTAACAACGATTAGAAAGGTCGATTTTTGGAGGTTATCAAAATCAATGGTTGTTAGAAATTGGCTGGAAAATTCGACAATTTATTTTGTTTATTTTCTAAAAAGGCTTGTTCTTCGAAAGCATCATCAATCAAAAGCCTGATAGAAAATATCAAGTTATTTTTGGAAGAACAGTTTTACAGATATAATAAAATCATTTTTCCCCTATATTTTTTAGAGAAAACTATTTTAAATTTGAAGGGAACTGATATGAGCAGATTTTTTAGTTTTAAAGTACGTCCTGATGGAAGTCCTAATATAGTATTAATATGAAAAATAACTCACGCCTTCATAGAGTTACTTATTTAATCCCCACGTCACAGTTAAAGCACAATAAAAAAAAACTATTGCTTTATTCTTAGAAGACCTTTCAAAGTACATTGACAATCATCAAAATTGGCAACACTGCTGTAATAAAATCATTTCATTTTCCGCACATTATTTTCATAATATGTTATTCTGAGATTACCAATTGAAATATTCGGAGAAAATCATTTACAATTTGCTGTAGATCAATAAATATGCGGCCACGGTTTTCAAAGTATGAGACTTTTTAGTAAAACTACCATAAACAGTAAAATTTGTACTTAAGACATTGGTTTAAACGCACGATTTAGCTCTCGTTTATACACATATAGTTTCTTTAGTACCGTATAACGGGGTAACTTTGATAATGCGGGTAACTTTGATAGTGCGAGACCCACGGCATACTTAACGAAATAACAAAGTTTCCGTTAATCAGTTAAGCAAAGCGAATGCAAAAGTAAAGAGTATTACTATAACACTTTATGTCAAAGCTATTTTCAGTGGAATCAAGTACATTTGAGGATTTATTTGCAAATATTAAAAATTTACAAGATTTTAGCATTTTTGAAACGCTCACAAACAATCTGTTCTACGATCACTAATTGATGGAGTCATAATGAGTTCGTCGCTTATTCTTGACAGCCTAGTTGTAGTAGAACATGAATTCGGTCTCAAATCTCTTAGCGAAAACCATTTTTACAAATTGGGACCATTTTTGTAATCTAAGTCAGAAATTTCCATATAGCGTTAAACGCCTAGAGGTATGCAATGCCCTATAAATGTTCCGTAATTGATTCAATTTTGTTCGATTTATACTCCATTATCAATGTTACCCCAAAACGGAAAACCGATTTTCGATTATATGAAAAATTATATATCCATTCAGAATAATCTTTTGGCAATCTATCAACTGCAATCGATAGCTAGGATACCAGTACTTGTTTTAAAAATATAAATTATAATTCTTTGAAACAGCATGCCTAAATATTCAAGTTTTCTTCGAAAAAAAAACTATCAAAGTTACCCCGTTTTACGGTAATCCGAACTAGTTTTGAACACGCTTTTTACTTTTCTCTTTTGCTGGGAGTGAAAGGATGGTGTATCAGCAAATTTGGCCATAAATGGGTAAATCACTAAAGTAACCTAATGTCAGAGAATGGTGGAATATAATTGATCTTTTTAAAGCTATACTTTTAGTGGAATAGTAAAGAATACGAAGATACAATTTGTTTATAAAAATTAGGATTTTTGTTTTGCGAAAAATAATGTTAAACTTTGACAAACAGCTTTTCTTAGGAGTTTTTGGAAAAACTATTTAGCTCTTCAACCAAAAGCATTTCCTAAGATCATATATGTTCATAGCATTGTAGAATAATAGTTGAACGATGCACAGAAAACCGATTTCGATTTTATCAAAAAATAAAAAAAGATATAGCATAAACAAAGTGTCCACTTTATAAAATGAACAGTCCTTATTGTTTTATACAACATCACCATGGTTTTTAATCTTATTTTGTTCTGAAAATGCCCCTTAGTTGATCCATAACTATGGGGTGACTGTACTCGAATTCAACAATTCAATCGGCCCTTTTCAGAGCAAACAAAAGTGTACTAAAGAGTTAATTTTGTGATATTTCCACATAATTCATCTCGTAGCGTCATACAATATCTGATTTGTTACAAATAATTGTCAATACGGCAATTTGAGAATATTCCCGAGGACGCTGCTGCAGTGCCGTCGGGATGTAATAACAACATAATGCTCATCTAGTACATCCCTTGCCTAGATATCAGTTTCATATAGCCTATTTCCCAGATCAGAAAGCGAAGAATACGAACAGGAGGAGCATCATCTGCTATCCTAAGGGTATAAAGGGTATAAAGTATCGAATTCGGTGTCATTCCATTTTCGCTTTCGAACTGGTAAGAGCTCCTCCGAACCTGCTTAGCTCCTCGCTACCAGAGGTACAAAGCTGTTGATCATCAAGTTGTTGAAAATTTAGCGTCCGGTTTGTGAAATCGCTCAAGATTTCAAAATTGACTCGCGCTTCCAGAATTGGCCTTGCAAGAATCGGCGCGCTATCGCAAGAACCGGACGGGGAGGGTTCCAACATGTGCGCCGTCAAAATGTGTCCGTGTTACTCGAATCTAACAGTTCAATCGGTCCTTTAGTTAATCGTGTAATATTTCCTAATGTGTATACCACATACATGCTATAACCACTTAATTCTTCTCGTAGCATCATACAATATATGATTTGATATGAATAATTGACAATACGGCAAATTGAAATTTACAGTGGCAATGACCATATCGATGACACGGGAACTTCTCCGAACGGAGAGCTCCTCGCTGTTCTTAAATTCACAATATATACAATATATACATTCTGAATATAACTAAAAGAAAATTGCAATCATGACAATTTACTAAAATTCAAATGCAGCAAATCACTGTTGCCACTGAGAGAAGCTAATTTGTGATATAGCGTAAGTGTTCCCTTAGTTGTGGGTGTTCCTATAGTTGCGGTAGTGCCGTTTTCACTTATTTTATTATATTAGCCACCAATAGGGTGACCATCTCCTGAAGACTCAAAATCAGGACATTTAAAAATTTTCACAACTTAGGGTGCTTTGGCATTGGGGGTTTTTTCTCGGTCAAATCGACTGAAACTTTGCAAAAAGAAGGATTTTAATACGATGCCTGCTGTGGCTATATATGAGGTCAGTAGTTTTCAAAAACCCCACTGCGAAAGAAAATCAAAAGTGCCAAGAATAGGATCCGGCCCTACCTGTGCAAGTACTGTTTTAAAATTTCAAATATGACTCATATCCCCAATTCCCAATAGCATTTTCAAAGATTTTTTTTTCACAATTTTCAATGTCGATGACTTGTAATGTAAAATTACGAGACACTTCTGATTAGCAAGCATGAGAATACGTACAAATTCTTCAATATAACTAGGTAGGCAATAGGAATCTTTTAGGAATCGGCCAAGGGTCTCAGATTATTAATTTAGATATCCCTCGAAATCCTTCAGATTATTTCAGCAATTTACCGATGATTTTCCAAAAAAAAAAGAGAAATGTTTTGTTTCTGATCAAGATTTCGCTAGGTAATAACTAAAATTTTCAAAAACAGCGAAGTATATTTCAAAGAATCTAATAAATACTCAAATAAAATCCACCTGGATTCTTTTGGGAGATTTAAGGCGATCGTCTAATGGGTTTGAGCGATTTGAAATTTGTATGGGAGCGAAGGCGTTATGCTGACTTTAGACCATTGGGCTGCTTAAACCTGGCCGAATTGGGTCATATAAAACCTTTCACGCTACGAGGGATCATGTTTCCTTCAAATCGTGGAAAAAACTTTTCCAGAATTTTCCCTCGTTTTTCCAGCTTACTTCGGCGAAACAAGCAAAGTCGGGAAATTTTTTCCACCAATTAGGTATTTACGTGATTTTCAGGAAATTTAAAGCGGTGACATATACTTTTTTTTACTCAGAAAGGTTTAAATGATCTCAAACATTGTCACTGAGGTATTTTCCGGAAAATCAGTTCTCGATTTTCCCGGAAAATTTGATACTTTAGTACCGTGGAAATGAGCCTAAATATTGAACGACTGGGCTGGATATAAATTTACAAAATATTTTCAATTACTAAATAAAGGGTAACTAACTGGATTCAGGTGATAAATTTGAAATATGAACGTTTTTCCCAAGGGTTTTCCCCAATTTTCCACAAACTGGTTTAAAAAATTGAACGCGTAACGCGTGCGTATACGGATCAGTGTATTGAAATGAATGATTTTTTCACCCTCTCATTCAAAGCTTATAAACCAAAAATATACCCATATTTTTGTATATCCTGCACCCTCATATTCCCCTGCAGGTCATAGGCATAGTCGGGGGCCCTAATTTGAGCATTTTTGCACCAAATTTTTGAAAAATTTGGCGTGACCCCACTTAGCAGCGACATATTTTTCCAGCCAGCTGCCGTGCGGATAGAGAAACGTCATTTGAGAAGTAACGCTGCCACACACGCCTGAAAGAGGCAGGGCCGAATCATGTAGAATGCAGGATGCTATTCGTCAGATCGTCACCAAACCAGATGGCGCACAACCAAATCGCGACGCGGATCGACTCGTAGCAATATAGAATCATGTTTGAAACATTACGCATCAATCAGATAACACTGCGGAACACGGTTTTGTCTCCAGCACCAAATTACCGCTATTCACTTAATTAAGGGTTGCTGAATCCATTGCCGTTTTCAGAAATATCATAGCACGTCTAGTTTTTGAGATATTGACTGTTGAAAATACAAAAAATGACTATTTCAGCCAACTTGCATGCAAGTTTGCCAGCTTGTAAGGTAATATATTGACTTAATTTTCCACGGAATTCAAACTTTATGTGTATAACAATACTTATCATCAAAGTTTGTATTACTTTCGATACGGAAAAGTTATTTTTTGATGGGTCAGAGAATTGTTGTATTTTGCCATATAGAAGAAACGAAGAATTTTGTATGGAGACTGCAAGCATGTTCGAAAAATCGGTTTAATCGAAATTTAATCGCACAATTTCAATGAAATTATGTCTGAAATGAAAGTTCAAGTTCTATTTTATATGTTTGGTGGATTAGATTACAAAAAAGTTTGATAAATTGTACTTTAAATTTCATGTAAACATTAATAACACCAGTGTTTTATACAACTTTGGCGACCTGTAGCTAAAAATTGTGACGTGCTGGAACATTTCTGAGAATGGCACCAGATTCAGCAACCCCAAATCTACTAGAGACACATAATTTGATCCTCGAGACACGCAAAAATGTCATTTTTGTTACGCTGTGTAATCTTTGAATACGCAGCGCGATGTTATTAGTAGATTAGCCGCGGTACAAGGGACTGATAACATTATATTTTCATATGAAATGCCTGTCTTACGAGTCTTTTCGGATCTGATGATCGCTCATTTTATGAATGAAAATTCGATAAGAAGCAGTCGCGTATCGCGTGACAGTAACAGCAATATTAGCAATGTTGAAGTTTTGCCAAATGGATTATCAATCATTTATTAATATGGTTGATATAAACTTTATTCAATACAATATTTTTTTCTTTGCTTGTATGATGTTGAGTAAACATAAAAAATCACAGTTATTTCAAGAGGAATATGCAGCTATGTATCGATAAATATCAGAGAACCACGTTTATTTATCGTTTTATTCATATATGGTCTGCGAAAACAGCTACAAATTATTCCCTATATTTTTCATCAGATGTTTTGTTTTGACAAAAAAAAAAAATGTTATAAAAATTCGTATTCCTAAATCTTGAATATTTATAAGAAAGATATTTGAGAAGAATGATCTGAGAAACAACTACAACATATTCCGAAATTCGTTCGCTAGATTAATTTTTTGACCAAGAAAAATTATTTAAAAAAATTCGAGTCGAATAAGGAGGTCATGGGCTAAGAAAATAGAAACGTATTTTTCCGATATTCGATCTTAGGCATCTGAGCCTGTTTAAACATCAAAAAATTAAATAATATTTCAGAATTACATATTTGCAAAATTCATATTTTCAAACCCTCAATATTTTAAAGCAAAAATTCTTCCCAGGGCTCATGAGATTTCATCAATTTGGGGTGTAGCGCAGTATTATCTTCAGCGTAGATTCAGCACTCAGTACGATTTACATTGAGGGGATGAGGATCATCTTTTTAGTTGAGAACTAACTAGTCCAGCAGAGGCGCTTTTTCCTATTTGCCCTATATGAACCAGGTGGCACTAGTGAGCACTGAATTTTTGTTTTGCGGATAGCTCAATGGCCTGACCACTTAGAAAGATGGCGTCTTCGGCAAAGTTGTTCAGTAGCACAAAGGCTATCAATATTTGAGCCAAGAGATTCAATATTTTCTCACCAGATGGCACTAGTGGGCATTGAATTTTTGTTTTGCGAATAGCTCAGTGGCCTGACCACTTAGAAAGAGGGCACCTTCAACAAAGTTGTTCAGTAGCACAAGAGCTATCATTATTTGAGTCAAAAGATTCGATGTTTTCTCACCAGGTGGCGCTAATGAGCAGTGAATTTTTGTTTTGCAGATGGCTCAATTGCCTGACCACTTAGAAAAATGGCGTCTTCGGAAAAGTTGTTCAGTAGCACAAAGGCTATCATTATTTGAGCCAAGAGATTCAATATTTTCTCACCAGGTGTCACTAGTGGGCATTGAATTATTGTTTTACCGATAGCTCAATGGCCTGACCACTTAGGAAGACGGCGTCTTGGGCAAAGTTGGTCAATAGTACAAGGGCTATCATTATTTGAGCTAAGAGATTCGATATTTTCTCATCAGGTGGCGCTAATGAATATTGAATTTTAGTTTTGCGGATAGCCCAGTAGCCTGACCTCTTAGAAAGATTGCGTCTTCGGCAAAGTAGTTCAGTAGCACAAGGGCCTGACCACTTAGGAAGACGGCGTCTTGGGCAAAGTTGTTCAATAGTACAAGGGCTATCATTATTAGCCTGACCACTTAGAAAGATGGCGTCTTCGGCAAAGTTGTTCAGTAGTACAAGGGCTAACATTATTTGAGCCAAGAGATTCAATATTTTCTCACCAGGTGTCACTAGTGGGCATTGAATTATTGTTTTACCGATAGCTCAATGGCCTGACCACTTAGGATGACGGCGTCTTGGGCAAAGTTGTTCAATAGTACAAGGGCTATCATTATTTGAGCTAAGAGATTCGATATTTTCTCACCAGGTGGCGCTTATGAATATTGAATTTTAGTTTTGTGGATAGCCCAGTAGCCTGACCTCTTAGAAAGTTTGCGTCTTCGGCAAAGTAGTTCAGTAGCACAATGGCCTGACCACTTAGGAAGACGGCGTCTTGGGCAAAGTTGTTCAATAGTACAAGGGCTATCATTATTTGAGCTAAGAGATTCGATATTTTCTCACCAGGTGGCGCTAATGAATATTGAATTTTAGTTTTGCGGATAGCCCAGTAGCCTGACCTCTTAGAAAGATTGCGTCTTCGGCAAAGTAGTTCAGTAGCACAAGGGCTATCATTATTTGAGCCAAGAGATTTAATATTTTCTCACCAGGTGTCACTAGTGGGCATTGAATTTTTGTTTTACCGATAGCTCAGTGGCCTGACCACTTAGAAAGATGGCGTCTTCGGTAAAGTTGTTCAGTAGTACAAGGGCTAACATCATTTGAGCCAAGTGATTCAATATTTTCTCATCAGGTGGCACTAGTGGGCATTGAATTTTTGTTTTGCAGATGGCTCAATGGCCTGACCACTTAGGAAGATGGCGTCTTCGGCAAAGTTGTTCAGTAGTACAAGGGCTAACATTGTTTGAGCCAAGAGATTCAATATTTTCTCACCAGTGAACATTGAATTTTTGTTTTGCGGATAGCCCAGTAGCCTGACCTCTTAGAAAGATGGCGTCTTCGGCAAAGTTGTTCAGTAGCACAAGGGCTATCATTATTTGAGTCAAAAGATGCGATATTTTCTCACCAGGTGGCGCTAGTGAGCACTGAATTTTTGTTTTGCAGATGGCTCAATTGCCTGACCACTTAGAAAGATGGCGTCTTCGGAAAAGTTGTTCAGTAGCACAAAGGCTATCATTATTTGAGCCAAGAGATTCAATATTTTCTCACCAGGTGTCACTAGTGGGCATTGAATTATTGTTTTACCGATAGCTCAATGGCCTGACCACTTAGGATGACGGCGTCTTGGGCAAAGTTGTTCAATAGTACAAGGGCTATCATTATTTGAGCTAAGAGATTCGATATTTTCTCACCAGGTGGCGCTTATGAATATTGAATTTTAGTTTTGCGGATAGCCCAGTAGCCTGACCTCTTAGAAAGTTTGCGTCTTCGGCAAAGTAGTTCAGTAGCACAATGGCCTGACCACTTAGGAAGACGGCGTCTTGGGCAAAGTTGTTCAATAGTACAAGGGCTATCATTATTTGAGCTAAGAGATTCGATATTTTCTCACCAGGTGGCGCTAATGAATATTGAATTTTAGTTTTGCGGATAGCCCAGTAGCCTGACCTCTTAGAAAGATTGCGTCTTCGGCAAAGTAGTTCAGTAGCACAAGGGCTATCATTATTTGAGCCAAGAGATTTAATATTTTCTCACCAGGTGTCACTAGTGGGCATTGAATTTTTGTTTTACCGATAGCTCAGTGGCCTGACCACTTAGAAAGATGGCGTCTTCGGTAAAGTTGTTCAGTAGTACAAGGGCTAACATCATTTGAGCCAAGTGATTCAATATTTTCTCATCAGGTGGCACTAGTGGGCATTGAATTTTTGTTTTGCAGATGGCTCAATGGCCTGACCACTTAGGAAGATGGCGTCTTCGGCAAAGTTGTTCAGTAGTACAAGGGCTATCATTATTTGAGCCAAGAGATTCAATATTTTCTCACCAGTGAACATTGAATTTTTGTTTTGCGGATAGACCAGTAGCCTGACCTCTTAGAAAGATGGCGTCTTCGGCAAAGTTGTTCAGTAGCACAAAGGCTATCATTATTTGGGCCAAGAGATTCAATATTTTCTTACTAGTGGGCATTGAATTATTGTTTTGCGAATAGCTCAGTGGCCTGACCACTTAGGAAGACGGCGTCTACGGCAAAGTTGTTCAGTAGTACAAGGGCTATCATTATTTGAGCTAAGAGATTCGATATTTTCTCACTAGGTGACGCTAGTGAACATTGAATTTTTGTTTTGCGGATAGCCCAGTAGCCTGACCTCTTAGAAAGATTGCGTCTTTGGCAAAGTAGTTCAGTAGCACAAGGGTTATCATTATTTGAGCCAAGAGATTCAATATTTCTCACCAGGTGTCACTAGTGGGCATTGAATTTTTGTTTTACCGATAGCTCAGTGGCCTGGCCACTTAGAAAGATGGCGTCTTCGGCAAAGTTGTTCAGTAGTACAAGGGCTAACATCTTTTTGAGTCAAGAGTCAAGAGATTCGAAAATTTCTCACCAGGTGTCACTAGTGAACATTGAATTTTTGTTTTGCGGATAGCCCAGTGGCCTGACCACTTGGAAAGATGGCGTCTTCAACAAAGTTGTTCAGTAGCACAAGGGCTATCATTATTTGAGTTAAAAGATTGGATATTTTCTCACTAGGTGGCGCTAGTGAGCACTGAATTTTTGTTTTGCAGATGGCTCAATGGCCTGACCACTTAGAAAGATGGCGTCTTCGGCAAAGTTGTTCAGTAGTACAAGGGCTAACATTATTTGAGTCAAGAGATTCGATATTTTCTCACCAGGTGGCGCTAGTGAACATTGAATTTTTGTTTTGCGGATAGCTCAGTAGCCTGACCTCTTAGAAAGATTGCGTCTTCGGCCTTGACCACTTAGAAAGATGGCGTCTTCGGCAAAGTTGTTCAGTAGCACAAGAGCTATCATTATTTGAGTCAAGAGATTCGATATTTTCTCACCAGGTGGCGCTAGTGAACATTGAATTTTTGTTTTGCGGATAGCCCAGTAGCCTGACCTCTTAGAAAGATTGCGTCTTCGGCAAAATTGTTCAGTAGAACAAGGGCTTACATTATTTGAGCTAAGAGATTCAATATTTTCTCACCAGGTGGTACTAGTGAACATTTAATTTTTGTTTTGCGGATAGCTCAGTGGCCTGACCACTTGGAAAGATGGCGTCTTCAACAAAGTTGTTCAGTAGCACAAGGGCTATCATTATTTGAGTCAAAAGATTCGATATTTTCTCACCAGGTGGCGTTAATGAGCACTGAATTTTTGTATTGCAGATGGCTCAATGGCCTGACCACTTAGAAAGATGGCGTCTTCGGCAAAGTTGTTCAGTAGCACAAAGGCTTTAATTATTTGAGCCAAGAGATTCAATATTTTATCACCAGATGGTACTAGTGGGCATTGAATTTTTGTTTTGCGAATAGCTCAGTGGCCTGACCACTTAGAAAGATGGCGTCTTCAACAAAGTTGTTCAGTAGCATAAGGGCTATCATTATTTGAGTTAAAAGCTTGGATATTTTCTCACCAGATGGCGCTAGTGAGCACTGATTTTTTGTTTTGCAGATGGCTCAATTGCCTGACCACTTAGAAAGATGGTTTCTTCGGCAAAGTTGTTCAGTAGTACAAGGGCTAACATTTTTCTCACCAGGTGGCGCTAGTGAACATTGAATTTTTGTTTTGCGGATAGCCGAGTAGCCTGACCTTTTAGAAAGATTTCGTCTTCGGCAAAATTGTTCAGTAGAACAAGGGCTTACATTATTTGAGCCAAGAGATTCAATATTTTCTCACCAGGTGTCACTAGTGGGCATTGAATTTTTGTTTTACCGATAGCTCAGTGGCCTGGCCACTTAGAAAGATGGCGTCTTCGGCAAAGTTGTTCAGTAGTACAAGGGCTAACATTATTTGAGCCAAGAGATTCAATATTTTCTCACCAGGTGGCACTAGTGGGCATTGAATTTTTGTTTTGCAGATGACTCAATGGCCTGACCACTTAGGAAGATGGCGTCTTCGGCAAAGTTGTTCAGTAGTACAAGGGCTAACATTATTTGAGTCAAGAGATTCGATATTTTCTCACCAGGTGGCGCTAGTGAACATTGAATTTTTGTTTTCGGATAGCTCAGTGGCCTGACCACTTAGAAATATGGTTTCTTCGGCAAAGTTTTTCAGTAGTACAAGGGCTAAATTCGATATATTCTCATCAGGTGGCACTAGTGAGCATTGAATTTTTGTTCTGCAGTTAGCCCAGTAGTCTGACCTTTTAGATAGATGGCGCCTTCAACAAAGTTGTTCAGTAGGACAAAGGCTATCATTATTTGAGCAAAAGTTTCGAAATTTTGCCAAGAGATTTTGGTTTTGTCACCACGTTTTGCTAGTGAGCATGAAACTTTTTTTTGCGGATATCTCAGTAGTCAGGCTTCTTCGGCAAAGTTGTTTAGTAGTACAAGGGCTATCAAATTTTGAGTCAAGAGATTCGATTTTCTCACCAGGTGGCGCTACCCAGTGAACCACGTATCGTATAAGAATGTTCGCTCGAAATCACATGTTCTTACGTCAAATATCAGAATCGCAGAATATTCCAAATTAAAATGAATAATAATTAGCGCAAATTGTACATCTTACTCCTCTACGTCCTGTATTCGAGACAAGAAGAAAACTTTTTTTATTTTTATCCAAATTTTGTAGCATCTTATTTCTGGTCGCAGAAAATATTAAAAAATCGTGCGAAGTTGGTATTTGGCCTCTACTTTGGTATGTATATAGCCTCTTCATGCATGTTATACGAGTGGATTGATTCTCATAGAATGATGTATTGCAAAAATTATACCAACCAAAATGTTGGCTGGGTAGCGAGCATTGGATTTTTTTTTCGGATAACACAGTAGCCTGCCCAGTTAGAAATATAGCTTATTCGGCAAAGGTGTTCAGTAGTACAAGGGCTAACATTATTTTAGCCAAAATTTTCAAGATTTTGCCACCAGGCGGTGCTAGTGAGCATGTAATTTATATATTGGTACATATATTGGGATGTTCGGTAGTCTCATCCGAATGGTTATTAAATTAATTAACTCATCACGCGTTGCAAAGAAGAATAAAGTATGGGTGAAGTTATGAGAAAAATCCACGTTCTCTGCTGGGATTTGAACAACGAGTCCTGGGTTTTTTAGACAAGCGCTCTACCACCTAAGCTACCGATCTACTTTGTGACCCAATAACTTAAAAGGTTTCATGTTTCGAATTTAAATCCCCACAGATCACGCAGACCCTTTTCATAACCCATATTCATCCATCTCATGTATACTACACACGCGCGCAGAGCGAGAGCAATTTATTTGGTGTTGAAACTTTTTTGCCTATCATACCTACATAGCTTTTACAACAACTGTACGTGTTGTTCGCATTCAAGTGACGACATGACTACACTCTAAGAAGTCGTCAGATTTAAATCATTATCAAACATATATAGCTTTTTTCCATATTGCTTTACACTCAACATTCATATTAATATCATAAAGAGCGCTCAATATTTGTATCATATAACTTATATCTGAATCATATATGGAAATGAGAATCAATTTAAATCGCATTCATATACCAATTCAGATACTTTTTTTTATTTCATGCGCATATTGAACGTATTGGATTCTCTTACAATACTCATAGCATAGTAATATAATAAAATATTACTCACAATATTTATTTTAATTGAATAATTCTAATACAATAGATACACAGTTTTAACATTGCTCGAATCTGTTTTAATCGCCTTAGAGCTTCTCGAGAAATTTTAGCATTTCGATCACTTCCTCTTTACTTTAAATATTACGCGCCATGGTCTGGTACTGGCACTTTGCGAATCTTTTCTCAAAACCGCAGACAACCAAATAAATTGCGCGCCGATCGATTATGCGCCGAGTTGTGGGTCAGTCAAAACGATTTCAATCCTGTGCAACTTGAACACAAGAAGGTATGAACAATTTTATTCCATGTGTTTCGAATCGATAAAAAAATTATGATCGCTCTCCAGTTTAGGACTCGAGCCCTAAAAGTGATTCACTTCTTCGGCGAGATATTTTGACATTTCTTTATTTACTTTTTGGCTGGCGCACAACTCGGCGCATGGGCCACCGGCGCGCAACTTGTTGGACAGTCTGCGGATTTAAGTAAAGAATCGCAATATTTTATCAGGGTACATTTATGCACATTATCAACTGTCGCTTCGGCCATGAAGTATATGTCCTCTGGGCGTTTAGCATTTACTACGACGAACAGATCACTTCTTTGCAAAGTGTTCTGCTACAATCTAAAATGAGAACATAAAGTTTACATCACTATTATGTTTTGAAATGAACGAGAAATTACCTCACATTCCGAATAAGTGCAATACAGGCTTCCCGAAATGAGATGATTGTTGTTCAGACGATTTGCACTTCATTGAATGAAAGAATGAATTGTCTTTATTATCGAGACTTTCAGCTCTGGCTGGTTCGTCTCTTCACTTCATTGACTTGATTATATCATTGATATTTTTTTGCATATTAGACAATCATATAGTGTCTATCTGATTTTGTAATGCCTGATGAAAACACACAGTCAGATGAAAATTGATAACTGATGCATACAATGTTCGTTTGAATTTTATTTACGATGCATTAGGAAATCGTATAGCCATCATTGGATGTTTATAAAGTTAATCATATTTCAATCGTGGAATGTCTATGTGATTTTTCAGATAAATTGAATCGGATCAATTGGTTCTGTCTGCTACAGAGTTGCAGTACTCTCTAATATATATTAACGCAAGCAGTCGACGACTCGATATTCTATATGTGGATATGCTCTAAAAATTGATGGATTTTTCAATCCCCTAAAATTTTCATACATTGCTTGGCATAAGTCGATATCTCCACTACACAGCCAATTCAGATTACCGACCCCAGTAAAATTTTACTGGGTTTTGGAACTACGGATTTTTCGGTAATTTTTACGATTACTGAAAAAACCCAGTAAAGCAAAACATGTTTTGATTGATGGAGATTACTGACTTAGTCAGTAAAATTGTAGAGCGTTTTTACTGGCTTTCCAGTTGTCCATGCTTCACGCTTTGCTCCTCCGGATTTTTTTTTCAAAAACAATACAAATAAAAACCCAAGCCACATTATTAAGCATTTTTCGTGTGAATAAACATCTACGGTACGCTCGTATCTCAGTGGAAGTAATCGAAAAATGTGTGACAAAATCATTATTATTTGGTTGGTGTGTATACTATAGTCGATATATCACGTGAGAGGTAAATTTCTTTCCATAACTCGATATTTATTCTAAAATTCTTCGTATTCGGGGAAACTTGGACCAATTTTTATATGGAGGGATTAAATACTTGCATGTTGTTTTAAAAGTTGAAAAACATTAAAAACAAAAAAAAATTTTGTTGGTAGAACTAACGTTAGTCGTCGAGCATTACGCAAAAGTTTTCATATATATTTTTTCAATACTATCAACAAAATAATATTACTTTCTTACAGAGGTGATCATATATGTATTGTAAGTACAGAAATTTGTTCCTTCGATTTTGGAATTTTTGGTGTCGGTATATTCTTTAACTCCATAATTTTATGAGTCGATTATCCCTTGAAAATCGGGCTATGAAGAGTCGACTGTATATTGAGATGTTCGGTAATCCGGAGACTTGAATTCGAAACTTGCAATTATCTGAGTTATTAAGTCACCAAGTGGCTAGGTAGCTTAGTTAAAAAAGCACTCGTCTAGCATACAAGAGTCCTGGGTTCGAATTCCAGACGAAGACGTGATTTTTCTCATGATTTCACCCATAATTTATTCATCTTTACCACGCGTAATGAGTTAAGTACAGTAGCAGAATCTCGAATCTCTTTGCTCAAATAATATTAGCCCTTGTGCCATTTAAACAACTTTGCCGAAGATGCCATTTTTCGAGGCGGTCGAGCTACTGAGTTATCCGCAAAACAAAAATTTCACGCTAACTAACACCAAAATCTCGAATCTTTTGGCTAAAATAAAGCCCTGTGCTACCGAATAACTTTGACGACGACGCCATCTTTCTAAGTGATAAGGCCACTGAGCTATCCGCAAAACAAAAATTCAATGCCCACTAGTGCCACCTGGTGAGAAAATATTGAATCTCTTGGCTCAAATAATGTTAGCCCTTATACTACTGAACAACTTTGCCGAAGACGTCAGCTTTCTAAGTGGTCAGGCCATTGAGCTATCTGCAAAACAAAAATCCAGTGCTCACTAGCGCCACCTGGTGAGAAAATGTCGAATCTTTTGACTCAAATAATGTGGCCCTTGTGCTACTGAATAACTTTTTTGAAGACGCCATTTTTCTAAGTGGTCAGGCCACTGAGATATTTGCAAAAAAAAAATCAATGCCTACTAGCGCCACCTGGTGAGAAAATGTCGAATCTCTTGACTCAAATAATGATAGCCCTTGTGCTACTGAACAACTTTGCCGAAAACGCTATCTCTCTAATGGTGGTAAGCTCCATCGAAGTTAATACGCCAACCGCGTATTATCCTCGATTTTACTATAGTGAAATCGAGGATAATACGCGATTGGCGTATTAACTTCGATAGAGTTAATACGCCAATAGATAATAATGAGAGGTCAGGCTACTGGGCTATTCGCAAAACAAAAATTCAATGTTCACTAGCGCCACCTGATGGGAAAATATCGAATCTCTTGACTCAAATAATGATAGCCCTTGTGCTACTGAACAACTTTGTTGAAGACGCCATCTTTCTAAGTGATCAGGCCACTGAGCTATTCGCAAAACAAAAATTCAATGCCCACAAGTGCCACCTGGTGAGAAAATATTGAATCTCTTGGCTCAAATAATGTTAGCCCTTGTACTACTGAACAACTTTGCCGAAGACGCCGGCTTTCTAAGTGGTCAGGCCACTGAGCTATTCGCAAAATAAAAACTCAGTGCTCACTAGCGCCACCTGGTGAAAAAATATCGAATCTCTTGACTCCAATAATGATAGCCTCTGTGCTACTGAACAACTTTGTCGAAGACGCTATCTTTCTAAGAGGTCAGGCTTATGGGTTATACACAAAACAAAAATTCAATGCCCACTAGTGCCACCTGGTGAGAAAATATCGAATCTCTTGACTCAATTAATGATTGCTCTTGTTCTACTGAACAACTTTGTTGAAGACGCCATCTTTCTAAGAGGTCAGGCCATTGAGCTATTCGCAAAACAAAAATTCAATGCCCACTAATGCCATCTGGTGAGAAAATATTGAATCTCTTGGCTCAAATAATGATAGCCCTTGTGCTACTGAACAACTTTGTTGAAGACGCCATCTTTCTATGTGGTCAGTCTACTGGGCTATTCGTAAAACAAAAATTCAATTCTCACTAGCGCCATCTGGTGAGAATATATTGAATCTCTTAGCTCAAATAATGTTAGACCTTGTACTAGTAAACATCTTTGTGGAAGACGCCATTTTTCCAAGTGGTCAGGCAACTGAGTTATCCGCAAAACAAAAATTCAGTGCTCACTAGCGCCACCTAGTGAGAAAATGTCGAATCTCTTGACTTAATTAATGATAGACCTTGTGCTACTGAACAACTTTGCCGAAGATACCATTTTCCTAAGTGGTCAGGCCACTGAGCTAATCGCACAACAAAAATTCAATGCTCACTAGTGCCACCTGGTGAGAAAATATCTGATCTCTTGACTCAAATAATGATAGCCCTTGTGCTACTGAACAACTTTGTTGAAGACGCCATCTTTCTATGTGGTCAGTCTACTGGGCTATTCGTAAAACAAAAATTCAATGCTCACTAGCGCCATCTGGTGTGAATATATCAAATCTCTCAGCTCAAATAATGTTAGACCTTGTACTACTGAACATCTCTGTCTAAGACGCCATCTTTCTAAGTGGTCAGGCAACTGGGTTATCCGCAAAACAAAAATTCAATGCTCACTAGTGCCACCTGGTGAGAAAATATTGAATCTTTTGGTTCAAATAATGTTAGCCCTTGTGCTACTGAATAACTTAGCCGGAGACGCCATCTTTCTAAGTGGTCAGGCTACTGAACTTTCCGCAAGACAGAAGTATCATGCTCACTAGCGCCACCTAGTGAGAAAATCTTGAAGCTTTTGGTTCGAATAATGTTAGCCCTTGTGCTACTGAACAACTTTGTCGAAGACACTATCATTCTAAGTGGTCAGACCACTGATCTATCCACAAAACAAAAATGCAATGACTACTAGCACCACCAAGTGAGAAAATATCGAATCTCTTGGCTCAAATAATGTTAGCCCTTGTGCTACTGAACAACTTTGCCGAAGAAGCCATCTATCTAAGAGGTTAAGCTATTGAACTTTCCGCAAAACAAAAATTTTATGCTCACTAGCGCTACCAGGTGAGCAAATCTTGAAGCTTTTGGCTCGAATAATGTTAGCACTGAACAACTATGTCGAAGACGCTATCTTATACTTATGACACACTTGTGTATACGTACCATAGTACAATTATCTTGAAATGGGTTCCATACTGATAATTGTCTTCATTCAAGATAGCCTTGGAATAATTTTCTTGACAACTTGTACCATGGTATAGGTATCAGATGTCTGTCCAAGGTATTATTTAGTGGTCAGGTTACTGGGCTATCCCGTAAAACAAAATTCAACGCTCATTAGCGCCGCCTAGTGGCGTAATTCCGTATCAGAATGACCACCACGTGTCAGCCAGAACAACTGAACAACTCTTCCAAAGACACCAACCTTCCAAAACATCAGGATCTAGAGGTATCATAGGTTACAAAGTTTGCATTCTTATTCCTCAAGGTTCATATAGGGCAAGTCAGAAAAAGCGCCCCTACTGGACAAGTTAGCTCTAAAATAAAAGGATGATCCTCAACTCCTTCATGTAAATCGTACTGAATGCTGAAACTTCTCGGGAGATAATACTGTGCTGCACCTCAAATTGATGCAATCTCATAAGCCCTGGGAAGAATTTTTGCTTCAAAATATTAAGGGTTTGAGGATATGAATTTTGCAAATAATTCTAAAAAAATATTCGATTTTCAAATACCGAAACAGGCTAAGATGTCTAAGATCGAATATCGGAATAATATGTTTCTATTTTCTTATCTCACGACCTCCTAAGCCACTTTGGTGAAATATGTATGCTTCTCCTAAAATTTGAATGATGTCGGATTGTTTTCAAAAAAATTTTCCTGGTCAAAAAATATATCTAGCGAACGAATTTTGGAATAATGTGTACTTACTTCTCAGATCATTCTTCTCAAATATTTAGGAATCTTTTTTCTAAAATATTTAAGGTTTAGGAATCCGATTTTTTATAAAAAAAACATCTGACGAAATAATTGAATGAAATAACGAAATATTGAATTGAAATCATGAACAAAACGATAAATAAACGTGGTTCTCTGCTATTTATCGACACATAGCTGCATATTCCTCTTGAAATAACTGTGATTTTTTATGTTTACTCAACATCATACAAGCAGAGAAAACATTATTGTATTGAACAAAGTCTATATCAAGCATCTAAATCAATGATTGATAATCCATTTGGCAAAACTTCAACATTGCTGATATTGCTGTTACTTTCACGCGATACGCGACTGCTTCTTATCGAATTTTCATTCATAAAATAAGCGATCATCAGATCCGAAAAGACTCGTAAGACAGGCATTTCATATGAATATATAATGTTATCAGTCCCTTGTACCGCGACTAATCTACTAATAACAGCGCGCTGCGTATTCAAAGATTATCTGATTGATGCGTAATGTTTCAAACATGATTCTATTGCGGCGCTCATTTTAAATCCACATCCAGCGGCGGCGGTAACGCGCAGAAGATATGCGCGCAATTCAATCGCAACGTCAAAATTCAAGTAGGCTTGGATTTTTTCATTCTTCAAGGACGCAAATGTTTCAAATTTACTAAATCTTAAACATTTGGTGATTTTCATTATTACTGCGACGGTATATCTACATTTTCTGATAATCGCATTACGTGGATTTATCTTGCAGAGCACAATATATTGCTACGAGTCGAGCCGCGTCGCGATTTGGTTGTGCGCCATCTGGTTTGGTGACGATCTGACGATAGCATCCTGCATTCTACATGATTCGGCCCTGCCTATTTCAGGCGTGTGTGGCAGCGTTACTTCTCAAATGACGTTTCTCCATCCGCACGGCAGCTGGCTGGAAAAATATGTCGCTGCTAAGTGGAGTCACGCCAAATTTTTCAAAAATTTGGTGCAAAAATGCTCAAATTAGGGCCCCCGACTATGCCTATGACCTGCAGGGGAATATGAGGGTGCAGGATATACAAAAATATGGGTATATTTTTGGTTTATAAGCTTTGAATGAGAGGGTGAAAAAATCATTCATTTCAATACACTGATCCGTATACGCACGCGTTACGCGTTCAATTTTTTGAACCAGTTTGTGGAAAATTGGGGAAAACCCTTGGGAAAAACGTTCATATTTCAAATTTATCACCTGAATCCAGTTAGTTACCCTTTATTTAGTAATTGAAAATATTTTGTAAATTTATATGCAGCCCAGTCGTTCAATATTTAGGCTCATTTCCACGGTACTAAAGTATCAAATTTTCCGGGAAAATCGAAAACTGATTTTCCGGAAAATACCTCAGTGACAATGTTTGAGATCATTTAAACCTTTCTGAGTAAAAAAAGGTATATGTCACCGCTTTAAATTTCCTGAAAATCACGTAAATACCTAATTGGTGGAAAAAATTTCCCGACTTTGCTTGTTTCGCCGAAGTAAGCTGGAAAAACGAGGGAAAATTCTGGAAAAGTTTTTTCCACGATTTGAAGGAAACATGATCCCTCGTAGCGTGAAAGGTTTTATATGACCCAATTCGGCCAGGTTTAAGCAGCCCAATGTTCTAAAGTCAGCATAACGCCTTCGCTTCCATACAAATTTCAAATCGCTCAAACTCATTAGACGATCGCCTTAAAAGACATAATAATGCAAGGAAATAATGACAGCATTCCTCGAAACGTGATTTTACGGAGAATATGCAGAGAATCTTTGAAAGAATTTCATAAAAAAGCTTCCGTTAACTTTACATGAAAGTCTTGTTAGAATTTGCTAAAGATCTCGTCAAGATTTCATGAAGAGTTCTACAGAAAATCAATCAAAGTTTTTGGGATAAATCCGTCAAAGATTTTCATTGGAAACCGGCAGTTTTTTCTACACCATTCTCTGAAACATTCGTTAAGGATCTCTCCAGAAACTTTGATTAGACATGGTGTGCAGCACGAGATGTTAGATGAAAGAAATTCCTCTTTGCGATGCATAAAAATATTGAAATGAAGATAGGCAATTCAGTGGTTGCTACTAGAAGAAGGTTTTTATTTTATCCATTGGGATATCATTTTGTTTCTGATGGAAAAAAAACTGGAATTTGTATAGTTTGTGCGATAAAACTGCGAAACATCAAAAATAGGGATGTTATCTATACCAGCGACACAAATTCAGACTAAAATTTTCTAAAATCTTAGTTTTCGATGATATTTTCACTTCAATTGATCTCCGTATCAACTTGAACCTCCGTTTTATGCTCTAAATCAGGGCTGCCCAACGTACGGCCCGACCTCATTTTGTGCAGCCCGCGGAGAGTTCGAAGATTCTTCTCATATTTGGCCCGTTGACTATCCTACCAACCCGAAGTTAGAACATATCAAAACTATTTAATTTCCAATTTAGTTTCAACCTAATATTTTATTTAAATTGCTTTGTTTCCATTAAATCTTCTTAGCTACCTCATTTTATGAATGATTCAAATTCTTAATCTCAAATTCTGTGTGTTTCGACAATGTTTCTACCATGACTTCCTACGGCATTTAAAAAATGCAGCCTGAACAAAACTTATGGACAAAAGAAAAGCTAAGTTTTCATACATAATTTCACTGAATCATAGGCTAATATTCCCACAAAATCCTGGAATTAAATTTTACCAACACCTGGGCGTTATTCACGCAGATTCCTTGGAAGGATTATAAAAAGAAGGATTTTTTTTGCAAAATCTTGAACAGGATTTTTTTTAAGAATTCTGGTCACGAGTTTCACGGATAACATTGGCAAGATTCCCACAGAATTTTTACCAGAAATCCATAGACTTCTAGTCTGGAACGAATTCAATACATAATTTTCTAACCCTGGGTTTTACAAGATTACAACTTTTGAAATAATTTTTAGCACTCTCAAAGATTTCAAGGTTGCATTTCGAAATTAGTTTTATTATATTTTATTTTGAAAGCTTTATCAGGATTCGGAGTAAGATTTTTATAAAATCTTGGGCATAATACACATAGAATCCAAAATTTGTGGGGTATATTCTTCAAAATATTCTGCAAGACATTATTATATAGTTTTGAAAGTAACTCTCACAATACCCAGCAGAATGATTAGCGGAATTATCTGTTTTTCGATTTCTTCAAATGAAATTTGCGTCATTCACTGATTTTTGTCAGATTTTATGAACTTCATTTATTTAATTGTGTCAGACTTTATGCGAATATTTGTCAATTTTTAAATGTGGCCTACTACACGAAATTGTTTCTGTGATTTGGCCCGCGGTTCAAAAAGGTTGAGCGGGCCTGCTCTAAATCATCCATAAGTGATAAAAATTCAATCAAATATGGTTTTTCTCGGTAAAAGGCACGGTGTTCATTTTACCAGCCCTTTTCATTTTGCCACCACTTCCCCTATCTGTGCTGAAAAAGCAGGACAAATCTTAAAATATGAAAAATAAATCAGGACGCCTCAAAAGAAACTCAAAATCAGGACATGTCCTGCTAAATCAGGACGGATGGTAACCCTAGCCACCAAACCGACACTGCCAATCGACGTATTTGCTTGTTGATACACGGAATAGTTGAAAAGAGCGTTCAAATTGCTTCAAAACCGATGAAATATCACTAAAATTGCTAAAACTTTTCTTACTTGTACCAATAGTTGCGGTAAAGTGTTCCTATAGTGGAGGATCCCAAAAGAAAACAACGGATACCGCAACTATAGGAACACAAATTAAAAATTTACCACAACTAAAGGAACCGTGTACCAATAGTGGAGGTATTATTTTTCCCTGACATGCCGTGGATTACTGCGATTAAATCATTTTTCTCATTAAGTCATTGGTTGTTACTTCCCGTTATAACATTAACATGTACATTAATTGCGCTTTTTGAATTTAGGCCGTTAGATGAAGTTCAATCTCGGTTCAAAGTCTCGGCAAACTTTGTCTTGCCATCAGTAGGCTGTTGAAAAATGCAATGAAACGTCCCGTACAAAATAGCAGTTCCATTACCTCCGTTTTTTTCGACTTTCCCGTGCAATATCCTGCACTTTTCATATGCACAAACACGTCGGAACACTCTGGGAACATAAGTATGGCAGAATTTTCAAAATCCGATAGCCCGTTCTGAAGCCATTTCGTGACATACAAACACGGCTCCATCCCATTACCCCGAACGCCATTACCCCGAACGCCATTACCCCGAACGCCACTACCCCGAATGGGTCATTACCCCGAACGCCATTACCCCGAATGGGTCATTACCCCGAACGCCACTACCCCGAATTAGCCATTACCCCGAAAAGTATGAGATACAATGCAGTATCTTGTTTTGCGTGCAAAAATGATGTATGGTCATCACGTTATAGAGGATTGACCATTCGTGAATGCGTCTCTAATGTAAACTGGAAATCAGTGGTGTGTAAAATTCGTCGGTGAAATGCTTTCCCTTTGCTTTCTATTTTCCTTTCTTTCATATGTCAGCTATTATTTCGAAATATCTTGTAGGCAACTATCTTCTTCTTTTTCTTTCTGGGACAGTGCTTGTCTCTCAGCTCAGTGACTACTTCCGCAGTTCAAGGGTTTATTCACAAATTTCATAACGCCAAAAATTGTCATGTTTGACACCCATCCATTCGTTACCATTTTGTATGGAAATTCTACAAATGTTGTATGAGGTGTAACATTTCGATGATAACCACCCATAACCCCCCTTAGCGTTATGAAATTTGTGAATAGGCTTCCAACAAAACAAGAATTTTATTGAGTGAGAGCTGTCCTTGTCAATTTATCATTCTTGTACATGTGCCTCTAAGCCTCGGGATGTCAAGGAACTTTTTAATGCAATAAGATCCACCATCGGAGAAACTCGAACCCTTACCCTCAATATGGTCTCGTTTAACAGCTGCGTGCTCGCCGGCATTTGGACTTCTTGGTGGTGTTAATGTACCAATGCACGGGTTCACTATTTGACGTTTCAGCGGTGCCGTGTTATTTATGTGACCATGACAACTAGTGAATTCGGCACCGCTCAAACGTCAAATTAGTGAACTCGTGCATAGGTCCATATTCCAATGTTGTTTTTAACAACGATTTAACTATGTTATAAATATAGGTTGTGCGATAGTATCATGTTGTTGCAGTGATTATTTACGTCATAGCAGCAAGCATTTCACAAGAAATTTTCCCTTCTTTCTTGAATAGGCTGTTCTTCCAAATTTTCGTTGGATAAGCTAGGCGTTAATATTTCCATATGGAACAGCTATTTTTTTTTTTGAAAGCAAGATATCTGTTCAGAATTAGATTAAACCAGTTAAACCGGCAACCCTAACATGTTCCACAAGATAGGGAGAATAGTAGTCCTGCTCACTCTTATCAATTTTATCATTGCTATTGCGCTCTGCTTTTCGATACAGTTATGTATACATACTGGTGAGACCGAATCGACCGCGATCGGTAATATTCGCGCGTATACTCACCACACTGACCCTAGAGTATCGTTCTATATACTCAGGGCAGTTAGTTAGCTTTTGATCGCGCGCGCATGAGCATCGCAATAAAGTTCACTTCAAACCGAACCTAACGAGTCTCAATAAAGTTTTTCGATCACCAAGTTTAACGCGTGTGTAGTTCTGTGCAAGAAACGAATTCCGCAAAGTGTCCGAACTAGGGTCGTCTCCAACGGTACCGGTAGGAACATTTTTGGTCCTTCGAACCGGATTTAGGACCGGTGGACCGTTGGATTTGGAGAAACCCGTGAAGATCGGACAGTGAACCGCGTCGAACGACAATAGTGTGGTGGGACTATAGTGGCGTCGGTACCGGCCATAGTGTATAGTGGTTTGGCTTGGCGTGGGTACCCGCCATCGACAAAAGCCACAGTGAAGAAAGGCCATAGTGAGTGAAATTGAAATTGGCGCGGCTTGAGGAGCCGCCATCGAAGAAAGCCTGAAGAATCGAAACCGGCCATCGTGATTCGGCGGTGCCTTTCGGCAAGGGAAGAAGCAGTGACCGGTCGATGACCCTGCAACAAGTAGACAACATCAGCCAATCTCCAGCGATCAAGGATAACGGAACGAGAATCAGCCAGGCAAAGGGAAGTTAACTAGCGTGAGTAGTTGAGATCTGTGGTGGCATCATGCATGAGATGCCCACCGAAATATTTGTGGGTCGTTTTGAATAAAACGAATGTGAGATGAAATTCAAATCAATCATCTTTCAATTGCATGCGATCATTTTCCTGGAATTTGGTTCTTGTGTCCTCTTGATTGACGGTCGTGGTTTCTGCTGGCGTTTTTCTGGCTTGTTGTTCGCTCGGTTGGATCCCCTGCTGCAGTCAATTTCGTTCGAATTTATCTCTGTCACCCCTGGGACGTCGAGGAATCGCGAATCGGTGAATCACGGCAATTTGGTGCTATTAATGAGTGGAAGTGACTAAATGTGTACGCTTTGAAGCTATTGATAGGTTGAATCAATCGCTGTGTGACTTTTTCGAACTTTAGTGCGTGATTGGTTCAATTTAATCTTTGCAATTTGAACTGATATTAAGTGAGAGTTGACAATTGACGATGAACAGTGATCAAGTGAAAATGGCCAGTGAATTAAAAGAGCTGAAACGACAAATACGTCAGCTGCAGAATACCTTTGACGGTGTTAGGCGTTTCGTCGGTAGATTCAAGAAGGAGAAACATTATGCGCATATCGATACCAGGTTGGAGATGTTGGAGGCGGCCATGACGAAATTCTATGCGATCCGTAGAAAAATCGAAGGGGTGATGGAAGAAATCGATGAATCAAGCGTTGCGGAATCCAAGGAAAGCCCCGAGGAAAGAACCGCCCGGTTAGAGATACTGTCGGAGCGGCGTTGTCAAGAATCTTCAGATGTGATTCAGGAAACTGAGGACGTCTATTGCGAGTTGCGATCCTTGTTGTCATCTCTCAAGGGCGAACCAACATCTACAACATCATCTGCGAACCCTGAAGCTGCTGCGCAACATGTTGTTAAGCCAACGTCAACTGTGAAGCTGCCAGAACTTCGATTGCCTAATTTTGGAGGACGCCTACCGTTATGCCACGCAACCGTTATGCCACGGTCACTTAAAATATCGCCTTATTCGGAGAATATCCAATTGCACGTTTTGCCTAAGCTGACATCAGATTTGCCGACCGAATTTGTGAATGTGCAACAACTAGCGATTCCAGAGCATCTTACTCTAGCGGATCCCACATTTTTTGAGCCGGGATCGATAGATCTGATCATCGGCGCCGAATATTATTACGATTTGCTGGCAGAGGGGAAAGTTAAGCTGGTAGACGATGGACCCACTCTGCAAGAAACTGTTTTCGGCTGGGTCGTCTCTGGACGCGTACCTGGATCTTCTTCGGTTGTACAACGATCCATTTCGTATCCTTGTGTTGCACCCGATCTGAACGACCTGCTTACCAAGTTTTGGGAACTCGAATCCTGCCATTCTGGAGGAACGTTGTCAGTAGAAGAGTCAATGTGTGAAGAAATCTTCGAGCGAACTACCACGCGTGACGAAACTGGTAGATTCGTAGTTACGCTACCGAAAAAAGAATCTGTCATCCAGAAACTGGGGGATTCCAAGGCCAACGCTTTCAAACGATTCTATGGACTGGAGCGTCGGTTTGCAGCAAACACCGCCTTGAAAGAGGCATATTTCGAGTTCATCAACGAATATAGATCGATGGGCCATATGGAAGAAGTGTCAGAAGAAGAGGAGCCTGCCTACTTTTTGCCACATCACGCAGTGCTAAAGCCTGATAGCACCACGACGAAACTTCGGGTCGTTTTTGACGCCTCGTGCCGCACGTCGACAGGCGTGTCTTTGAACGATGGATTGATGGTAGGGCCGGTCGTCCAAGACGATCTCCACTCCATTTCGTTGCGATTTCGATTTTGGAAGTACGCTATCGTGGCAGACGTAGCAAAAATGTATAGAATGGTAAACGTTTGCCCAACTGACCATCCACTACAGTGCATCCTTTGGAGACCATCGCCCGACGACTCCATTAAGGCGTACAAGTTAACCACGGTTACCTACGGAACTAGTTCTGCACCATATCTCGCAACAAAGTGCCTTCAACGTTTAGGAAGTGACGGTGAAGCAACGCATCCTGCTGCAGCGAAAGTGATCAAGAAAGACTTTTACGTAGATGATGCGTTGACAGGGACTGACGATTTGGAAGAAGGAAAGGCTTTAGTATCGGAGCTGATCGACCTGATGAGCTCAGCTGGTTTCATCTTGAGGAAATGGAGTTCCAACAGCGCTGAACTACTTGGTAATGTTCCGATAGATCTTCGAGACGAGCGTAGTTCCTTTGAGTTGGACTCGTCAACATCTGCCGTGAAAACCCTCGGTTTGATTTGGGAACCAGCTGCTGATATCTTTCGTTTCACTGCTCCCAAGCTGGAGTTGGATACACCTATCACCAAAAGAATCGTTTTATCCGAATCGGCAAAGATTTTCGATCCGTTAGGACTAATTGGTCCGGTAGTCGTACAGGCCAAAATCTTTCTTCAAACGCTATGGAAGCAGAAATGCGACTGGGACGATTTATTACCGGACGAGTTACAGAGCTCTTGGATCGAATTTCGGCGAAATCTCCTGGCCTTAGACACTCTCACTGTCCCTCGCTGGGTCTCTTTTGCCAAGGATCTAGTCACAGTAGAGTTACACGGATTTTCGGACGCTTCTAACGTTGCCTATGGTGCCTGCCTTTATCTTCGCTGTATTACGGTTGACGGTACCATAACTACCAAGCTCGTCACTGCCAAATCCAGAGTCGCGCCTCTGGAGGATTTGAAGCGAAAGAAAAAGGTTTTATCAACGCCTCGGCTCGAACTTTCCGCAGCGCTCTTGTTGAGCCACTTGTATGAAAAGGTATGCAGCAGTATCAAAATTCCATTTCAACCGTTCTTTTGGACCGACTCCACAATCGTGAAGTACTGGTTAGCTTCTCCACCATCCCGTTGGCAAGTGTTCGTCGCAAACCGTGTCTCGGAAATTCAGCATATAACCAGCAACGGCGTTTGGAACCATGTGGCCGGAGCGGACAATCCAGCGGACATAATATCGCGCGGAATGATACCCGCACAGCGGAAATACGAAACTATGTGGTTTGAAGGTCCACTGTGGCTACGACAAGACCGCTCAATGTGGCCTAGCAATTCGTCTGTAACACCGGACGTTGAGCATTCACTTCTAGAGGAGCGATCTTCGGTTGCGCTACCAGCTCGCGCAAAGCCTCCAAACGAACTATTTCTCTTGCGTTCATCGTTCACCGAACTCGTGCGAATCGTAGCATACATTCGTAGATTCCTCCATAACGCAACTCCGAACAACCGCACCCACAAGCGTTCGGGACAGATAAAGCTTCAAGAGCTGAATGAGTCAACCGAAGCTCTAGTTCGGCTAGCTCAAGCGGACAGTTTTCCCGAGGAAGTTGCAGCACTTTCTCGTGCGCGGGAGGTGAAGTCTTCGTCTAAGATTCTCATGCTACATCCAATCCTCGTTGATGAAACGCTTCGCGTTGGCGGCCGGCTTGCTAACGCGCCAATTTCGGAAAGTCGCAAGCACCCAATGATTTTACATCACCGTCATCCGTTCACCAAACTCGTTTTGCGGCACTATCACCTCGCACACTTCCATGCTGGTCAACAGCTTCTAATAGCCTCGGTCAGAGAGAAGTTCTGGCCAACCAATGCACGTGATTTGGCCCGCACGGTGTGTCACGAGTGTGTAACGTGCATCCGTAACAAGCCCACCGTTCACGAACAACTAATGGCCGATCTGCCGTCGGTTCGAGTAAACCCTGCAGCCGTATTTTCGAAGGTTGGTGTAGATCTTTGTGGACCATTCTACATAAAATATCCAGTCCGGCGTAGCGCAGCGGTGAAATGCTTTGTAGCGATTTTTGTTTGTCTGGCAACAAAGGCCGTACACATGGAAGTTGTGGCGGATCTGTCCACTCAAGCCTTCTTGGCTGCTTTCAAACGATTTGTCGCAGTTAGAGGAAAACCACAGGTGGTAATGTGCGACAATGCCACCAATTTTGTAGGCGCCAACAGAGAATTGGAAGAGTTGCGTCTCCAGTTTCTCGATCAACAATTCCAACACACTGTAGTTCGTACAGTTGAAGATGAAGGCATCCAGTTCGAGTTCATACCGGCTCGTTCTCCAAACTTCGGTGGACTCTGGGAGGCAGCGGTCAAGTCGTTTAAAGGTCATTTTCGCAAGATCGTTGGGAACCAGCAGCTTAGCTACGATGAGTTGCATACAATTGTCCAGCAAGTGGCCGCAATATTGAATTTGCGCCCACTAACCCCGCTTAGCAACGACCCAAACGATTATGCTGCTTTAACCCCAGGACACTTCCTCGTTGGAAGACCGTTGACTGCGGTTCCTGAACCTGATCTTCAAGAGATACCCGAAAATCGTTTGTCAGTCTGGCAGCGATCGCAAGATTTTGTGCAAAGACTCTGGCGGAAATGGAAAACCCACTATCTGTCGGATTTGCACAATAGAACAAAATGGACTAGGAAGCGCGATAATATCAAGGTTGGCACAATGGTGTTAGTGAAGGAGGACAACCTGCCTCCGCAAAGGTGGAAATTGGGGCGAGTAGCATAAATTTACACCGGATCGGACGGAAACGTCCGAGTAGTTGAAGTCCGCACCAAGGACGGGCTTTTCAAACGAGCCATCTCCAAAATCTGCGTTCTTCCAATCAAGGATAACGCACCCATAGAAGAAGAGTACTAGGCTCTTCCGTCGATGGTGCTTCGGCACCGCGGGGGTCTTCACATTGAGGGCCTCCGCTTTCCAGTTAAGTATGTGTTTCATTGAATAATTCAAAAAGCTCAAGAAATGTTCATCCCCCATAGCCACCCGTCGGTCCCTTCGGGGACGCCCGTCATCAGAAGACATCGCGCTGCTATCTGGTCCATCCGTCAATCACGCTTTAGTTTGCCGTGTAGTCGTTGAGCATGCCCTATCCATGATGTCCATATCGTCCGTCCTGCTATTGAAATTTTGTTGTGACGTCAATCTATATCACCAATGCATTAACCACTCTCGCTGAAAGGTCATTAGCGCATCTACCATCATCAACCATCCAGCTGAAGAATTGGTACCATATCTCAGCATCGCTGCAAACGCCATCGACAAGTCGTCCACAGGGCCTGATCAACCCGATCGGAGGGCTAATGTCTTTGTCGGCGCAGCATCGTTCATCGCACCATAGAACCGTAGTAGACCTTTCCGATTCGTGTGGAGCGACGTACCAACCGTCGTCATCGGTGCCTGGGGCACCTGCGGAGGCCAGGAGGCCTCCGCTCCAGGCAAGTTCTGTTTTAGTTCATAAATTCAAGGTAAAAAGCACCCGTTCATTTCTAGCGTCGATTGATGTCAGCATACCACACCGGAGGACGTAGGACAGCATCAGCGAAGCCACCCACTAGAAGAGAGGTTCCATTCGACCCCAACAAAAGCACGGGCAGCGTCGAAACAATCCATCAACATCAAGTCTTCATCCCAGTTCAAGCAGAATTCAATATCGTCGTCGTCATCACCATTGTAGTCCATCTCAAGCCCCTATCAGCAATCATCGTCTACATCTACAGTCCTTCGAGCGTCGAGCAATATCAGCTATCCAGCGATCAACAAGCAGGTCATCGCTCTCCGGCTGAACTCGTTGGTTGGAATAATGCTAGTATATAAGAACATCTGAATCAAAACAAACCATACAAAATAGTAGGAAGCAGTAGCATTCGAAGTCGGTTAGGTAGAGGTACAGAGTCGGTCAAAATAGTTTGCCCAGGATTTGATTGAAATCCCTATGATTTCAAGGCGGCCGGCATGTTCAGAATTAGATTAAACCAGTTAAACCGGCAACCCTAACATGTTCCACAAGATAGGGAGAATAGTAGTCCTGCTCACTCTTATCAATTTTATCATTGCTATTGCGCTCTGCTTTTCGATACAGTTATGTATACATACTGGTGAGACCGAATCGACCGCGATCGGTAATATTCGCGCGTATACTCACCACACTGACCCTAGAGTATCGTTCTATATACTCAGGGCAGTTAGTTAGCTCTCGATCGCGCGCGCATGAGCATCGCAATAAAGTTCACTTCAAACCGAACCTAACGAGTCTCAATAAAGTTTTTCGATCACCAAGTTTAACGCGTGTGTAGTTCTGTGCAAGAAACGAATTCCACAAAGTGTCCGAACTAGGGTCGTCTCCAACGGTACCGGTAGGAACAATATCCTTAAGGCATTCATCAAGTTAATATTGCTTATTCTAATAATAAATTTTCCCTTTTTTTATCTTCTAGCATTAAGGTGCAGTCAGGTCTCTTATGGAACTGCTCACCACTTTTCTGCCATCATTATTTATTCATTGTATTGAATCAAACACAACTATTTTTGTGGTTATCTTATTGAAACTCAGCTGAATGATCCCACAAACTAACGAAAGTATTACTATAACGGTGGTCAGAGGCCCCCGTTTTTCTAACATGTACAAGTGTATTAGCGTTTCTATGCCACTATGGAACGATTGTCTATAAGGTTGGTCTTTAAAAGGGTTCCATAGAACCACACTTGCAGCGATAATATCTGGTTGATCTTATATTACCATCGTTTATGAAACAAAATTTTCTAGAAGATCTTAATGCTAGGACTACTGTCGACTGACATCTAAAATTAATTGAGTGAAGGGAGTGGATAGCAGCATCCAAAACGAAAATACTACATCCTTATTTTGTGCTTATTAAAGCTATCCTTTTCTTAACTAATTCACCCTTCTTTTTGAAATAGGCTGTTCTTCAGAGCATTGCAGTGTATCTGTGTTAATCTCATCAAAATTAGAGCACAAGCCCAAACGAAACTTAGTATGTTTTATGAATATCTAGCTCCTTTTTCATATCCTAATATTTGAAAAAATCATTGTTAAGCCAAACATGTGTAATACTTATAAGGAATCATACAATTTTCTCCCCACCTTCTAATTAGAATTAATCTCAATGTTTTGGATTCGGGGTAATGGCGTTCGGGGTAGTGACCCATTCGGGGTAGTGGCGTTCGGGGTAATGACCCATTCGGGGTAATGGCTTTCGGGGTAATGGCGTTCGGGGTAATGACATTCGGGGTAGTGGCGTTCGGGGTAGTGTCATAGAATCACAAACACCATTCCATTTTTATTTATATAGATAGATAGATTCAGTTGTTAAAAACTTTGCGGAAACATTTTTACAACGCTTCGAACATCTCATGTCAGTGTTACTCTTGTCGGCAGCCTTTCCCATAAGAACTGCAGGCGAATCTGTTCGGCAACTCCAAACCAGCCGCATTTTGAAGATGCACTGCCGAAGTTGTGAATACTCGCTTTATGTTGACACACATATGCATGCGTTGGCAAACTTCTTCCATCCGATTCACAACCACGATATGCGAAATGATTCTTGTGCCAGTGACTCGGCACTAATACCGACACAGCAATCCGCTGCGCAGGTTCCTGTGCCGAGGAGTGCGCAGAGAACGATTTGCTGTTGGTAATTTATCACTAACACATGCGCGCACTGGTCCAACACATTCAATTTCCACTTAAGGTTCCGTCCTGTGATTGAAGTGCTCTCGCTGCTGTGGCGCACCTTCACGATGGCACTAACGATCGTTGGGAGAGTGTTGCTACACAAAGAAGCGTGTATGAAGAAGGCCCTCTTGGTGAGAGCCTTCTCGTTATCACGGGTCTTCTCCACAGTGGTGGAACGATTTTGATGTGTCTTTGGGTGGTATGTCAGCAGCTTAATTTCCTTCAGAGCACCTTCAAATCACGACGAATTTCCAATTTGACGGCCCTTTCTGGATGCTTATGGCATGGGGTTTTTGTGCGGCTTGCGTTGGCGTGGTCAATGGCGTCGTTGAATGTGCTTGGGTGGGCAGTTTATTCTCGTTGACTTCGAAACGTGTGCCTCCTCGAAGTGTGTGCTTCTTTCTCGCTCTAGGACGGCGGTAATCAGCTTCAGAGAAACCACATCGTTTTTCGCGTGATTATCATGACGCGATCACACTACAAACCGGAGGGCACGACGATTGTACGAGAAGTCAATTTGCTTTTGTGCGTCGTAGACGTCGCTGGACAACGTCTTATTGGTGATGCGTTGCTTCGTTTTCGTCAAAGCGTCGCTTTTATATTCGATGCGAAGGGTTGCCAGTTGGCTTGGTATGTTTGTCGCGTAATAATAAGGCCAATATTTAGTCGACATAACTCCACAACGTAACACAACACCAAGCTAATCCAAACGAAATTTTTGTGAATGGAATGTGGTGGACATTCACAAAAATTTCGTAAAATTTGATTTCGCCCTGATAGTGATTTAGACAATATGCTAGTACTTAGTACACGAATTCAGCAGATCAGTCCTTCATTGGATTCCGAATTGTGTTTGAGTGGTGCTCTACAAAATAATTCTTCATACTACACAAAGAAGACTACTTGCTTCCACTAAAACTTTGTGGCAGATACGCAAGGTAATTTTTGCCCATAGTAACAACTATAGAAAATACGCTTATTTACTACGTCTACAACTAATGTCTTACTGCTAATTGCCATTGTGTTCATCACTATCTGTGTCAATTACATGTCGTTCGGGCACTTTACAACAATGGGAGTTTTGTAGAACAGATATTAGATACATATACAAAAATCTACATATCAATCAAAACATATAAACATGTAGTAACATAAACGATCACCTATGTTCTTGCTGTTCATCTAACTCTATCGCCTTGATTTTTGTTTTGTATTTTGTTTTGTAATTCGAAAGCGCATTATTCGAGAGCGCATTATCGAGAGAGTGTTGATTGTGAGGAGCGTGACGCGCTAAGAGTGAGTCATTAAGTGGTTGAGGAGTTTCTTCTTGTGGTGCTTCGAGGTGGTTCTCAAGGATGTCTATTCTTGAAGAGGTTTTTTCTTGGATGTGGTGTTCATAATGGATGGCGAGGTTTCGTTTTATGGATTAGGGCCTCTAGCCGTGTCCGCAGAGCGTTTTTTGGTGGCATTAGTCCGTAATCAGTTGCAAAATAGTGCTTCTTATCAGGCGTTGCAGAATTCACTCTCATTTGAGAATGAAGCACGATCAAAGCAAGCAAAGAAAAACATCCCATCTGTTGCGGTCCACGATCGTCATTGTATCGCAAGGTGTAACAAGTCTGATAAATGGAAGCAGCGAGCGAGAGCCCCAACGAGAGAGCGATGATAAAATCCCTTTTTCTCGCTTGTTTACCGTTGGGGATAGGTGTTTTTCTTTACTGGCACGATAAACAATCCACGAACTTCCAATAACATCAGTGTCCCCCAGGCTTGGAGCATGTTTAGAGGGGTTTTATCATGCACTACTATCCCCCCAATCTGATCAAACTTGTAGCAGTATACGATAAACAGTCTCTCATAATGTGCAGCATGTTATGATAGTTACAGAGAGCGATACGTGAGAGATTCTCTCAATTTTCTCAGGATTCAATCCCTGCTTCTTATATAGCTTGAACATTTGAGAAATGAGGATTGCGACTTATTTGTCGTGCTACGTCGAAAGTAAGAACACTTGTTCGGTACATCGTGTTACATCTTTTACGTGTGAAGGAATTGTGATACAGTTGATCGTGGAACTCCTTCAAATTTGGATGGTCGTTGTGTGGTGTCCGACAGTGGATGACGAGGTTTCACTTAACGTTTTTTTGGGGCCTTCAGTCAATCCGAGTTGCGTATTTCTGTGGCAAAAGTGCTCCTAGTTGACAGCGTAGGGGTACTGTGGACATAGCTGGTTCTCATTAGACGTTTAGTCCGGCTTTATGTCTTTGGCGTGATAAACGCCAATTGCAGAGGTCTTCACGTCTTCCAATCGATAGTTGTTCCGTCCAATTGTTGCACGTACGATTGCTGGAATGAACTTTGGTCCGAGCTTCTTCGTACGATGATCAGCAGCAGATGATTGATGGAAAGATCGTCGCCATACTAGATCACCCACCGAGATTTTTCTATCCCGTGAACGGAGATCGTATCGTGCCTTGCTTTTTTCGTGGGCTGATTTAATTTTTGCAATAATGAACTGATGAAGATTTTGTACCAGCTTGATACGTTTTTCTTGTGCCTTTATTGGATCGATTGTGGTGTTTAAATCGGCCTGTGGATATTGGTCTGTGAACAAAACGTGATGTCTACCGAAATTTGCGAAATGAGGGCTGCAACCGAGAGTCTCATGCTTCGCCGTGTTAATTGCGCAGATTATCTGTTGCAAATTCTGATCCCAATCTCTCTGGTCATCATCGAGGAGTGTCCGGATGCACGTCACCAAAGTCCTGTTGGTGCGTTCAGCCGCATTGCACATGGGACTGTAGAAAGCAGTTTTCATTGATTGGATGTTGTACCGGTGTAGGAGCGAACGGAATGCTTGAGATGTGAATTGGGTCCCATTGTCCGTCACGACTATTCGTGGCGTGGAGAAACGTAAGAATACGTATTTTTCAAGGAAAGATACCATCTGTTTTGCACTTGCTTCTCTGAAAGCTTCAACAACGACAAATTTTGTCACCCCAGTCCACAATCACGAGGAGAACAGTATTGCCATTTTTCGACCTAGTTAAGGGGCCAACCCAGTCGATTGAAATAAGTTCCCACGGATGGTTTGCAGGTTTTACGCCTCCCATTGTCGGCGTTAGGACAGTGTTTGGAGCTTTGCTGCCTTTGCAAATGTTACATGCACGAATATGCTTGGTAACGTCAATCGACATTTTTTTCCAAGATGCGCTGCAGTCGGCGTGTCATGATACCGCCTGATGATTTCAGACCTAAGGTGTTCCGGAATCACTTCCTTCCATCTATGGACTCGTATTCCTAGTTCGTTTTTTGCGAGACAATTTTTATAAAGTTTCCCGTTTGCTATTTTGAAGTCCGCAAACTTGTCTGGATCGTTTTGTACATCTTGCAAAAGTTCGCTGAACCAAGGGTCGTTGACAACAGAGGGATCCAGCGATACAGTGTTGACGTCTTCAATGCGGCTAAGACAGTCAGGTACAACATTAATCGTGCCTTTACGGTATTTTATGTCCATTTGAAAAGCGTTCAAGCGGAGAATCCACCTCGCCATTAGCGGCGATGGATTTTTCATCGACTTTAAGTATGTCAGGCTAGAATGATCGCAATATACTGTGAAACGACTTCCCTCAACGTAACCTCTGAAATTTTCCACTGCGCGAGTCACCGCTAAGCACTCTCTCTCGGTGACGGAGTACTTTTGCTCTGATGGAGACAATTTTTGGGAAAAATAGGCTATAGCTCTGTCTGCCCCGTCTGTTTCCTGCATAAGCACAGCACCAATGGCAATGTCGCTTGCATCGCATGCGACAGAAAATGGTTTCGTGTAATCCGGAGTACAAAGAACTGGTGCAGAGCAGAGAGCTTGTTTTAAGGCGCTGAATGCGATTTCACAGGCTTCGTTCCACTGAAATTTTACCTTCGATCCAGTGAGGTTTGTTAAGGGTGCGGCGATTTTAGAAAAATCTTTAATGAAGCGCCTGTACCAGCCGCACATTCCCAAAAATCGTTGCAGGTCTTTCTTCGACTTTGGCGTAGGAAAATTGCTGATAACTGCTGTCTTATCGCTGTCCACGTTCCAGCCACGCTCATCGAGAATGTAGCCAAGGTATTTTATACTGCGACGACAGAAGATTGACTTATCCGTGTTGATTGTCAGACCGGCGTTGCAGAGCCTTCTAGCAACTTCCTTTAGTAACATCAAATGTTCCTCGAAACTGTCAGAGGCTATTACCAAGTCGTCGAGATAAACGAATACCTTGGGTTCTAGATCTATAAAAATGTGATTCATTATGCGAGATAGCGCTTGACTGGCTGTAGACAAGCCGAAGGGTACAACTTTGAATTGATAATGACCTCTTTGAGGTATTGTGAATGCCGTCTTTGGCCTTGATTCATCGTCCAGAGGTATTTGCCAAAAGGCAGATTCCAGGTCTATTGAGGAAAGATATCGAGATCCACTTAAATTGTTCATAATTGCGGCAATGTGAGGAATTGGATACGCTTCTTGGATGATGACGCTGTTCAATTTCCTGGCGTCGAGACAAAGGCGCATTGACCCATCCTTCTTCTTCACCGCTACAATTGGATTATTCCAGGGACAGCAAATGGCCTCTTCGATGACATCCATAGCCAACATTCGGTCCACCTCTTTATTGATGTCGTCCAAAAGAAATTTAGAGGTGGGATAATATTTCATTTTGAAGGGACTGGCAGTTCCTGTGTCAATTTTATGACAGTACACGTTCGTGCGACCTAGCTGACCCTTAGATTTTGAGGATGGAAATTCTTCGATTGCTTCCAGAAGAGCTTGTTGTTGTTCCTTGGAAAGTGATTTTATGGCCGCTACATCCGTCTCTGCGGTAACTTCCAAGCCACAAACCTGGATTTTGACTCCGAAAAGGTTCCAGAAGTTCATGCCCAAAATGAACGTATCTGGCAGGCTGTCTACGCAGATGATTGGTAAGATTTCCTTTCTGTTATTGTATTCTACCGGAACGTGTGCATAGAAGGAAACTGCGTGGACTGTGTTGTCAGCTGTTCGAATAGTTCCTAACACAGGGTACTTGGATAGGTTGAATTGGGACACGATAGGCAGCAAATTTTTACCCTATAGACAACATGTGGCACCACTATCCAGTAATGCTCTGTGTTTCATTCCCAAAATGCGAACGTCAGCGTAGGGTCGATTGTCGCCGCTAGAAAGGTCAAAAACTACAGATGATATGTGTCGAAAATAGACAGTCTCATCTAAGGAAGGGATATTTTGTGTGGACGGAGAATTCGAACCCTTCATTGTCGAAACCCCGCGCCTCCGTTTCCCTGTTGTAGACGAGGATGTAGTTCTGGACAGCTTGGGTCATTCTCGCTATGCAATCAACGCAATCCCGGAAGTAAATCCCTTTTTGCCACAGCGGTAGCAAAATAGGAATGTTTTTGGATTTGGACATGCTGTAAAAACATGTCCAAGATGCTCACATTGCCAACAAGCGATCTTTATTTTCTGTTCTTGTCTGTTTTGAATTGATGGGATGGGTGGTCTCGACGGCCATTGAGCCGATCCACGAACCAGATTGACTTCCTCTTGTCTTTCCTGATCATTTACCATGCGATTCTCGTCTGTAGTTACAGCTTTGATTGCTGGCAGGGCTGGGCAGTTATGTTGTTCCGACATCTCACTATATGGTGCTGATACATCTAGAGCATAGTTTCCCAAACTGTGGGTCGCGACCCCCAGGGGGTTGTGAGCTGCTCTCTGGTGGGTCGCGAAAAAAATCTCAATGTGTATTAATTTGTTAGAAATTTTACTAATTTT